>NC_083330.1:34065074-34393963 GCF_963455315.2 Globicephala melas
AATGTTTGATCATGGAAGATAGGCAGAGTCAAAGTAATGTAAATGAAATCAGAAGTGGTTCATGGACTGGGAGAACATGCAGAGAAATGAGGCTGCAAAAACAATGAGAGTAAAGAGCAGGCTTAGTGGAAGTAAGGCTATTCAGAGGTGAAAGACTTGGAACAATGATTTCAAAGAAAGCACAAGGTCTTAGCTTACAAAGTTAGTGTATTTCCTATGAATGAGAAGATCCAAAGTATAACTTTAAAGATCACTGACATACATGTAATATATCAGAAATCATCTTAAGCATTTGTTGTATAACTAAATACATAGCCTTTGAAAAGAAGTTTAAAAAAATTGTGTGTATTTGTTTATGTTTCCAAAAATGAATCAATATAATTAAGATGAAATAGATTTTGTGAAGGTTCTCCAAAAGATGATAGTGAAAAAAACATTTCTAATAAGGCATATCAAAATAAACTCTAAATAGTTATTTTTATCTCTCAAAAGCAAATTTTCCAATAGTGTTACACATGTGGTAGATCTATTTCCAGAGCAGCAATAAATTATTTTAAAGAAAGACAAAACATATGCCTGGCTAACGATTACTAGTAAGGGAAAATCATTTCTGTATGACCAATAAATAGTCAAAAGATACAAAAGACAAAACATATGCCTGGCTAACGATTACTAGTAAGGGAAAATCATTTCTGTATGACCAATAAATAGTCAAAAGATACAAAAGACAAAACCTATGCCTGGCTAACGATTACTAATAAGGGAAAATCATTATTGCATGACCAATAAATAGTCAAAAGATACAAAAGATTTTTGGCCAATAAATAGTCAAAAGATAACATATTTGAATAAATGGACAATCCAAGGGCTAACATATTAATCCAGCTACCTATAATCCATTAAATGAATTAAGTATATTAAATAAATATTGTTTTTGTTATCTCATTGCATAATAAATCACTCCAAAACATAATAGCTTACAACTACAACAATTATTTATTATCTCTCATGATTCTGTGGATTGACAGGGCTCCACTGTGCAGTTCTTTTGCTCCATGAATAGTTGGTAAGGGCTGAAGTCAACTGAACTCTCAACTGGGCTGGAATGTCTAGATCAACTCACTTACTTGGCTGGCAATTGGAGATGTGTATTGGCTGGGAGTTGGTTGGGGCTGTTGACCAAGATGCCTCTCTTTTCCTCCATGTAGATTTTCCATATATTTTGACCTTCTCAAAATACTGTGGCTGGGCTTGAATATATAAAGTTCTAAGTAGAAGCTGAAGACTTCTCAAAGCCCTGCTTTGAAAGTTATGTAATGTCCCTTCTGCTGCATTTTGTTTGTCAAAACCATCTTGAATATGGCCAGGTTCAATTTAGAGTGGAGATATGTGGAAGTGTCTTTTTTTTAAGTTAAAGTAATATATACATACAATTTTTAAAAAATCAAATACTGAGAAGATCTTGTATGAAAAGTAATGATTCTCTATGTGCCCTCAAGTCCCTGCTCTCTAGGGATTTTGCACAGCCAATTTTCTGGAATTCTTTTTATTAATATACAACATTGATTGAACTGTTTCCTGAACTCATATTATTCTTTTTTCATTTATTTGTTTATTTTTCTGGGGCACATTTTCAAGTATTGTCCAAAAAGAGGGTACATGAGACATAGTTTTTCACTCCTTGATTACTTAAAAATATTTTATTCTGTAACCACACTTGGTTGTTTTTTTTGTGTGTGTGATATAGAATTCTAGATTGAAAAAAAACTTTCCTCCAGAATTCCAAATGCATTTTTTCTATAATTTTTAGCACCAAGTATTACTGATAAGTAGTCTAATTCCAGTATTATTCCTGTTATTTTGTAACTATTACCTAGAATATATATGGAGTGGGTTGAACTTGAGGCCAGCTGATTTGCCTTGCAAAATCCTATAGATGTTTGGGACTATCACATTTTTATTATAATAGAATGTGGGAACAAGGGATGGAGCTACAAAGAAGGTATGCTAAGAAGAATGACTCCTGTAAAAATGTCCGTACTGGAATCCCAGGGACCTGTGAATATGTTACATTATGTGGCAAAAGGAAGTTTACAGATGTAATTAAATTTGTAGACCTTAAAATAGGAAAATTATCATAGATTATCTGGACCCAATATAATCACAGGAGTCCTTTATAAGCAAAGAACTTTCTCTGACGAGAGTTAGATGCAGTACAAGGAAAAGACAGAGAGATGCAAAACAGGGAAGAGAATCTGTTGAGGCTGGAGGGGTCCACATGGAAAGAATGAAAAGGAATGTGGGTAGCTTCTAGGACTGATAGACAGCAAGGAAAAGGAACCTTCATTCCTATAATCACATGGAACTGAATTTAGATGACAAACTCAAATAGGCTGAAAGCATATTTCCCCCAAAGCATCCAGTAAAGAATGCAGCACTCAAGGCTGATTTCAACCTTGTAAGTTCCTAAGCAGAAGACCCAACTGAGCCCACCTGGACTTCTGATCTACAGAAACTGTGAGATCATAAATTTGTGTTATTTTAGGTCACTCATTTTTGGTGTTTTTTTACAGCAGCAATAGGTAGCTAATATGGAAAGTCATTAATTGAAATCAGTATATATATTAAAAACATGGTTCTATCCTTTTTTCCAACTCTCTGCATGTAGAATATCTGTCAGCAGGATTACTCGTCAGCTCAAGACACACACAAAAAAAAATACACAAGAATTTCTCTGAAAAAAATATAACCATCTACACTGCTAAGGGGTAGGGCAGTTACCCACACTTATGTATGACTTGATTACAAAATTGAGGGGCCCCCACCAACCTCCCCTTAATGTTTGATAATTTGCTAGGACAGCTCATAAACTCCAGAAAACACTTTATTATTATTGGATTATTATGAAGAATACAAATGAGGAGCCAGTTGGAAATGTACATAGGGCAAGGTCTGGAAGGGTACGTAGTGCAGGAGCTTCTGTCCCTGTGGAGTTAGGATATGCCACTCTCTTGACACATGGATGTATTGGTCAACTTGAAAGCTCTCTGAATCTTGTTGTTTAGATGTTTTTATAAAGGTTCCATTACATAGGCATAATAATTGATTAAATTGTTGGTCATTGATGACTGAACTCAATCTCCAGCTCCTCTCTCCTCTCCATCAGTTGGCTGAAAGTTCCATGTGAGTAGTCACATAGTTAGTTTCTCTGGCAACCAGTTCCATCTTGAAGCTAACTAGCATAAATTCAAGTATGGTTGAAAGGGGCTAACTATGGATAAAAGATGCTCCTATTACCCCTATCATTTAGGAAATTCCAAGAATTTTAACAACTCTGTGTCAGGACCAGGGACAAAGACCAAATATTATATATACTTCTTATTATGTCACATAGGCAAACACAAATGAACACAGGTGAAACAGAAAATGCAGTAAGCAGAAAAGAACTTTCAAAAAATTAAAAGAAAATAACCCGTAATAGAATACTAATTTGTGTTCTAGAGTTATTTTAGAAGATTGCACTGATGATGTAAGAATAGGATACTAAACACAATGAATACAAAACAAAGAAATTAGAAAACATTAAAAATCATTAGGAAAGCAAAATATGATAGTTGAAAGAAAAAAATCAATGGACTGTTGGGGAGAAAATTAACAAAATCTCCCTTGAAAGTTAAAAAAATGCATATCAATGGAAAAATTTTGAGAAAATATTACATATATAGAAGACCAAGATGAGAAGCTCAAAATCCAGTTAAAAAAAATTTGAGAAAGTGAGAACAGAGGATAGAAGGGAGGAAATTTTGAAAGAAACAACACAGTGTTTTCCAAAGTTTCATGAAGGATACATGTTTCTAGATTGAAAGGATAAATACAGGCATATAATTTACCCTTTTTTTCCAGCCAACTGGGTAGAAAGAGGGAATTTCTCTTAGAGATTATATGCCTATGTTGCCATATAGTTCTGCAGGACTAAGACTGCTTTTGGGGTAAAATAGTAAGAAAACACAGAGAAGAAAATAATGGGGATTGCCTCACACTCATGGGACCACAGGTCCCACCCCTCCGAGTTCATTTGTCCAGAAAACTAGTTTTAGGTATCTTGCACAATTGCTCCCACTGCTGCAGTGATGCTCTGTGACAGAGGTTCCCCCTAGAGGCAGGGCTTAGAGAGAAAAAAAAAAGGAAAAAAGCAAACACACATATTCTCCGGAACACAGGTGTCGCTCTTCCAAGTTGAGAAAGACAAGATTTCTCTCTGCATTTTTGCTTCCCAAACCTGCTGCATAGTTCCGCATTTGAACCACCCTTGGGCTAAAGCCAGGAGGTAAAAAAGAGGAAAAATAAAAGCAGAAAAATCATGCTTGTTTACTGTTTTTTCCAGTTTGGGTATCCCTCCCCAATTCATCTTTTTAGAGTTCTCAGATTTTGTTATTTGTATTTTAACCAGAATTTATAGGTATAATCAGTGGGATAAAGAGTATAAGGCTGACTATGAACGTCTAAATCAGGTTTTGATGTTTAACTTAAGTGTAAGAAGTAATGTCCAGCAGAATATAAGAAATATGTGACTAGAAAAAAAGCTATACGATTATATGTGGAATGTTAATTGAATAATTAAATCAACAATGATTTAGGTTCCACCTAGTATATAGGTATGATGCTTTACTTTGGGGAGTAACAAATGCATATAAAGACATACCTCAGAGATATTTTTGGATTGGCTCCAGGCAAAGTGAATATTGCAGTAAAGTGAGTCACACAGAGTTTTTGGTTTCCCAGTATATATATATAAGTTATGTTTTTACTATACTGTAGTCTATGAAGTGTTCAATAACATTATGTCTAAAAAAAATGTTTTTGCTGTTAGAGGGTCTTGCCTAGATGTTTATGGCTGGTGACTGATCAGGATGATGGTTGCTGATGTGTGGGGTGGCTGTGGCAATTTCTTAAAATAAAACAACAAAGAAGTTGCTGCATTGATTGACTCTTTCTTTCATGAATGATTTCTCTGTAACATGTAACATTTTGGGAACTGTTTCCAAGAGTAAGCATACTGATTGAACAGAGCAGATACGCATGCCATTTTAGTGACCTGCTGACATAGTGTTATTTTACTATATTTCAATAGTCAAGGCAATTACAGAAGTCAATCCTGATCCAAGAGGAGGGGCATAGGCACCTTTGCTCAATGGGAGGAATGTAAATGTCACTTGTAAGAACATATGAGACAAAATCTATTATTCTGGCTCTCTTTGGAAAGTATAATTTGCAGCAGTGTGCCACGGTTTTTAAAAGCATCATAATACAAACATGGGGAGTTTAAAAATATATAAAATAGCAACCTCTGGTGGTTATTTTTAAGTACAGAGAGTCCATATGATAAGCAACACATCAAAGGTAAAATGTAATAATCTGGAGCTATCAACTCCCACAAATTAACACATTTATTTATTTGTTAATAACTGATTAAGCATTCAATGTTTTCCGAGTCCCGGGGGTTATACAAATGAGTAAGACAAGGTCCTGTCTCTAATAAGACAAATAACTTCACCATAATTTTAATGCTGTTGCCTAATTTTGGGACACGCAGGGTGCTGACACAGTAAACTCTTAGAAGAGTTGTTCTCTGCTTCAAGGAACCTTATGATATTTTCTATCTCATTGTTTCCCAGTGGGTGTTGCCTACTTTTAATGTGACCTATATAGTCAACGTGTATTCATTGTCCCTTTGAAACTGATGTGTGAATCTGCCAATCACTTGCTTCTGGTAAGCCCCGGTATTGCTATTCACATTATCATTGATTTAAATAACCATGGTGCTTGGCTTCTCAAGGATACCCCTCTGGAGGGTATACAGATTTATCTAGAATTAAAGTAAATTGGAGCAGTGTATTTAGTTACAGAATATAGCAATGTGTCCTACTAAGGACAGATTCTTCATCAGGGGAAAGCTATATTTAACTAACTCTTTTTTAATTGCTTTGATGTAGTTTTAAGAGCATTGAAATTTAATCTCATAGGAACATTCCCCTTTTTATAGATCCCTGGCCTTTCTCAGGTTTAAAAAATGCATTTACCTCATTTTAGCAAAGAACAAATACTCCATCATGCAAAAGAATATTAAAATAAAGTATATTTCCTATCTGAAATGATACGTTTCAACAACATCTAAGACGTGAAACAAATGAGTGAATAAACCTTAATAAGGTTAGTGTTTTTGCACACTCACTTTCTCCTTTACAAACTCATATGAAGATGGGGCACAAAGCAAATTTGTATAAACTTGGAGCGATAACTACTATGGTACCACAAATAAAGTGGGTCATGAAGACTTTCAGAATATATTTATATTTCTGTATTTATATTCATGACATAGACAATATAAATATGATGACCATCTCAAAGAAATCTATTTGCACAGTGTAGAAGCATATTCAGTTGAAGATCTGGTGTGGCAATTTCTCTGGCATATTTGAGAATCTTTAGAAAACATGGAGAATAATCTGCCAGATGGAATAGTCTTACAGAGTGAGATATTGGAGCTTATTTGGGAAGGTATAAGGTGGTTTCTGCCACTAAAGTAAAACTGTTTTCTAATCTGCTTGGAAAATTGCAGTGAGAGGCATTTCATATTTCACTGCATCACAAAGCACTCTTCCCACTTCCCCAGTTCTTTCCATTGCCGAAACATTCCTCTCTGGGCCGAATCCAAATCTTCCTTATAAATTATTTCTTTTTAGATCTAAAAGTAAAAACACATTTGAAGATGGATTAAGGAATTTTCTTTTCAAATATTTGAAGGTAATTCAAACATGTCTACTTATCCAGAGGAAAACATTTCTATATTTTTTAGCCACTCTCCATATAATGTTTTTTTAGACCTATCTACTACTTTTTCATAGTAGATTCATCATTAGTAGATAGAGTCATTAATCTGTGGTAAAACAAAGTGCCTATTCTAGATATTGTGTTAGGTACTTACACATACATATTTTCACTTCATTTCAGAGTAATCTCCTGAGGTAGATATTGTGAACCAGGAATTTGGATGACAATGTTAAGAAATTTGCCAAAAATCACAGAGTTGTGAGTGGTGAAGCTGGTTTTCCCAAGCAGATCCTTTGACTTCATCTTCAGGTATCTCTGCTTCTCCATAAATACCATAGGAGTGAACTGTCAGAGGCAGAGACAAATTGATGGAGTAGAAAAATGTGAGCTCACCCTCTCTCACAAAAACACCAAACAACTATCGATCAAGAAACTCTGGCACCTACTAAAAACGATATCCTACATCCAAAGTCAAAGAAGAAGTCACAACGAGATAGTAGGCAGGACACAATCATGGTAAAACCAAATCCCATACCCACTGGGTGGGTGACCACAAACTGGAAAATAATTATATTGTAGAGGTTCTCCCACAGGAGTGAAAGTTCTGAGCCCAATGTCAGCCTCCCAAACTGTGGTCTGGCATCAGGAGGAGGAGCCCCAGAGCACCTGGCTTTGAAGGCCAGCCTGGTTTGATCACAGGAATTGCACAGGACTGGGAGAAACAGAAACTCCATCCTTAGAGGGTGCACACAAGGTCTTGTGCACACCAGGACCCAGGTGACTGCATAAGAGGCCTGGGCCAGACCTACCAGTTGGTATTTGAGGGTCTCCTGCAGTGGTGGGGGGAAGCTGTGGCTCACTGCAATGACTAAGATACTGGTGATGGTAGTTCTGGGGAATACTCACTGGCGTAAGCCCTCCTGGAGGCTGCCATTTGCTCACCAAGAACTGACCCCACTCAACAGTCTCTGGGCTCCAGTGCTGGGATGCCTCAGACCAACAGGGTGGGAACACAGCACTACCCATCAGCAGACAGGCTGCCTAAAGTCTTCCTGAGCCCACAGCTGCCCACTAAACACACTACTTGACATGTCCTTTCACACCAGAGGGACAAGACCCAGCTCCATCCACCAGTGGGCAGGCACCAGTCCCTCCCACCAGGAAGCCTGCATAAGCCTCTTAGTCCAACCTCATCCACCAGGGGGCAGACAACATAAGCAAGAAGAACTACAACCCTGCAACCTGCAGAACCAAAATTGCAATCACAGAAAGTTAGACAAAATGAGAGAGCAGAGGAATATGTCCCAGATGAAGGAACAAGATAAAACCCCAGAAAAACAACTAAGTGAAGTGGAGATAGGTAATCTTCCTAAAAAAGAATTCAGAGTAATGATAGTAAAGATGATTCAAGATCTCAGAAAAAGAATGAAAGCATAGATCAAGAAGATAAAAGAAATGTTTAATGAACAGCTAGAGGATCTAAAGAACAACAAACAGAGATGAACAATACAATAACTGAAATGAAAAATACACTAGAAGAAAAAAGTAACAGAATAAATGAGGCAGAAAAACAGATAAGTGAGCTGGAAGACAGAATGGTGGAAATCACTGCCATGGAACAGAATAAAGGAAAAAGAACGAAAAGAAAAGAGGACCATCTAAGAGTCCTCTGGGACGGCATTAAGCCCACCAACATTCACAGGATAGGGGTCCCAGAAGGAGAAGAGAGAGAAAGGACCTGAGAAAATATTTGAAGAGATTATAGCCAAATACTTCCCTAACATGGAAAGGAAACACTCAAGTCCAGGAAGCACAGAGAGTCCCATATAGCATAAACCCAAGGAGGAATAGGCCAAGACACATATTAGTCAAACTCACAAAAATTAAAGACAAAGAAAATATTAAAAGCAACAAATAAAATACAAGGGAATGCCCATAAGGTTATCAGCTGATTTCTCAGCAGAAAATCTACAGGCCAGAAGGAAGTGGCATGATATATTTAAAGTGATGAAATGGAAGAACCTACAAGCAAGAATACTCTACGCAGCAAGGCTATCATTCAGATTTGACAGAGAAACCAAAAGCTCTACAGACAAGCAAATGCTAAGAGAATTCAGCACCACCAGACCAGCTTTGCAACAAATGCTAGAGGAACTTCTAGGCAGAAGAGAAAAGGCCACAACTATAGAAACAAGAAAATTACAAATGGAAAAGCTCACCAGTAAAGACAAACATACAGTAAAATTAGGAAATCATCCACACACAAATATGATATCAAAACCACCAATCATGAGAAGAGGAGAGTACAAGGAAAGTTAGTGAAAATGCATTTGAAATTAAAAGACTGGCAACTTAAAACAATCTAGCTTATATACAGACTGCTATATCAAAACCTCATGGTAACCACAAACTGGAGTGAGCTATCATTCATGAAATACTGATTAAATATCTGGTATTATTGAGACCAGCAGTGCTTAAGTATTAGTGGACACCAGAATCACCTGGAGGGTTTTTAAAAACATGTATTTATTAATCTTACCTTAGAGTTTCAGATACAGTATGTTTGGGGTGAGGCCTAAGAATTTTTATTTCTATCAAGTCCCCAGGTGTTGCTGATGCTGCTGGTCTGAGGACCACACTTCAAGAACTACTGATTTAGAGGATTCTGTGGTGCTTGTCTGGAGGACTCTTGTAGTCAGAGCTGTACACTGGTGATTAACAGGAAAATAACAGAAAACATTGCCTTCTCCAAGAAGCCTATATAGATGTAGTGATGGCCTCTACCCTGTACACCACACTCTAATTTCCCCTCTTCTCCACCCCCACAAGGCACCACTCTCCTAATCCCATAATCCACTGTGCATATCTCTGTTACTACATTTATCACAATGTATATGAAATATTTTTTTCTCTGTTTCCTCCTATTAGACTGGGGAGCTATTGAGGGCAGAAGCTACTTTATTTCTCTCTGTACCCCTGACATCTTGTGAAGTGTCTGACATTCAGCAGAAACTCAATAATTTTAGAATGAATGGTGGAATAAATATGACATGGTAATTACATTTGTAAGTAGCAGAAAAATATGAAAATAGGCCGTATGTCTACAACAACATAAAATTTTTTTAAAGTTTTGAAAGATGTGAGCTTAAATGAAGAAGATAAAGCATCATAAAGAAAATGCAAAATTTCAAATTCATATTCAAAAGGAATTCTTTTTTTATTGCGGTACCCAAGCCTCTCACTGTTGTGGCCTCTCCCATTGCGAAGCACAGGCTCCGGACGCGCAGGCTCAGCGGCCATGGCTCACGGGCCCAGCTGCTCCGCGGCATGTGGGATCTTCCCGGACCGGGGCACGAACCCGTGTCCCCTGCATCAGCAGGCGGACTCTCAACCACTGCACCACCAGGGAAGCCCTCGAAACGAATTTTGAATAATCTCTGTTGAAGTTGATGTGAAAAAGTCTTAAGGGTTTTAGTTAAATCTCAGTTCAGTATAAATCAATAGTATGAAGTAGATGCTAGGACAATTAATAACCATGAGGCTTATGTAGAGAGTATATGTATTTAATACGGTCAGACTATTTGTTAATTTTTAGTTTAAAGGCAATAGTAGTGTTTGAAAGAAAAGAGCCTGGTAGGAGGATGGGTTCATGTTCCCAGTACTTCCTTATTATACCAAAAACCAGATTATGTGTAAAGTATGTTGTCTTTCATCTGGTCCTATTTAAATTTTACTTCAGGGAGACTTCATTGGTTTTCTAAAATGTAAAGATGCAAACTTTTTGTCTTTTTTTTGCAGTATGTGGGCTTCTCACTGTTGTGGCCTCTCTCATTGCGGAGCACAGGCTCCAGACTCACAGGCTCAACAGCCATGGCTCACGGGCCCAGCCGCTCTGCGGCACGTGGGATCTTCCCGGACCGGGGCACGAACCCGCGTCCCCTGCATCGGCAGGCAGACTCTCAACCACTGCGTCACTAGGGAAGCCCAAGATGCAAACTTTTAACTGTAGGTTTCCTTTTCTTTTTCTAGCTGGGAGGAAGCTGTAGCCAATAACTTATTATAGCATTCACTATTGAAAGTAGTCTTTAATTGTTCATGCCTCTTTTTACCAATGCCTAATATTTTGAAACAGATCTCTTTTGAGCTTAAAGTTCATGCATCTAGTCTTAGTTCAGGTAAGAGAATAATTGAAGGAAAGAATAATTTCAAATAAGGCCATTTATTTTTTCCAGCTATCTATGTAGAGCTAATTTCCTATTAGAAAAAAACCTGATTAATGTTTTAGAAAATATTATATTTATAATAAATGACATCTAAAATTGAAAAAAATTAGTTTTAGAAAAAAAATTTTTAAATGGAAAAATTTTAGCTGATCAAATGCTCTGTCTCTGAATATGGATTGGAATGATTAAAACAAATAAGAAGTTGATGCTTTTTTCTCTTTTATGACCTAATTCTATTCTTATTTTTCTCATATTTATCTGTACATTCATTCTCTATTTTCTTTGCTGGACATTTCCCTATGGGCCACAAATCTTCCCTCCTTGTACTTATTCTCAAAGTCTCAATTCTTGATTCTCGTTTCTTCCCTTTTTATAGTCTCCTTCAGAAATAATTCCTTTTCCATTTGTACCTTTTAATAACTTTAACTCTCACCAATACATAGTTAATTCTAATGCATAATATGCAATTCTATTTATGGTTTCAGGTTCAATCCCAGTTGTTTTAAGCTATCTACTTAATTCCACATAAATATCCTGTCATTATCTCAAATGTATTATTTTTTCAAATGGGATATACTGCCTTTCGGTTCCAATCAGATCTCCCTCCTAAATTCAATGACCATATCGAAGCACTACCATTTTCTCAAACACTTAAGTTTAAAATTTTACATCAACTTTGAAATATTTTCTCTCTTTCATATAAATCCTATCAGTGTTTCTTGCAAAGACTCTGTCTCCTTTTTCAATTCCCATGGCCATTGCCCAAGTCCATGCTCTCCTTCTTGGATATCTCAATCTTTGCCTCACTGTTCCCTTTCAGTGCAACCACCTCATCCCCTAAATTTATAGCAACACATAACAGCATCCTGTGTACAATTAACTGGCTCATGGCAACTTAAAGTCAGGAATTTGGAGTTGGCTCTCTAAGTAATAGATAAACAAAAGGTCATGTTGGAGTAGGATAGCCGAGTTTTGTCCATATGTATACAGGTGACAGGCAGGGCTAAAGTGAACCAAGAGAAGCAAGAATATTAAACCATCCAGCAGAGAGATCTGATGAGCCAAGTTAGCATGGCTTCCTGAGAGAGGATCCTCACTTGTTGACCTTTTATTTCAGCCTCCAAGTGGCTTGACCTACTTTATTTACTGTCCTGCGATTTTTGTAAACTTGCAGCTTGTTTTCTCACAATGTCTCCTTTTACTTAAATTAACTGGATTGAGATTTTCTTTCCTGGAAACAAACATGTCCTTACCCAGATGTCACCTTCCAATCACATGTGGACATTAGCCATAGCTCCTTAATTCACCTCATTAATGTTAAGATTTAGGGATTTAAATCATTCTTGCATACACCTGTTACATTAATATTTCTAATCAAATATATCAGACTTCTGTTAAAAAATATAACCTTCTGGAAGTACCCCTCTAAAATTTATAAAAATGAAAGCTCCTTTACCTGGCTTTCATTAAATTTTGATTTACTTGTTGAATCTAACTTTTCCCTTTTACCAATATATATCCACCACTGAGTCAAGCTGGTGTGTTTCAGAATTGCTATGTTTATTCGTCATTCCATGCCTTAACTAATAGTGTTGGCTTCATTTGTAATGCTGTCCCATTATCTCCTCTACTTTTTCTACACCTTTGGCTTAATAAAGCTACACACTCCAACAAACATACATCTGGCAAATGCCCACTAATTCTTTAGCTCACACGTTATCAGATTTAGAGAGCCTTTCCTGACTCTTGTATCTCAGTGACTCTTTCTTTTTATATTATTACCTTAATATTGTATTAATATCATATGTTCAAGTATTTATCTTTCCCAGAATAACTGTTCATGCTGTGAAATCTAGGCAGAGATCAACTTTGTATCTGTATAATATAACAAAGTGCTTAGAGTCAGTTCTTAGTAAATGAATGTTGAATGAGTAAATGAACCAATGAATGAATGCTTACCTCTTAAGACTCAGGTTAAGTTCAACCACCCTAGTGAAGCCTTTATAGATTATTCTCAACATTTATTGATGTCTTTTTCATCAACAATTATAGATTTTGCTACACAATTTAGTATTCAACTATTTATACATTTACTTTTTACAATTTTGTTTTATATTTTGATCTTCTCTGCCTCATTCAGGTCAGAAGTTCTTGAATGTCAAGGAACATACCATTGTCTTATTCTGTGTTTTCTACACTGCTTAGTAGGAAAAGCATGTAGTAGTTTATATCTGTTGTTTATAATTTTCCAAGGACTACACCTCTGAAAGAATTAGAAGTGTTGTCATGTGTAGATTGGCTAGACATTTTTCTGCAGATATATCTATATTTCATCTCAGCTAAAATAAACCCTTCAGTAACTTCTTGAAAATAGCAGTGTTCATTTGTGGGCATATGTACTATTTACCCCAGACACTCTTTTCTAAACAAGATGTATAGCACTCAATAAAAAATTATGAGACATAAGAAAAAACAATCCATTGGGGGTTCCCTGGTGGTGCAGTGGTTAAGAATTCACCTGCCAATGCAGGGGACATGGGTTCGAGCCCTGGTCCAGAAAGATCTCACATGCCACAGAGCAAATAAGCCCATGCACCACAACTACTGAGCCTGTTCTCTAGAGCCCAAGAGCCACAACTACTGAAGCCCACATGCCTAGAGCCCATGCTCCACAACAAGAGAAGCCACTGCAATAAGAAGCCTGAGCACTGCAACAAAGAACAGCCCCCACTCACCGCAACTAAAGAAAGCCCACATGCAGCAACAAAGACCCAATGCAGCCATAAATAAATAAATTAAATTAAAAAAAGAAAAACACAAACAACCCAAGTTAAAAAAAATCCATTGTCAAGAGACAATGCAATCAACAGAATCAGCCTTAGACAAGATCCAGCTATGAAAATTATGAGACAGAAACTTTAAAATAACTATGGTTAATATCTTAAAGGATGTAGTCAAAGTGATGGGGAATTTGAGCAGAGATAGAATGATCAGAAATAGCCAAAAGGAAACACTATTTTAAAGACTCTATGTCATAGATAAATAATGCCTTTAGCTTGCTCATCAATTGACTTGACACAGACAAGAAGAAATCAGTGAATTTGAGAAGAATAGAAATAATTCATTTTGAAACACAGGAAAAAATAAAACAAACAAAAGCAACACAAAAGAGAAGAGATCATCCGAAAGCTGTGAGACAATATTAACTGGTCTAATATATGTGTAATTATAATCCCAGAAGTAGGAGAGATAGGATATAACAGAAGAAATAATTGAAGAAATAATAGTCTAGATATTTTTCCAAAATAAAGACATTAAACCACAGATTCAAGAGATGTCATGAATCACACACACACACACATTCAAACTAGACACATCACATTCAAACTGATGCAAATCAAAGTTAAAATGAAAATATTAGGGCTTCCCTGGTGGTGCAGTGGTTGAGAGTCCGCCTGCCAATGCAGGGGACACAGATTCGTGCCCCAGTCTGGGAGGATCCTGCATGCCATGGAGCGGCTGGGCCTGTGAGCCATGGCTGCTGAGCCTGTGCATCCAGAGACTGTGCTCCATGGCGGGAGAGGCTGTGGTGTTGAGAGGCCTGCGTACCACAAAAAAAAAAAAAAAAAAAAAAAAAAAAATTAAAGGTAGCCAAGACAGGGAAACATTACACACAAAGATACAGAGATAAAAATGGCTCAGAAACTATGCAATCTAAAAGATAACTGAGTGAAATCCTTAAAGTTCCAAAAGAAAAAAAAAACCCTGCCAATTCAGAATTCTACACCAATGAAAATATATATTGTTTTGAATTTTATTTTATTTATTTCTTTTATACAGCAGGTTCTGTTGGTATCAACTTTGATTTCTTTCAACAGCATCATGTAGTTTTCTGCATACAGGTCTTTTGTCTCCTTAGGTAGGTTTATTCCTAGGTATTTTATTCTTTTTGTTGCAATGGTAAATGGGAGTATTTCCTTAATTTATCTTTCATATTTTTCATCAATAGTGTATAGGAATACAAGGGGTTTCTGTGCATTACTTTTGTATCCTACAACTTTACCAAATTCATTGATTAATTCTAGTAGTTTTCTGGTGGCATCTTTAGGATTCCCTATGTATAGTATCATGTCATCTGTAAACAGTGACAGTTTTACTTCTTCTTTCACAATTTATAATCCTTTTAATTCTTTTTTTTTTCTCTGATTTCCATGGCTAAGACTTCCAAAACTATGTTGAATAATAGTGGTGAAAGTGTACATCCTTGTCTTCTTGCTGATCTTAGAGGAAATGCTTTCAGTTTTTCACCATTAAGAATGATGTTTGCTGTGAGTTTGTCATATATGGCCTTTATTATGTTGGGTATGTTCCATCTACACCCACTTTCTGGAGAGTTTTTATGGTAAATTTGTGTTGAATTTTGTCAAAAGTTTTTTATGCATCTATTGAGTTTATCATATGGTTTTTCCTCATCAATTTGTTAATATGGTGTATCACATTGATTGATTTGCATATATTAAAGAATCCTTGCATCCCTGGGATAAATCCCACTTGACCATGGTGTATGATCCTTTTAAGGTGTTGTTGGATTCCGTTTGCTAGTATTTTGTTGAGGATTTCTGCATGTATATTCATTAGTGATATTGATCTATAATTTTCTTCTTTTGTAGTATCTTTGTCTGGTTTTAGTATCAGGGTGATGGTGGTTTCATAGAATGAGTTTGGGTGTGTTCCTTCCTCTGTAATTTTTTGCAAGAGTTTGAGAAGGATGGGTGTTAGCTCTTCTCTAAATGTTTGATAGAATTTACCTGAGAAGCCATCTGGTCCTGGACTTTTGTTTGTTTTAACATTTTTAATCACAGTTTCAATTTCATTACTTGTGCTTGGTCTGTTCATATTTTCTATTTCTTCCTGGTTCAGTCTTGGAAGGTTATACCCTTCTAAGAGTTTGTCCATTTCTTCCAGGTTGTCCATTTTATTGGCATAGAGTTGCTTGTAGTAGTCTCTTAGAATGCTTTGTATTTCTGCAGTGTCTGTTGTAACTTCTCCTTTTTCATTTCTAATTCTATTGATTTGAGTTCTCTCCCACTTTTTTCTTGATGAGTCGGGCTAATGGTTTATCAATTTTGTTTATCTTCTCAAAGAACCAGCTCTTAGTTTTCTTGATCTTTGCTATTGTTTTTGTTGTATCTATTCCATTTATTTCTGCTCTGATCTCTATGATTTCTTTCCTTCTAGTAACTTTAGGTTTTCTTTGTTCTTCTTGCTCTAATTCCTTTAGGTGTAAAGTTAGATTGTTTATTTGAGATTTTTCTTGTTTGTTGAGGTAGGCTTGTATTGCTATAAACTTCCTTCTTAGAACTGCTTTTGCTGCATCCCATAGGTTTTTGATCATCATGTTTTCATTGTTATTTTTCTCTAGGTATTTTCTGATTTCCTCTTTGATTTCTTCAGTGATCTCTTGGTTATTTAGTAATGTATTGTTTAGCCTCCATGAGTTTGTGGGGTTTTTTACGTTTTATTCCCCTGCTATTGATTTTCGAATCTCATAGTGTTGTGGTCCGAAAAGATGCTTGATATGATTTCAATTTTCTTAAATTTGCTGAGCCTTGGTTTTTTACACAAGATGTGATCTATCCTGGAGAATGTTCCATGCACACTTGAGATGAAAGTGTAATTTGCTGTTTTTGGATGGAATGTCCTATAAACATCAATTAAATCTACCTGGTCTATTGTGTCCATTAAAGCTTGTGTTTTCTTATTAATTTTCTGTTTGGATAATCTGTCCATTGGTTAAAGTGGGGTGTGAAAGTCCCCCACTATTATTGTGTTACTGTCAGTTTCCTCTTTTACAGCTATTAGCAGTTGACTTATGTATTGGTGTGCTCCTTGGTTGGGTGCATATATATTTCTAATTGTTATATCTTCTTGGATTGATTCCTTGATCATTATGTAGTGTCCTTCCTTGTCTCTTGTAACATCCTTTATTTTAAAGTCTATTTTATCTGATATGAGTATTGCTACCTCAGCTTTCTTTTGATTTTGATTTGCATGGGATATTGTTTTCCATCCCCTCACTTTCGGTCTGTATGTGTCCCTAAGTCTGAAGTGGGTCTGTTGTAGACAGTATATATATGAGTCTTGTTTTTGTATCCATTCAGCAAGCCTGTGTCTTTTAGTTGAAGCATTTAATCCGTTCACATTTAAGGTAATTATCAATATGTATGTTCCTATTACCATTTTCTTAATTGTTTGGGGTTTGTTTCTGTAGGTCCTCTTCTTGTCTTTTGTTTCACACTTAGAGAAGTTCCTTTAGCATTTGTTGTAGAGCTGGTTTGACTGTGCCAAATTCTCTTAGCTTTTGCTTGTCTGTAAAGCATTTGATTTCTCCATGGAATCTGAATGAGATACTTGTTGGGTAGAATAATCTTGGTTGCAGGTCCTTCCCTTTCATCTCTTTAAATATGCCATTCTGTCTTGTAGTGTTTCTGCTGAGATATCAGTCGTTAACCTTATGGGAGTTCCCTTGTATGTTATTTGTCATTTTTCCCTTGTTGCTTTCAATAATTTTTCTTTGTCTTTAATTTTGGTCAATTTGATTACTATGTGTCTTAGTGTGTTTCTCCTTGCGTTTATCCTGCTTATGGCTCTCTGCGCTTCCTGGACTTGGGTGACTATTTCCTTTCCCACGTTAGGGAAGTTTTTGACTATAATCTCTTCAAATATTTTCTCAGAGCATTTCTCTCTGTCTTCTCCTTCTGGGACCCCTATAATGTGAATATTGTTACATTTCATGTTGTCCCAGATGTGTCTTAGGCTGTCTTTAATTCTTTCCATTCTTTTATCTTTATTCTGTTCCATGGCCCTGAATTCCACCATTCTGTCTTCCAGGTCACTGATTCGTTCTTCTGCCTCAGTTATTCTGCTATTGATTCCTTCTAGTGTATTTTTCATTTCAGTTATTGTATTGTTCATCTGTGTTTGTTTTTTCTTTAATTCTTCTAGGTGTTTGTTCTTTTAATTCTTCTAGGTCTTTGTTAAACATTTCTTGCATCTTCTTGATCTTTGCCTCCATTCTTTATTCTGAGGTCATGAATCATCTTCACTATCATTATTCTGAATTCGTTTTCTGGAAGGTTACCTATCTCTACTTAATTTAGCTGTTTTTTGTGGTTTTATTTTGTTCCTTCATTTGGTACATAAACCTCTGCCTTTTCATCTTGTCTATCTTTCTGTGAATGTGTTTTTATTCCACAGACTGCAGGATTGTAGTTCTTCTTGCTTCTGCTGTCTGCCCTCTGGTGGATGAGGCTATCTAAGAGGTTTGTGCAAGTTTCCCGATGGCAGGCACTGATGGTGGGTAGAGCTGGGTGTTACTCTGGTAGGCAGAGCTCAGTAAAACGTTAATCTTCTTGTCTGCTAATGGGTGGAGCCGGGTTCCCTTCCTGGTTTGTTTGGCCTGAGACGACCCAGTACTGGAGCCTAGAGGTTCTTTGGTGAGGCCAATGGTGGACTCCAGGAGGGCTCAGGCCAAGGAGTACTCCCCAGAACTTCTGCCAGTGTCCTTGTCCCTGTGGTGAGCCACAGCCTCCTCCACCTCTGCAGGATACCCTTGAACACTAGCAGGTAGGTCTGGTTCTGTCTCCCATTCAGTCACTGCTTCTTCCCCTGGGTCCCGCTGCACACACTACTTTGAGTGTGCCCTCCAAGAATGGAGTCTCTGTTTCCCCCAGTCCTGTCAAAGTCCTGCAATCAAATCCCGCTAACCTTCAAAGTCTGATTCTCTAAGAATTCCTCCTCTTGTTGCTGGACCCCCAGGTTGGGAAGCCTGATGTGGGGCTCAGAAACTTCACTCCAGTGGGTGGACTTCTGTGGTATAAATGTTCTCGGTTTGTGAGTCACCCACCCAGCAGTTATAGGATTTGATTTTATTGTGATTGTGCCCCTCCTACTGTCTCTTTGTGACTTCTCCTTTGTTTTTGGATGTGGGGTTTCTTTTCTCGTGAGTCCAGTGTCTTCCTTTTGATGATTGTTCAGCAGTTAGTTGTGATTCTGGTGCTCTCACGAGAGGAAATGAGAGCACATCTTTCTACTCCACCAACTTGAAATAATTTGAAAATATTTTTCAAATATGAAGGTAAAGTGAAGAATTTTTAATATAATTTCAAGTTGAGAGAATTTATTGCCATCATATATGTACTAGAGGAAATGTTAAAAAACGTTCTTCAGGCATATACCATTCAGAAACATGCATCTACAAAAAGAAATGAAGAATTGAAGATGTAAAAAATTAAGGTAAGATTTTTTTGTTTGTTTTTTGGTGTCTTTCTTTTTTTCTTCTTCTTTTTTTTTTTTTTTTTTGCAGAGAAAGGTTTATTTCAGGGCTGAGCAAGGCAGAGGAGACTCTTGCTCAAAAAGACCAAACTCCCTGATAGGCATAGGGCAGTTGGGGATATTGGTTGTTGAATGCTGTGTGCAGAAGAGGAAGGCAAATGCCATTGATACAATGCAGAAATGGGATGGAATGTTTGTTTGCTTACTGTCTTCATACTGACCACCCCGGTCACCTTGTTAGTTCTGTCATTAAGCACTAATAATCAGGGGAGAGTGCTAATGCAGTCCCTCACTACCACAGATTACACAGTTGAGTTTCCTGCATTTGGGGAAATTCCAGGGGTCAGCACATCTGCAGTGCAATGGATAAGCCTCACCCTGGAAAAACCACCTTCGTGATCATGATGTCTCCCCTGCCAGGTAAGTATTCTTTCTTATTTTTAATTTCTGTAAAATAGAAGTGGTTTTCTAAAGAAAAAATAGTAATATAATGTGATTTTATAACATATTCAAAATTTAAATGTATGACAATAGCACCAAGGGCACGAGAAATTGGAAACACACTGTTCTAAGATTTTTTACTGTACTTGAAGTCATATAATAATGGTAGACAGTGGTAAGTTAAAAATATATAGAGGCATACCTCATTTAATTTCTCTTTACTTTATTGTGCTTCACAGATACTGCATTTTTTGCAAATTGATGCTTTGTGGCAACCCTGCATTGAGCAAGTCTTTGGGTACCATTTTCCAACAGCATTTGCTCACTTTGTATCACTCTATCACATTTTGGTAATTCTTGTAAATGTCAAAAATTTTTATTGTTATTATATTTGTTGTGGTGATCTGTGATCAATGAACTTTGATGTTAGTATTGTAATTGTTTTGGGGTGCCATGAACCACACCCATATAAGGTGGTGAACTTGATCAATAAGTGTGTGACTTCTGACTGATGTACAAACCAACCTTTCCCCATCTCTATCCCTCTCCATGGGGATCCCTATTCCCTGAGGCACAACAAGATTTAAATTAGGCCAATTAATACCCCTACAGTGGCCTCTTAATGTTCAAATGAAAGGAAGTGTTGCATGTCTTTCACATTAAATCAAAAGCTAGAAATGATTAAGCTTAGTGAGGAAGATATGTCAAAAGCTGAGATAGGCTGAAAGCTAGGTCTCTTGCACCAAATGGCTAACCAAGTTGTGAATGCAAAGGAAAAGTTCTTGAAGGAAATTAAAAGTGCTACTCCAGTGAACACACAAATGATAAGAAAGGGAATCAGCATTATTGCTGATATGGAGAAAGTTTTATTGGCGTTGATAAGAGATCAAACCAGTCACAACCTTTCCTTAAGCCAAAACCTAATCCAGAGCAAGGTCCTAACTGTCTTCAATTCTATGAAGGCTAAGAGAGGTGAGGAAGCTATAGAAGAAAAGTTTGAAGCTAGCAGAGGTTGGTTCGTGAGGTTTAAGGAAGAAAATGTTTTCATAATATAAAAGTGCAAGGTGAAGCAGCAAGTTCTGATGTAGAAGCTGCAACAATTTATCCAGAATATCTATCTAAGATCATTAAAAAATGTGGCTACACTAAACAACAGATTTTCAGTGTAGACGAAACAGCCTAATATTAATAGAAGATGCCATCTCAGACTTTCATAGCTAGAGAGGAGAAGTCAATGCCTGGTTTCAAAGGACAGGCTGACTTTCTTGTTAAATAATGTTGCAGGTGACTTTCAGTTGAAGCTAGTGTTCATTTACCATTCCAAAAGTCTCAGGGCCCTTAAGAATTATGTTAAATCTACTCTGCTTGCACACTCTAAGTGGAACAACAAAGCCTCGATAATAGTACACCTCTTTACAACATGGTCTACTGATTACTTTAAGCCTGCTGTTGAGGCCTATGGTTCAGAAAAAACAGTTCATTTCAAATTACTACTGCTCATTGACAATGTACCTGATCACCCAAGAGCTCTGATGGAGATGTACTGTACAAAAAGATTAATGTTGTTTTCATGCCTGTTGACACAACATGCATTCTGAAGCCCATGGATTTAGAAGCAATTTCAATTTTCATGTCTTATAATTTAAGAAATACATTTTTTAAGGCTATAGCTACCATAGATAGCTATTCCTCTAATGGAGCTGGGCAAAGTAAATTGAAAACCTTCTGGAAATGATTCACCATTCTAGATGCCATTAAGAACAATTGTGATTCATGGGATGAGGTGAAAATATCAACATTAACAGGAGTTTTGAAGAAGCTGATTCCAGCCCTTGTGGATGACCTTGAGGGGTACAAGACTTCAGCAGGGGAAGTAACTGCAGATATGGTAGAAATAGCAAGAGAACTAGAATCAGAAGTGGAATCTGAAGATGTGACTGAATTGCTGGAATCTCATGATAAAACTTGAATAGATGAGGAGTTGCTTCTTATGGATGTGCAAAGAAAGTGGTTTACTGAGATGGAATCTCCTCCTGGTGAAAATGCTGTGAAGATTGTTGAAACAATAACAAGAATTTAGACTATTACATAAACTTGATCAAGATGGCAGACTAAGAAGAACCTGAGCTCCTCTACTCTCAGGAACACACTAAAACTTCAACTACATATAGAACTTCTCTCTCTGAGAATGACCTAAATACTACCAGAACAGCTGTTCTATGATTAAGAATATGAAGGAAAAAACCACATTAAGATGGGTAGGTGAGGCAAAGATGTGATGTATTCAGGACACACACATCTGTCAGGCAATCCAAAAACAGAAGGGGGGGGCTTCCCTGATGGAGTAGTGGTTAAAAATCCACCTGCCAATGCAGGGGACATGGGTTTGAGTCCTGGTCCAGGAAGATTCCCCATGCAGCAGAACAACTAAGCCCATGCACAACTACTGAAGCCTGCAAGCCTAGAACCCATGCTGTAAAACCAAGAGAAGCCACTGCAATGAGAAGCCCACACACTGCAGTGAAGAGTAGTCCCCACTTTCCTCAACTAGAGAAAGCCTGCACAAAGCAACGAAAACCCAACACAGCCAAAAATAAAAAATAAATACAATAAATAAATTTAAAAAAACAAACAAAACAGAGGGGGTATCAAAAACTCAGACATTCTCCTTAAGAAGTGAGGGGTTTGAGACCCACATTGGGCATGCCAGCCCTGGGGACTGACACTGGAAAAATGAGCCCTGTTAGTGGGTTTTAACATCCAGTGGGGCTTACAACTGGGAGAACTGGAGGGCTGAGGGAAACTGAGACTCCACTGTTAAAGGGCGCACACAAAAACTTACTCTGCCTCTCAGCACAGAGTCAGCAGATTCAAAAGTGCCCTGACTAGTGGATAGCCAGCATGCCAAGTATGCTTCCCAGCCCACACCATGCTCAGGTTTTAGCCACCCTGCCAAGGTGTCAGCCATTAATGTGCTCTGAGATAAGCCCTGGCCTGTACTGGGCTCTCACCCACTAAGGCAGTGGCCCTCAGCACACTCCTGGAGAAGCCTTGGCCTGTGCAGTATTCTGGCTCCAGCACTCCACCAAGGCAGATGCACTCAGCATGTCCTGGGAGAAGCCCTAGCCCATGCTGGGCTACAGCTCCAGCACCAGCACCAGCACCACCACCCTACTTAAAGCTCCAGGCTATGCCCACTTTAGCTCCATCCCTCCTGCTAAGGCTACTGGGCACAAGCAGTCCTAATAGGATGCTCCTACACAAGGACACAACTTCAAGGCCAGGGAAGGTAAATGTTCTGCCTAATTCTTAGAGACAAACTCAGAAAATCAAACAAAATGAAAAGATAGAGTAATGTGTTCCAAATGAAACAGCAAAATAAAACCTCAGGAAAAGACCCTAGTGAAACAAACATAAGTTACTTACCTGATAAATAGTTTAAAATAATGAACATAAAAACGGTCCCTGATCTCAGAAAAAGTGTAGAGTAACACAGTGAGAGTTTCAACAAATAATTAAAAGAATTAAAAAATGTTAAAAAAAAACCAATCAGAGTTGAAGAATACAATAACTGAAATAAAAAATACACTGGAAGGACTCAACAGCAGATTAGGTGATACAGAAGAATGTATAAGTGACCTGGAAGTAAGAATAGTAGATATCACCCAACCAGAGCAGCAAAAAGAAAAAAGAATTTAAAAAGCCTGAATAGTTTAAGGGACATTTGAGACAACTTCGAGTATTTTAACATTCACATTATAGGGGTTCCAGAAGGAAACAAGAGAAAGAAAGGAGTCAAAAATACATGTGATGCTATTATTGTGAAAACTTTCACAACTCAGGGAAGGAAACAGATACTCTGGTCCAAGAATCACAGAGAGTCCCAAACAAGGTGAATTCAAAGAGATCCACACCAAGATATAATTAAAATGGAAACGTTTAAAGAGAGAATTTTAAAGGCAGCAAGAACAAAGCAATTAGTCACAGGCACAGGAACCACCACAAGGCTATCAGCTAATTTTTCAGCAAAAATTTGCAGGCAGAAGAGCATTCCAGGTTTATTTAAAGTGCTGAAAGGAAAAAATCTACAACCAAGGATACTCTACCTGGCAAAGTTATCATTCAGAATTGAAGGAGAAATCAAGAGTTTCCCAAATAAGCAAAAACTAAGAGTTCATCACTACTAAACCAGCCATACAAGAAATGTTAAAGGGCCATCTTTAAGCACAACAGAAATGTCCATAACAGGAAATAAGGAAATATATGAAGGAAAAAATCTCACTGGTAAAGACAAATATAAAGTAAAGGCAGTGGATAAAACACTTAATAAGTTAGTATCAAGGTTAAAAGACAAAAGTTGTAAAAGCTGTTATAACTTCAATAAGTAGTTAAGGGATACACAAAAAGAAGGAAAATGTGACATTGAAAACATAAAATATGGGCCTTGGAGTAAAAATGTAGAGCTTTTAGAATATGTTCAAAGTTAAATGACTATAAGCTTTATATATATGTATATGTATGCA
Organism: Globicephala melas; assembly: GCF_963455315.2. Taxonomy (NCBI): domain Eukaryota; kingdom Metazoa; phylum Chordata; class Mammalia; order Artiodactyla; family Delphinidae; genus Globicephala; species Globicephala melas. The sequence goes on from NC_083330.1 coordinate 34,089,427, forward strand.
TATATATATATATATATATATATAGTAGTAACCAAAACCTCAAAACCTATAAGAAGTACACAAAAAAACAGAGAAAAAAGGAATGGAAACACAACACTAAAGAAGATCATCAAACCACAAAGGAAGAGACCAAAGGAAGACAAAAGGAACAAAGAAGAACTACAAAAACGGCCATAAAATAAGTAACAAAATGGGGATAAGTACATACCTATCAATAAACACTTTAAATGTAAATGGGCCAAATGTTCAAATCAAAATACATAGCGTGGCTGAATGTAGAAAAAAATCAAGACTCATCTTTTTATTGCCACCAAAAGACTCACTTCCGAGCTAAATACACATGAAGACTGAAAGTGAAGGTATGGAAAAAGATATTACATTCAGGCATGAAAAGAAAGCTGTTGGGGTGGGGGAACTTTCCTGGCAGTCACGTGGTTAAGACTCCAAGCTTCCACTGCAGGGGTCACGGGTTCAGTCCTTCATTGGAAAACTACGATCCCACATGCCACAGGGCACAGCCAAAAAATGGAAAAAAAAAAAAAAGAAAGAAAGAAAGCTGGGTAGCAGTACTCATTTCAGATAAAATAGACTTCAAAATGACTATTACAAGAAACAAAGAAACACATTACCTAATGATGAAGAGACCATTCAACAAAAAAGATATAACAATTGTAAATATAGATGCACCCAATATGAGAGCAGCTAAATGCATAAAGAAAATATTAACAAACAAAGAAAAAAATTGACAGTAACACAATACTAGTAGAGGACTTAAACATCTCACTTACATCAATGTATAGAAAGAAAACCAATAAGAAAACACTGGCCTTAAACTGCACAGATGAAATAAATAGCTATATATAAAACATTCCAACTGAAGACTGCAGAATACACATTCTCTTCTAGTGCACATGGAAGATTATCCAGTGTAGATCACATGTTAGACCACAAAACAACTACCAATAAATTTCAGAAGACTGAAATCATATCAAGCATCTTTTTCAACAAAAGTGGTATGAAAATAGAAATTAAGTACAGGAAGAAAACTGGAAAAAATCACAAACATGTGGAGCCCAAACAACATACTACTAAAATCATCAGTGGGTCAATGGAGAAATCAAGGAGGAAATCAAAAAATACTTCAATAGTGAAAATAGAAACACAACTATTCAAAATTTATAGGACACACAAAAAAAGCAGTTTTTTAAAAAAAATATTTTTACATCTTTATTGGACTATAACTGCTTTACAATGGTGTGTTAGTTTCTGCTTTATAACGAAGTGAATCAGTTATACATATGCATATGTTCCTATATCTCTTCCCTCTTGCGTCTCCCTCCCTCCCACCCTCCCTATCCCACCCCTCCAGGCAGTCACAAAGCACCGAGCTGATCTCCCTGTGCTATGCGGCTGCTTCCCACTAGCTATCTGCCTTACGTTTGGTAGTGTATATATGTCCATGCCTCTCTCTCGCTTTGACACAGCTCACACTTCTCCCTCCCCATATCCTCAAGTCCGTTCTCTAGTAGGTCTGTGTCTTTATTCCTGTCTTAAGCCTAGGCTCTTCATGACATTTTTTTCCCTTAAATTCCATATATATGTGTTAGCATACGGTATTCGTCTTTCTCTTTCTGACTTACTTCACTCTGTATGACAGACTCTAGGTCTATCCACCTCATTACAAATAACTCAATTTCGTTTCTTTTTATGGCTGAGTAATATTACATTGTATATATGTGCCACATCCACTTTATCCCTTCATCCGATGATGGGCACTTAGGTTGTTTCCATCTCTGGGCTATTGTAAATAGAGCTGCAATGAACATTTTGGTACATGACTCTTTTTGAATTATGGTTTTCTCAGGGTATATGCCCAGTAGTGGGATTGCTGGGTCATATGGTAGTTCTATTTGTAGTTTTATAAGGAACCTCCATACTGTTCTCCATAGTGGCTGTACCAATTCACGTTCCCACCAGCAGTGCAAGAGTGTTCCCTTTTCTCCACACCCTCTCCAGAATTATTGCTTCTAGATTTTTTGATGATGGCCATTCTGAATGGTGTGAGGTGATATCACATTGTAGTTTTGATTGGCATTTCTCTAATGCTAAATGATGTTGAGCATTCTTTCATGTGTTTGTTGGCAGTCTGTATATCTTCTTTGGAGAAATGTCTATTTAGTTCTTCTGCTCATTTTTGGATTGGGTTGTTTGTTTTTTTGTTATTGAGCTGCATGGGCTTCTTGTAAATTTTGGAGATTAATCCTTTGTCATTTGCTTCATTTGCAAATATTTTCTCCCATTCTGAGGGTTGTCTTTTGGTATTGTTTATGGTTTCCTTTGCTGTGCAAAAGCTTTGAAGTTTCATTAGGTCCCATTTGTTTAGTTTTGGTTTTTATTTCCATTTCTCTAGGAGGTGGGTCAAAAAGGATCTTGCTGTGATTTATGTCATAGAGTGTTCTGCCTATGTTTTCCTCTAAGAGTTTGATAGTTTCTGGCCTTACATTTAGGTCTTTAATCCATTTTGAGCTTATTTTTGTGTATGGTGTTAGGGAGTAATCTAATCTCATACTTTTACATGTACCTGTCCAGTTTTCCCAGCACCACTTATTGAAGAGGCTGTCCTTTCTCCACTGTACATTCCTGCCTCCTTTATCAAAGATAAGGTGGCCATATGTGTGTGGGTTTATCTCTGGGCTTTCTATCCTGTTCCATTGATCTATCTTTCTGTTTTTGTGCCAGTACCATACTGTCTTGATTACTGTAGCTTTGTAGTATAGTCTGAAGTCAGGGAGCCTGATTCCTCCAGCTCCATTTATCATTCACAAGATTGCTTTGGCTATTCGGGGTCTTTTGTGTTTCCATACAAATTGTGAATTTTTTTGTTCTAGTTCTGTGAAAAATGCCAGTGGTAGTTTGATAGGGATTGCACTGAATCTTTATATTGCTTTGGGTAGTAGAGTCATTTTCACAATGTTGATTCTTCCAATCCAAGAACATGGTATATCTCTCCATCTATTTGTATCATCTTTAATTTCTTTCATCAGTGTCTTATAATTTTCAGCATACAGGTCTTCTCTCTCCTTAGGTAGGTTTATTCCTAGATATTTTATTCTTTTTGTTGCAATGGTAAATGGGAGTGTTTTCTTGATTTCACTTTCAGATTTTTCATCATTAGTGTATAGGAATGCCAGAGATTTCTGTGCATTAATTTTGTATCCTGCAACTTTACCAAATTCATTGATTAGCTCTCGTAGTTTTCTGGTAGCATCTTTAGGATTCTCTATGTATAGTATCATGTCATCTGCAAACAATGACAGCTTTACTTCTTCTTTTCCGATTTGTATTCCTTTTATTTCCTTTTATTCGCTGATTGCTGTGGCTAAAATTTCCAAAACTATGTTGAATGAGAGTGGTGAGAGTGGGTAACCTTGTCTTGTCCCTGATCTTAGTGGAATTTCTTTCAGTTTTTCACCATTGAGGATGATTTTGGCTGTGGGTTTGTCATATATGGCCTCTATTATGTTGAGGAAAGTTCCCTCTATGCCTACTTTCTGCAGGATTTTTTATCATAAATCGTTGTTGACTTTTGTCAAAGGCTTTTCTGCATCTATTGAGATGGTCATATGGTTTTTCTCCAATTTTTTAATATGGTTTATCACATTGATTGTTTTGCATATATTGAAGAATCCTTGCATTCCTGGAATAAACCCCACTTGATCATGGTGTATGATCCTTTTAATGTGCTGTTGGATTCTGTTTTCTAGTATTTTGTTGAGGATTTTTGCATCTATGTTCATCAGTGATATTGGCCTGTAGTTTTCTTTCTTTGTGACATCCTTTTCTGGTTTTGGCATCAAGGTGGTGGTGGCCTCGAAGAATGAATTTGAGAGTGTTCCTCCTTCTGCTATATTTTGGACGAGTTTGAGAAGGATAGGTGTTAGCTCTTCTCTAAATGTGTGATAGAATTCGCCTGTGAGGCCATCTGGTCCTGGCCTTCTGTTTGTTGGAAAATTTTGAATCACAGTTTCAATTTCAGTTGTTGTGATTGGTCTGTTCATATTTTCTATTTCTTCCTGATTCAGTCTTGGCAAGTTGTGCATTTCTAAGGATTTGTCCATTTCTTCCAGGTTGTCCATTTTACTGGCATAGAGTTGCTTGTAGTAATCTCTCATGATCTTTTGTATTTCTGCAGTGTCAGTTGTTACTTCTCCTTTTTCATTTCTAATTCTATTGATTTGAGTATTCTCCCTTTTTTTCTTGATGAGTCTGGCTAATGGTTTATCTATTTTGTTTATCTTCTCAAAGAACCAGCTTTTAGTTTTATTGATCTTTGCTTTGTTTCCTTCATTTCTTTTTCATTTATTTCTGATCTGATCTCTATGATTTCTTTCCTTCTGCTAACTTTAGTTTTTTTTTGTTCTTCTTTCTCTAATTGCTTTAGGTGAAAAGTTAGGTTGTTTATTTGAAATGTTTCCTGTTTCTTAAGGTGGGCTTGTATTGCTCTAAACTTCCCTCTTAGACCTGTTTTTGCTGCATCCCTTAGGTTTTGGGTCGTCGTGTCTGCATTGTCATTTGTTTCTAGGTAGTTTTTTGTTTCCTCTTTGATTTCTTCAATGATCTCTTCGTTATTAAGTAGTGTATTGTTTAGTCTCCATGTGTTTGTATTTTTTACAGATCTTTTCCTGTAATTGATATATAGTCTCATATCATTGTGGTCGGAAAAGATACTTGATACAATTCCAAATTTCTAAAATTTACCAAGGCTTGATTTGTGACCCAAGATATGATTTATCCTAGAGAATGTTCCATGAGCACTTGAGAAAAATGTGTATTCTGTTGTTTTTGGATGGAATGTCCTATAAATATCAATTAAGTGCATCTTGTTTAATGTTTCATTTAAAGCTTGTGTTTCCTTATTTATTTTCGTTTTGGATGATCTGTCCATTGCTGAAAGTGGGGTGTTAAAGTTCTCTACTATGAATGTGTTACTGTTGATTTCCCCTTTTATGGTTGTTATTATTTGCGTTATGTATTGAGGTGCTCCTATGTTGGGTGCATAAATATATACAATTGTTATATCTTCTTCTTGGATCAATCCCTTGATCATTATGTAATGTCCTTCTTTGTCTATACTAATATTCTTTATTTTAAAGTCTATTTTATCTGATATGAGAATTGCTACTCCAGCTTTCTTTTGGTTTCCATTTGCATGGAATATCTTTTTCCATCCCCTTACTTTCAGTCTATAGTGTCTCTAGGTGTGAAGTGGGTCTCTTGTAGACAGCATATATTTGGGTCTTCTTTTTGTATCCATTCAGCCAATCTGTGTCTTTTGGTGGGAGCATTTAGTTCATTTACATTTAAGGTAATTATCTATATGTATGTTCCTATTCCCATTTTCTAAATTGTTTTGGGTTTGTTATTGTAGGTCTTTTCCTCCTCTTGTGTTTCTTGCCTAGAGAAGTTCCTTTAGCATTTGTTCTAAAGCTGATTTGGTGGTGCTGAACTCTCTCAGCTTTTGCTTGTGTGTAAAATTTTTAATTTCTCCATCAAATCTGAATGAGATCATTGTTGGTTAGAGTAATCTTGTTTGCAGGTTTTTCTCCTTCATCACTTTAAATATGTCCTGCCAGTTCCTTCTGGCTTGCAGAGTTTCTGCTGAAAGATCACCTGTTAACCTTATGGGGATTCTCTTATGTGTTATTTGTTGTTTTTCCCTTGCTGCTTTTAATATGTTTTCTTTGTATTTAATTTTTGGCAGTTTGATTAATATGTGTCTTGGCATATTTCTCCTTGAATTTAACCTGTATGGGACTCTCTGTGCTTCCTGGACTTGATTAACTATTTCCTTTTCCATATTAGGGAAGTTCTCAACTATAATCTCTTCAAATATGTTCTCAGTCCCCTTCTTTTTCTCTTCTTCTTCTGGAACCCCTATAATTCGAATGTTGGTGCTTTTATTGTTGTCCCAGAGGTCTCTGAGGCTGTACTCAGTTCTTTTCATTCTTTTTTCTTTATTCTGCTCTGCAGTAGTTATTTCCACTATTTTATCTTCCAGGTCACTTATCCATTCTTCTGCCTCAGTTATTCTGCTATTGATCCCATCTAAAGTGTTTTTAATTTCATTTATTGTGTTGTTCATCATTGTTTGTTTCATCTTTAGTTCTTTTAGGTTCTTGTTAAAAGTTTCTTGCATTTTGTCTATTCTATTTCTAAGATTTTGGATCATCTTTACTATCATTACTCTGAATCCTTTTTCAGGTAGACTGCCCATTTCATCTTCATTTTTTAGGTCTGGTGGGTTTTTATCTTTCTCCTTCATTAGCGGTGTGTTTTTCTGTCTTCTCATTTTGCTTATCTTACTGTGTTTGGGTTTTCCTTTTTGCAGGCTGCAGGTTCGTAGTTCCCATTGTTTTTGTTGTCTGTCCCCAGTGGCTAAGGTAGGTTCAGTGGGTTGTGTAGGCTTCCTGGTGGAGGGGACTTGTGTTCTGCTGGATGAGGCTGTATCTTTTCTTTTTGGTGGGAGGATCCACGTCTTGGTGTGTTTTGGGGTGTCTGTGGACTTATGATTTTAAGCAGCCTCTTTGCTAATAGGTGGGGTTGTGTTCCTGTTTTGCTAGTTGTTTGGCATAGGGTGTCCAGCACTGTAGCTTGCTGGTCGTTGAGTGAGGCTGGGTGCTGGCATTGAGATGGAGATCTCTGAGAGATTTTCGCCATTTGATATTATGTGGAGCTGGGAGGTGTCTTGTTGACCAGTGTCCTAAAATTGGCTCTCCCACCTCAGAGGCACAGCTCTGATTCCTGTCTGCAGCACCAAGAGCCTTCATCTACATGGCTCAGAATAAAAGGGAGAAAAAGTAGAAGAAATAATTAGTAGAAGTCGAAAGAAAGAAAGAAAGAAAGAAGAAAAGAAGGAAAGATGGTAAGAAAGAAAGAAAGGAGGGAGGGAGGGAAGGATGGAGGGAGGCAGGCAGGAAGGAAGGAGGGAAGGAAGGAAAAAAGAAAGAAAGAAAGAAAATAAAGTAAATATAATAAAGTTATTAAAATAAAAAGATAATTATTAAGAAAAAAAATAAAAAGATAAAAGGACGGATAGAACCCTAGGACAAATGGTGGAAGCAAAGCTATACAGACAAAATCTCATACAGAAGCATACACATACACACTCACAAAAAGTGGAAAAGGGGAAAAAGTCATAAATCTTGCTCTCAAGGTCCATCTCCTCAATTTGGGATGATTCATTGTCTAAAGGAGGGAAGGAAGGAAGGAAGGAAGGTAGGAAGGAAGGAAGGAAGGAAGGAGGGAAGGAAGGAAAGAAAGAAAGAAAGAAAGAAGATAAAGTAAAATAAAATTATTAAAATAAAAAACTAATTATTAAGAAAAAAAATTTTTTAAAAAAGCGGACAGATAGAACCCAAGGACAAATGGTGGAAGCAAAGCTATACAGACAAAATCTCACACAGAAGCATACACATATACACTCACAAAAAAAGGAAAAGGGGAAAAAAAATCATAAATCTTGCTCTCAAAGTCCACCTCCTCAATTTGGGATGATTCGTTGTCTATTCATGTATTCCACAGATGCAGGGTACATCAAGTTGATTGCAGAGCTTTAATCCGCTGCTTCTGAGGCTGCTGGGAGAGATTTTCCTTTTTCTTCTTTGTTCTCACAGCTCCCAGGGGCTCAGTTTTGGATTTGGCCCCGCCTCTGTGTGTAGGTCCACGGAGGGCGTCTGTTTTTTGCTCAGACAGGACGGGGGTTAAAGGAGCCGCTGATTCAGGGGCTCTGGCTCACTCAGGCTGTGGGGAGCGAGGGGCATGGAGTGTGGGGCCAGCCTGCAGTGGCAGAGGCCGGCATGCCATTGCACCAGCCTGAGGCGCGCCGTGCGTTCTCCCGGGGAAGTTGTCCCTGGAATCCGGGACCCTTGCCATGGTGGGCTGCACAGGCTCCCCAGAAGGGAGGTGTGGATAGTGACCTGTGCTCGCACACAGGCTTCTTGTTGGTGGCAGCAGCAGCCTTAGCGTCTCATGCCCATCTCTGGGGTCCACGCTGTTAGCCGCGGCTTGTGTCCATCTCTGGTGCTCCTTTAAGCAGCGCTCTTAATCCCCTCTCCTCATGCACCAGGAAACAAAGAGGGAAGAAAATGTCTCTCGCCTCTTTGGCAGCTCCAGACCTTCTCCCGGACTCCCTCCCGGCTAGCCGTGGTGCACTAACCCCTTCAGGCTGTGTTCTTCGCCAACAGCAGTCCTCTCCCTGTGGTCCGACCGAAGCCCGATCCTCAGCTTGCAGCCCCGCCCGCCCCAGTGGTTGAGCAGACAAACCTCTCGGGCTGGTGAGTGCTGGTTGGCTCCGATCCTCTGTGTGGGAATCTCCCTGCTTTGCCCTCCGCACCCCTGTTGCTGCTCTCTCCTCCACGGCTCCGAAGCTCCCCCGCCTCCACCACCCACAGTCTCCGCCCATGAAGGGGCTTCCTAGTGTGTGGAAACCTTTCCTCCTTCACAGCTCCCTCCCACTGGTGCAGGTCCCGTCCCTATTCTTTTGTCTCTGTTTTTTTCTTTTTTCTTTTGCCCTACCCAGGTATGTGGGGGAGCTTCTTGCCTTTTGGGAGGTCTGAGGTCTTCTGCCAGTGTTCAGTAGGTATTCTGTAGGAGTTGTTCCACGTGTAGATGTATTTCTGTTGTATCTGTGAGGAGGAAGGTGATCTCCATGTCTTACTGTTCCACCATCTTCCCCTCGTCCCCAAAAAGCAGTTTTAAAAGGGAAGTTCATAACAATACACGCCTTCCTCAAGAAACAAGAAAAATATCAAATAAACAACCTAATTTTACATGTAAATGTATTCGAAAACAAACAAAGCCCTAGTTAGAAGAAGGAAGGAAATATCAATAATAAAGGGAGCAGAAATAAATAAAATAGAGACTAAAAATCAACAGAAAAGATCAGTGAAAGAAGAGATAATTATTTTGAAGAGATAAAGTTGATAAATCTTTAGCCAAGCTTACCAAGAAAAGAGAGGGAGGGTCCCAAATAATAAAATTAGTAATAAATAAGGAGAAGTTACAACCAATATACAGAAATACAATCATAAGAAGATACTATGAACAACTATATGTCAACAAATTGGACAAAATGAATAAATCTCTAGAAAAATTCAATTTTCCAAGACTGAATCAGGAAGAAATAGGAAATCAGAACAAATTATTAGTAATGAAATTGAATCAAAATGAAATGTATGTAAATGAAATTGAATGAAAATTCCCCTAAAACGAAAGTCCAAGGATCAGACAGCTAAACAGGAAAATTCCACCAAAGAATTAAAGAATAGTTAATATTTATTCTTCCCAAACTAGTGGAAATATTGAAGAGGAGGGAACACTTACAAAATCAGTCTACGAGGACAGCATTTACCCTAATACCAAAACCAGACAAAGACACACAAAAAAGAGAAAATTACAGGCCAATATCTCTGATGAACATAGATGCTAAAATCCTCAACAAAGTATTGGTAAACCAAATTCAAGAATCCATTAAAAGGATTATGCATCATGATCGAGATTTATTCCAGGGATTCAAGGATGGTTCAATATCTACAAATCAAACAACATGATGTACAACTTTAACAAAACAAAGGATAAAAATCACATGATCATATCAATAGATACAGAAAAACATTTGACAAAATTCAACATCCATTCACTATAAAAATTCTCAGTAAAGTGGGTATAGAGTGAATATACCTGAAAATAATAAAGACAATTTATGACATACTCAGTGGTGAAAAGCTGAAAGAATTTCCTCTAAGATCAGGAAAAATACAAGGATGCCCATTCTTGTCATTTTTATTCAGCAGAGTATTAGAAGTCCCAGCCATAGAAATCAGACTAGAGAAAGAAATAAGGAATCTAAATTTGAAGGGAAGAAGCAAAACTGTCACTATTGGCAGATAACATGATCCTTTTTACAGAAAACCCTAAGAACTCCACCAAAACACTACTAGAACAATGAAGTTTCAGGATACAAAATTCATATACAGAAAGCAGTTGCATTTCTATACACTAATAATGAACTATCAGAAAGAGAAATTAAGAAAACAATCCCATTTAAAACTACATCAGAAGAATAAAATATCTAGGAATAAATATAACCAAGAAGGTAAAAGACCTGTACTCAGAAAGCTATAAGACATGGATTGAAGATGACATGAACAAATGGAAGTATATACCATACTCATGGATCAGAAGAATTAATATTAAAATGATCATACTACCCAGAGCAATCTACAGATTCAATGCAATCCCTGTCAAAATACTCATGGTATTTTTCACAAAACTAGAACGAATAATTCTAAAATTTTTGTGGATCCACAAAAGATCCTGAATAGACAAAGCAAACTTCAGAAAGAACAAAGTTGGAGGTATCACCCTAACTGACTTCAGATTATATCTCAAAGGTGCAATATCAAAACAGGGTGATACTGTCACAAAAATAGACACATATCTCAATGGAACAGAATGAAGAGCCCAGAAATAAGCCTACACTTATATGATCAATTAATCTATGACAAAGGAGGCAAGCATATACAGTGGGAAAAAGAAAGTCTCTTCAATAAGTGGTGTTGGGAAAACTAGACAGCTACATGTGAAAGAACGAAACTAGGCCATTTTCTCACACTTTTTGAAAATAAACTCAAAATGAATTAAAGACTTGAAAGCATAAAACTCTTAGAAAAAACAGGCAGTATACTCTTAGCAATATATTTCTTGGGTCTGTCTCCATAGGCAGGGGCAACAAAAGTAAAAACAAACAAATGAGACCAAATAAAACTAAATAGCTTATGCAAAGATAAGGAAACTATCAACAAAATGAAAAGGAAACCTAATGAATTGGAGAAGATATTTTTAAATGATGTGTCCAATAGGGGTTAACACCCAAAATATATAAAGAACTCATACAACTCAATATTAAAATATCCCACAATCTGACTAAAGAATGGGCAGAGGACATGAATAGGCATTTTTCCAAAGAAGATATACAGATGGGCAACAATCACATGAAAAGATGCTCAACATCACTAATTATCAGTTAAATGTAAATCAAAACTGCAATGAGATATCACATCACACTGTCAGAATGGCTATAATCAAAGAGACAAGAAATAACAAGTGTTGGCCCGAATGTGGAGGAAAAAAACCCTTGTGCATTGTTGGTGGGAATGTAAACTGGTATAGCCCCTATGGAAAGCAGTATGGATGTTCCTCAAAAAATTAAAAATAGGACCCAGCAATCCCACTCCTGGATACTTATCCTAAGAAAATGAACACAGTGATCTGAAAAGATATATGTGCCCCTAAGTTCATTGCAACACTTTTACAATAGCCAAGATATGAAAACAAAGTGTTCATCAAGAGATGAATGGGTAAACATGTATTATATCTTTACAATGGAATATTACTCAGACATAAAAAAGAATAAATCTTGCCATTTTTGCCTCTTTTTCTCCCCTTCCTTTTTTTTTTTTTTTTTGGCCACTTCATGTGCCTTGCAGGATCTGGATTCCCCAGCCAGTGGTTGGGACTGACCTCTGGGTTGGGAGTACTGAGTCCAGGACATTGGACTGCCAGAGAATTACTGGCACCAGGGAATATTAATTGGTGAGAGCTCTCCCCAAAGTCTCCATCTTGACTCCAAGACCTGGATCCATCAAACTGCCTGAAGGCTCCAGTGCTGGACACCTCAAGCCAAGCAACAAGCAAGACAGGACACAAACTTACTGATCAGCACACAGGCTGCCTAAGTCACACTAAGCTCACAGACACCCCAAAACACATCACAATATGTGACCCTGCCCATGAGAGCAACAAGATCCAGCTCCACTCACCAGAGGGCAGGCATCAGTCACTCCTGCCAGGAAGCCTACACAAGCCACTGGACCAATTTCACCCACTGGACCAACTTCACACACTGGGGGTAGACACCAGAAGCAAGAGGAACAATGCCCTGAAACCTGCAGAAAATAGTCCTCAAACAGAGTAAGTCAGACAAAATAGAACACAGAGAAATATGTTGCAGATGAAGGAGCAAGGTAAAAACCCACAAGACCAAAGAAACGAAGGGGAAATAGGAAATCTACCTGAAAGAGAATTAAGAGTAATGATAGTATAGATGATCTAAAAAAAAAAAGGAAATAGAATTGAGGCACAGATTGAGAAAATACAAGAAATGTTTAACAGTGACCAAGAAGAACTAAAGAACAAACAAACAGTGGTGAAAAACACAATAACTGAAATGAAAAATACACTAGAAGGAATCAATAACAAAATATCTGAGGCAGAAGAACAGATAAGTGAGTTGGAAGTTAGAATGGTGGAAATAACTCCCACAGAGCAGAATAAAGAAAAAAGAATGAAAAGAAATGAGGACAGTGTCAGAGATTTCTGGGACAATATTAAATGAACAAACATTTTAATTATAGGGGTCCTAGAAGAAGAAGAGAAATAGAAAGGGTCTGAGAAAATATTTGAAGAGATTATAGTTGAAAATTTCCCTAACATGGAAAAGGAAATAGCCACCCAAGTCCAGGAAGCAGAGAGTCCCATACAGGATAAACACAAGGAGAAACATGCCAAGACACATATTAATCAAACTAAAAAAATTAAATACAAAGAAAAAGTATTAAAAGCAACAAGGGAAAGCAACAAATAACATACAGGAGAATCCCCATAAAATTATCAGCTGATTTTTCAGCAGAAACTCTGCAGGCCAGAAGGGAGTGGCAAGATATATTTAAAGTGATGAAAGGGAAAAATCTACAACCAAAATTACTTTAACAAGCAAGGATCTCATTCAGAGTTGACAGATAAATCAAGAGATTTACAGACAAGCAAAAACTAAGAAAATTCAGAACCACCAAACCAGCTTTACAACAAATGCTAAAGGAACTTCTCTAGTTGGGAAACACAAGAGAAGAAAAAGACCTACAAAAACAAACCCAAATAATTAAGAAAATGGTAATAGGAACATACATATCAATAATTACCTTAAATGTAAATTGATTAAATGCTCCAAACAAAGGACATAGACTGGCTGAAAGGATAAAAAGACTAGACCCATATATATGTTGTCTACAAGAGACCCACTACAGACCTAGGGACACATACAGACTGAAAGTGAGGGGATGGAAAAAGATATTCCATGCATATGGAAATCAAAAGAAAGCTGGAGTAATACTCATTGCAGAGAAACTAGACTTTAAAACAAAGACTGTTACAAGAGACAAGGAAGGACACTACATAATGATCAAGGGATCAATCCAAGAGCAAGACATAAAAATTGTAAATATTTATGCACCCAATATAGGAGTAGTTCTATACATAAGGCAAATGCTAACAGCCATAAAAGGGGATATCGACAGTAACACAATATTAATGGAGGATTTTAATATCCCACTTACTGCAATGGACAGATAATCCAGACAGAAAATTAATAAGGAAACACAAGCCTTAAATGACATATTAGACCAGATAGAGTTAATTGACATTTACAGGGCATTCCATCTGAAAGCAGCAGAACACACTTTCTTCTTAAGTGCACATGGAATATTCTCCAGGATAGATCACATCTTGCATCACAAATCATGCCTTGGTAAATTTAAGAAAATTGAAATTGTATCAAGCATCTTTTCCAACCACAATGCTATGAGATTGGAAATCAGGTACAGGAAAAAATTGTAAAAAACGCAAACACCTGGAAGATAACCATATGCTACTAAATAACTAAGAGATCACTGAAGAAATCAAAGAGGAAATCAAAAAATACCTAGAAACAAATGACAATGAAAACACGACCACCCAAAACCTATGGGATGCAGCAAAAGCAGTCCTAAGAGGGAAGTTTATAGCAATACAATCCTACCTCAAGAAACAAGAAAAATCCCAAATAAACAACCTAACCTTACACCTAAAGCAAATAGAGATAGAACCACAACAAAAACAAAACCCCCAAAGTTAGTAGAAGGTCAGAAATCATAAAGATCAGAGCAAAAAAGAATGAAATAGAAACAAAGAAAGCAATAGCAAAAGTCAATGAAACTAAGAGATGGTTCTTTGACAAGATAAACAAAATTGATAAACCTTTAGTCAGACTCATCAAAAAAAAGGGGGAGAGGACACAAATCAATAAAATTAGAAATGAAAAAGGAGAAAGCACAATGGACAAAATAGAAATAAAAAGGATTATAAGAGACTACCACACAAACTATATGCCAATAAAATGAACAACCTGAATGAAATGGACAAATTCTTAGAAAGGTACAACCTTCCAAGACAGAACCAGGAAGAAAGAGCAAATATGAACAGACCATTCAAAAGTAATGAAATTGAAACTGCAAGGAAAAAACTTCCAAGAAACCAAAATCCAGGCCCAGATGGCTTCACAGGCAAATTCTATCAGACATTTAGAGAAGAGCTAACACCTGTATTTCTCAAACTCTTCCAAAAAATTTCAGAGGGAGAAACACTCCCAAAATCATTCTATGAGGCCACCATCACCATGATACTAAAACCAGACAAAGATATCACAGAAAAAAAAAAAGAAAGAAAGAAAATTACAGGCCACTATAACTGATGAACATAGATGCAATAATCCTCAACAAAATACTAGCAAATGAATCCAACAACACATTAAAAGGATCATACACCATGATCAAATGGGATTTATCCCAGGGATGCAAGGGTTCTTCAATATATGCAAATAAATCAATGTGATAAACCACATTAACAAACTGAAGAATAAAAACCACATGATCTCTCAATAGATGCAGAAAAATGTTTCAACAAAATTCAACATTGACTTATGATAAAAACTCTCCAGAAAGTGGTCATAGAGGGAACCTACAATAACATAAGTCGATATATTACAAACCCACAGCAAACATGATTATCAATGGTGAAAAACTGAAAGCATTTCTTCTAAGACAAGGGTTTCCACTCTCACCACTACTATTTTACATAGTCTTGAAAATCTTAACCACAGAAATCAGAGAAGAAAAAGAAATAAAAGGAATCCAAATTGGAGAAGAAGAAATAAAGTTGTCACTGTTTGCAGATGACATGATACTATACATAGGGAATCCTAAAGATGCCACCAGAAAACTACTAGACTAAGCAATGAAATTGGTAAAGTTGCAGGTTACACAATTAATGCACAGAAATCTCTTGCATTCCTATACACTAATGCTGAAAAATCTGAAACAGAAATTATGGAAACACTCCCATTTACTATTGAAACAGAAAGAATAAAATACCTAGGAATAAACGTACCTAGGGAGACAAGACACCTGTGTGCAGAAAACTATAAGACACTGTTGAAAGAAATCAAAGATGATACCAACAGATGGAGAGATATACCATGTTCTTGGATTGGAAGAATCAATATTGTGAAAATGACTATGCTACCCAAAGCAATCTACAGATTAAATGCAATCCATATCAAGTTACCAATGGCATTTTTTACACAACTAGAACAAAAAATCTTAAAATTTGTATAGGGATATAAAACACCCCGAATAGCCCAAGCAGTCTTCAGGGAGAAAAAAAGGAGCTGGAGAAATCAGACACCCTGTCTTCAGACTATACTACAAAACCACAGTAATCAAGACAATATTGTACTGGCTCAAAAACAGAAATATAGATCAATGGAACAGGATAGAAAGTCCAGAGATAAACCCATGCACCTATGGTCAACTAATCTATTTAAAAGGAGGCAAGGATATACAATGGAGAAAAGACCGTCTCTTTCATAATTGGTGCTGAGAAAACTGGACAGCTACATGTAAAAGAATGAATTTAGAACACCCCCTAACACCATACACAAAAATAAAGTCAACATGGATTAGAGACCTAAATGTAAGACCAAACACTATAACGCTCTTAGAGGAAAACTCTTTGACATAAATCACAGCAAGAGCTTTTCTGATCCACCTTCTAGAGTAATGGAAATAAAAAAAAAATCAAATGGGACCTAATGAAACTTAACATGTCTTGCAAATTGAAGGAAACTACAAACAAGACAAAAAGACAACCCTCAGAATGGGAGAAAATATTTGCAAACAAATCAATGGACAAAGGATTGATCTTCAAAATTTATAAGCAGCTCATGCAGCTCAATATTAAAAAAAAACCCAATCAAAAAATGGGCAGAAGACCTAAACAGACATTTCTCCAAAGAAGACATACAGATGGACAAGAAGCACATGAAAGGATGCTCAACATCACTAATCATTAGAGAATTGCAAATCAAAACTACAGTGAGGTATCACCTCACACCATTTAATATGGGCATCATCAGAAAATCTACAAATGACAAATGCTGGAGAGGGTGTGGAGAAAAGGGAACCCTCTTGCACTGTTGCTGGGAATGTAAATTGATACAGCCACTATGGAGAACAGTATGGAGGTTCCTTAAAAAACTAGAAATAGAATTACCATATGACCCAGCAATCCCACTACTGAGCATATACCCAGAGAAAACCATAATTCAAAAAGACACATGCACTCCAATGTTCATTGCAGCACTATTTACAATAGCCAGGTCATGGAAACAACCTAAATGCCCATTGACAGATGAATGGATAAAGAAGATGTGGTACATATATACAATAGAATATTACTCAGCCATAAAATGGAACAAAATTGGGTCATTAGTAGAGACGTGGATGTATCTAGACTGTGTCATACAGAGTGAAGTCAGAAAGAGAAAAACAAATATCTCATATTAACGTATATATGTGGAACCTAGAAAAATGGTATAGATGAACCAGTTTGCCAGGCAGAAATTGAGACACAGATGTAGAGAACAAACATATGTACACCAAGCGGGTAAAGCAGCAGTTGCTGGGTGGGGGGTGGTGTGATGAATTGGGAGATTGGGATGGACATGTATACATTGATGTGTATGAAATGGATGACTAACAAGAACTTGCTGTATAAAAAAAATAAATAAAATTCAAAAGTTGAAAAAAATAAAGAACATTGGCCAACTGATACCAGCAATATGTTACCGAAATACACATCATGAAAAAGTGCGGTTTATTCTGGGAATATAAGGTTGATTCAGTATTTGAAAATCTATCAACATAATTTATCATGTTGGAAAACAAAAAAAATATTATGTGATGAATCTCAATAGATATAAAAAATTCTTTTCACAAATTCCACATTCATTTTTTTAAAAAAACTCTAAGAAAACTAAGAACATAAGAGAAATTCCTTAAGTTAATAAAGGTCATCTGGAAAAATTGTACAGCTAACATCATACTCAGTGATGAAAGATTGAATGCATTTCCCTTAAGATTGGGAAAAGGGCATAGATATCTGCTCTCACCTCTCCTATTCAACACTGTACTACTATCCAATGTAATAAGGTAATAAAATTAAATACAACATTTACACATTGAAAGAGAATTAAAACTGTTTTTATTCACTGATATCTAAGAAGATTGGCTAAGTAGAAAATCCCCCAAAGTCTACAAAAATGGATACTAAAACTAATAAGTGAGTTTATCAGACTTTAGGACACAAAATCAACTGCATATACCAGCAATGAAAATTTGAAGCTATAACAACACTACCATTTAAACTAGCATCAAATACATAAAGTATATATATATATATATATAACAAAACAAAATATATGTAAGATTTTGTATGTTGAAAACTTCAAAACACTGAGCAGATAAATCAATGGACATCTAAATAAGTAGATTTTCTATGATCATGATTTGGAATAGTCAATATTGTTAAGGTGTCAATTCTTCTAAAATTGATCTATATTCAGATACTTTATAGAAATTTACAAGCCAAGTCTAAAATGTATTTGGAAAAACAAAAGAATTAAAATAGCAAAAACTACTTTGAAAAAGAACAAATTTGTAGCATTCGAAATACCTGATTTCAAGATTCATTATAAAGCTACAGGAATCAGGACAATGAGATATTGGAGAAAGAATAAATACATAGACAAATGGAATAGAATAGAAATTTGAGAAATAGACCTACACAACTGATTTGTAACAAAGTATTGAGGGCAAGGCAATTCAGTGTAGAAAAAATAATCTTTCCAAGAAATAATGCTAGAATAATTAGATATTCATATAGAAAATAAATAAAGAAAAAAGAACTGAGATTTCTATCTCTTACTATATACAAAAATGAATGCAAAATGGATCATAGACCAAAATGTAAACCCTAGAACCCATAAAACTTCTTTGGAAAACAGAGAAGAAAGTCTTTGGGACCCTGGATTAGGCTTGAAATTATTTATTAGCTAGGATATGAATAACACATATTACAAAAGAAAAACTTGATAAATTGGACTTCACCACAATTATATCTTTTGCTCTTTGTAAAACATGTTAATAAAAATGAAATGCAAGTCACACATGTGAAGAAAATATTTGTTAAACACCTAGTTGATAAAAGTCTGGTATCCAGAGTATATAAATAACTCTGACAAGTCAATAAGAAAATAAACAACCCAATTTTAAAAATGGACAAAAGATTCAAACCTATACGTCACCAAAGAAGATATACAGATAGCAAAAAAAAAAAAAAAAAAAAAGGAAACAATCATAAAAAGAGGCTCACCATTATTAGGGAAATGTAAATTATAACCACAGGCCATCTATCTAAATGGCTAAAATTTTAAAAATCTGGAATTAAAGACCTAAATGTAAGACAGGATACCATAAAACTCCTACAAGGAAACAGGCAAAACATACATGTCATAGCAATATTGTTTTTTATCTGTCTCCTAAAGCAAATGAAACAGAAGCAAAAATAAACAAATAGGACCTAATTAAACTTAAAGACTTTTGCACAGTAAAAAAACCATTGACAAAATGAAAGGACAACCTACTGAATGGGAGAAAATATTTGCAAATAATATGACCGATAAGGGGTTAATATCCAAAATATATAAAGAGCCATACAACTCAACATCAAAAAAATAAACAACCAGATTAAAAATGAGCAGAAGACCTGAACAGACATTTTTCCAGAGAAGACACAGAGATGGCCAACAGGCACATGAAAAGATGCTTAATGTCATTAATCATCAGAGTAATGCAAATTAAAACCACAATGAGATATCATTTCACACTTGCCTGAATAATGGCTATCATCAAAAAGACCACAAATAATAAACGTTGCCAAGGATGTGGAGAAAAGGGAACCCTGTACACTAGTGGGAATGTAAATTGGTACAGCCACTTTGGAAAGCAGTATGGAGGTTACTCAAAAAAACTAAAAGTTGAACTACCATATGACCCAGGAATTCCACTCCTAGGTATACATGCCCAAAAAATGAAAGCAAATTTGAAAAGATACATGCACCCCAATGTTCATAGAAGCATTATTCAAAATTGTCAAGATATGGAAGCAACCTAAGTGACCATCAACAGATGAATGGATAAAGAAGATGTGATATATATTTATATAAACATAATAGAATCCAACTCAGCCATAAAAAAAGAATGAAATTTTGCCATTTGCAACAACATGGATGGACTTGGAGGGTATTATATTATGTTTAGTGAGATAAGTCAGAGAAAGACAAATACTTATGTTATCATATGTGGAATATAAAAAATAAAACAAACTAGTAAATATAACAAAAAAGAAGCAGACTCACAGGTATAGAAAACAAACTAGTGGTTACCAGCGGGGTGACAGATGAAAGGGGGGAAGGGCAAGATAGGGGTAAGGGATGAAAAGGTATGAACTACTATGTATAAAATAAATTAGCTACAAGGATATATTGTATAGCACAAGGAATATAGCCAATATTTTATAATAACTATAAATGGAGAGTAACCTGTAAAAATTGTGAATCACCTGAAGATTGCATAATGTTATATATCAACTATGCCTCAATAAAATAAAATCTCATAATCCTAAATGCTTATAAAAATGTGAAGCAAGCAGAACCATCAAATATTATCAGTGGGTATGCAGAATTTTACTGCCACTTTGAAAAACAATTTGCCAGTTTCTTTTAAAGTTGTATGTATCCTTATTGATATCATATGACCCAAAAATCTCACTCACTAGGAATTTACCCCAAAGAAATGGAAACTATGTCCACATAAAAATGTATGCAAATGTTTATATTGGCTTCATTTTAATTACCAGAATCTGAAAACAACTGAAATATCAATCAACTGGTGAATGAATAAGTCAATTTATTTACTGTAATAAATCCATTCAATGGAATACTATTTAGCAATAAAAAGAATGAAGTACTGATGCATACAACAACACTGATGAATCTCAAATATATTGACAGAAAGAAGTCAGTCTCAAATGGCTACATACTATATGATTCCACTTAGCTGTCCTCTTGAAGAGGCAAAACTATGACGACAAAGAACAGATTAGTGGTGGCCAAGCTCTGGCAGTGGGAGAAGATAATTGATTACAAAAGAGCACAAAGAAACATTTTGGAATGATGAAATGTTCTATCTCTTGTTCTTAGTGTTATAAATGCAACCGTATGCATTTGTCAGAATTCACAGAACTGTACACCTAAAAATGTCAGTTTCACAATATGTATACTATATCTCAATAATCTCAACTAAAAATAAGCTAGAGGTAGTTTACATACTGGAAGATCATGCTCAAGGCTGAAAGTTTCTAGTTTCTAAACATGAAACGTTGATTCCTCTCTGATGTACACTTAAGTACAGACTGAAACTAAATACCTTCCTGAATTTATCTTCATTTTTCCTGTCTTCCTTTCCCTGGATTTTAAAGATCACTTTACTAGAAAGAAATCTGAAAAAATGTTAATAGTTGTTGTTATCACTGGAGGTGGGATTAGAAGATTTGAGTATTTTGTTCTTTATATATTTTCCAACTTAATTATAATTAACATGTATTATTTTTATTATCAGAAATACTTATTAAAATGTAATAGTACGGGCTTCCCTGGTGGCGCAGTGGTTGAGAGTCCGCCTGCCAATGCAGGGGACACGGGTTCGTGCCCCGGTCCAGGAAGATCCCACATGCCAAGAGCGGCTGGGCCCGTGAGCCATGGCCGCTGAGCCTGCGCGTCCAGAGCCTGTGCTCCACAACGGGAGAGGCCACAACAGTGAGAGGCCTGCGTACCACAAAAAAAAAAAAAAAATGTAATAGTACTCAAAATTACCTTAAGATTACTATTTGAAGCTATCTGACTTTTTAGAGCTACCCCCAACCCCACCACCACACACAGACACTTTCTGGCAGCTACCTATCTAATTCGGTTGCTTCCTAAGGGACTTACAGATGTTGGTCACTGAGTAACTTCACAACAAAAATGTTTACTTCAAGCAGGTTGTGTTGAAAGTGGTGCATATTTCTGACTTGCACAGAATTACGTCTTTACCCACAATGTACACAATCTGTGTGAAATATGGCCTGGTTTGTGTTCAAATATATATACATACTTAAGCACAAATTAAAAATTCCACAAGATTGCATTTTGTGTAATATGTGTGGGCCATTCATAGCTCAAACTATTTTTCTTTCTCTCACACCACATGTAAATAGATTTCACAGAGATGGTAGGAATATTTTTTAAATGACTCCTCTACTGAAAAACAAATGCATAGAATATTTTAAAGCCATCTTTTCTGTTATGAATGTATCACAATAAAAATATAGAAAAATTGGGAAATGCAGATATATCTATATCTCTACATATCTCTATCTTCTAACTCTCTACCATCTATCTATCTCCCAAATTCTTATTACACAGGGACAAACTGCTACTAACACTTAGGAGTATTTTCTTTCAGGTATTTCTCTCTATGTGTAACTACTAACATAAGTATTTAAAGCTATTCCATATTTGCATTGTCTCTCCAGTACTTACATTTATAAAGTAAAAATGCAACAGTGTTCCATTGTCTACTCTGCTACTCAGGGTACTTGGAAGATAAAAATCTCTTCTTATCACATGCTTTTCTTACTAGAAATAGTCAATGAATTAGAGAATACAATTTGTAATACCATATGACCTTTTATTTATTTTGTTTTCCCATCAATTTGCTAATTTTCCTACATTTACTGAGTTTCTTTTCAATTTCTTTCTCCTTCAGTCTGTTTTACCTAGGTTTGAAAATAAGAGAGCATTAGTGTTAATAATCTTCCTGCTTTCAATGTGACTAATCCCATCCATAAGAGAAGTGTTTTCTACTTAAGTTAGGATTCTTGGCATAGAGTATTGTTATTCTTTTCTAATTTTATTTTCTTTTCTAACAGAGTTCCTTCTCCTTATTTCTTTCCCTTTTTTGTCTTTCTGTTTCTTAGAATCTCTTGATTCTATTTTTTTACTTATCTCATATCTACAGAAGTTGCTCTGAAGTTTTAGAACTACACTATTAAATAATGTAAAATTTCACTATTTCCTCTACAAAAGTATTAACTCCACAAAAAAAGTAGAATTTCTAGATGAAAGAGAGCTGGACATAGGTACAAAGAGATACAAATCTTTTCCTTTTACTGCAAACTCCAAAGTTTTCCTTATGGATATGTAATTTTTAACTTAGTTCTTATGAGCAAAGATATATTAAAAATGGAAGTCACTGCACATTATTGAAATAAATCTGTTTACTGGTAACTCAATACAGATGAACTTATTTGCAAACCAGAAATAGAGTCGTAAATGTAGAAAACAAACTTATGGTTACCAAGTGTGGAAGAAGGGATGGGATGAACTGGGAGATTGGGATTTACATGTATACACTACTATATATAAAATAGATAACTAATGAGAACCTACTTTATAGCATAGGGAACTCTACTCAAGGCTCAGTGGTGACCTAAATGGGAAGGGAATCTAAAAAAGAGTGGATAGATGTATATGTATAACTGATTCACTCTGCTGTAGAGCAGAAACTAACACAACATTGTAAAGCAACTATACTCCAATAAAAATATAAAAACAAAGCAACATTTACCTCTGCCTTTCAGAACAGACAGAGACCTCTCCTATGCAAGGATTCATTTCATGATGTTCAAAAAGAAAAAGTCAATTGTGACACCTTGTACTAAAACAGGAGAACAAAGAAACAGGTCTTACACACTATCCTGAAGGTCAGCAACAATATAAACATTTTTTGTCAATGAATGTCTAAAAAAAGTTTCAGGGACAAAATTGGTACAGAAATGACAGTATTAAGAGGAGACCAGAACAAAAGTTGTATATGAAATTTGAAAACACATATCTCATTCGAAATTATAATTTTGGGGCTTCCCTGGTGGTGCAGTGTTTGAGAGTCTGCCTGTCGATTCAGGGGACATGGGTTCGTGCCCTGGTCCGGGAAGATCCCATATGCAGCAGAGCGGCTGGGCCTGTGAACCATGGTCACTGAGCCTGCACGTCCGGAGTCTGTGCTCCGCAACGGGAGAGGCCACAACAGTGAGAGGCCCGTGTACCGCAAAAAAAAAAAAAAAAAAAAAAAAAGAGGGATGGAAACTAGGTCTCATAAGCAAAGGTCAAAGTAAATACTTTTTCATTTATTCGTTTGTTTTCTGTTTCATTTTTCAAAGGAAAAAAAAGGGTGAGAAGTTACTTTTTAATATATGAAAACTTAATTTCTGAAAAAGTCCTAAACAGATTTTCTTTTCAGTGGCAAATAAAATAAGGACATACAGAATTTAATGAGCAGGAGATTTTCCCTTACAGATAAAGTATGTCTTCCTGACCACCAGAAGGAAAAATATACTAAGGGACCTATAGAGAAGATTTTGCAGTTGCTTCCAGGAATGCTGCAGGAGTTTCCTCTAGAGACCAGCACCATTTTAATCAGAGGTGACTACAGCAATATTACTGGGACCTGATGACTTTGTGGTAGAATTCTCCATGCCTGTTCAAGGCCTTGATTATTCCAAGAAGACAGGGTTAGGCTAGACCAAATCTTCTGAGCATGTGCTCAATGACCTGCAAGTGCCCTAGCTGGTTTCCATAGGCAGGTGACTGCAAAAGCACCCTCCTGACCTAGAGGCTTCCATGCTTCCTAGGATTTTGTTCTGATTTCATTATAGAGATCATCAAATCCACAATCACAGTGTGTCCAAGTCACATGTTTTCCGAATAACAGGCTCATCCTTTTGATTGTTTTCTGCTTCTCTGACTTTGGGAAGTTCACCTTACTACACTGCTAAGATCTTTGCACTTAGGGAAGGCTTTTATGATGTAAAGGAGGTTAACCTCAGAGACTGCAGGGAAATAGCTTTGGCCTATTTCAGGGTAAAGCAACTTGGCAACAAAGGCACACAGTCTCAGTATTACTGGCTCATGTTCATGCTTCTAGAACCAATCAGGGTAACTTTTTCAAGGACTTGGAATAACTTTCACAGCCTATTAAAGCCATTTCTAAGATGGCTGAAGGTTTATTCTATGGCTATCTTCCAAGTTTGCCTTTTAACATCTTTATTGGTGTATAATTGCTTTACAATGTTGTGTTAGTTTCTGCTGTATAACAAAGTGAATCAGCTATATGTATATAATTATCCCCATATCCCCTCCCTCTTGTATCTCCCTCCAACACTCCCTATCCCATCCCTCTATGTGGTCACACAGCACTGAGCTTATCTCCCTGTGTGATGCAGCTGCTTCCCACTAGCTATCCATTTTACATTTGGTAGTGTATATATGTCCATGCCACTCTCTCACTTCGTCCCAGCTAATCCTTCCACCTACCCCTGTCCTCAAGTCCATTCTCTACATCTGCATCTTTATTCCTGTCCTGCCCCTAGGTTCGTCAGGACCTTTTTTTTTTTTTTTTAGGTTCCATATATATGTGTTGGCATATGGTATTCATTTTTCTCTTTCTGACTTATTTCACTCTGTATGACAGACTCTAGGTCCAGCCACCTCACTACAAATAACTCAATTTTGTTTCCTTTTCTGGTGAGTAATATTCTATTGTATATATGTGCCACATCTTCTCTATCCATTCATCTGTCGATGGACACTTAGGTTGCTTCCACGTCCTGGCTATTGTAAATAGTGTTGCAATGAACATTGTGTTACATGACTCTTTTTGAATTATGGTTTTCTCAGGTTTGCTTTTAAAAAATTTTTTTTAACATCTTTATTGGAGTATAATTGCTTTACAGTGTTGTGTTAGTTTCTGCTATATAACAAAGTGAATCAGACATATGTATACATATATCCCCATATAGCTTCCCTCTTACGTCTCCCTCTCACCCTCCCTATCCCACCCCTCTAGGTGGTCACAGAGCACCTAGGTGATCTCCCTGTGCTATGCGGCTGAGGCCTACTAGCTATCTATTTTACATTTGGTTGTGTATATATGTCAATGCCACTCTCTCACTTTGTCCCAGCTTCCCCTTCCCCTTCCCCATGTCCTCAAGTCCATTCTCTACCTCTGCATCTTTATCCCTGTCCTGCCCCTAGCTTCTTGAGAACCATTTTTTAAATTAGACTCCATATATACGTGTTAGCATATGGTGTTTTTTTTCTCTTTCTGACTTACTTCACTCTCCATGACAGACTCTAGGTAGGTTTGCTTTTGAGTTTCCAACTTTGCCTGGGTTAAATGGGCTGAAGGAAATAGAACTTTCATCTATCTTGTGGTGATAGGAGATGGCAGCTCTCACCTTGCTGTTTCTTGCTCATGACCTCAGGATGTGGAAGAAATTTTCTGACAGATGAAATGTATTTAGAATCAAGATTTAGAATCTTTAAATGTAAATGAAAATAAAATACAAAGAATAGATTAAAATTATGTTATATTTTGTTTAAATAAATATTTTGAAATATATTCATATACAATAAAACTTTTTAAAGCACACATAATTATCTAATTTTATATCATTTCTTAAACAGATATGTGGTGTAGTTTAATTCTTGGATTTAGAAAGTTTGCTTTTGTATAGTTAAAAAATTATAAATGATTTAAATAGTACTAAACAATAATATCTTATTTTTGCATGATGCTTTTAAGCTTTTAAAACATTTTTGTATAACTCGTTTATTTGATTACTCACTCATATTTAAATATCATTCTTAAGCTTCTACATACACAAAATTAAATTTAAAAAATTTTACCTCACTCAACAAAGGCAATTTTTATCCCTAGAAATCAGAGAGCTTCTTGGTGCTTTACACAATATAAATATTAATTGCTAAATGATTACAATCATTTTGGTAACTGAAACTCAGTTTAAAATAATAATTAATTCTACTCGTTCTTTTAACTCATGTAGCACACTTCCTGAGAAAGGCTCCAAGTTTACAAGTTTATATTCACACATTTAACCCCACTATGTTTCTCAGAACATAAGTCAGGCAGATTTTACCACTTCCATTTTATGGATGGAAAAACAGTTCACAATAAGACGCCCATTTGTTAGACAGAGTTGCCCTATTTAACACAGCAGAACAGGACATGGGTTTCCTACAGGTATCCTGTGCTGCCACATTTATCCAGTGGCTCAAGACCACCCTCTGGAGCTCTTCACCTAAGTGTGCCCTCCCAGATGTTGCCTTGCCATGGAATCATCCCTTCTTCCCAGTCCTTTCCCTCACCCTCAATCCCACATCAAGTCTGTTCATTGTTGGGATTTCAGGGATCTTCTAACCCTTAGGTTAGTCTAAAGAGCCAAAGGTTGTTAATATTTTATGTTTGACTCCACCATATGTCACACATTCATTAGCCTGATTCCTTGACTAGTCTTCCAACCATTGGAATGATATAACTTCTGTGTTTATCACATATTCACTTTATTGACAAGAGTTGTAGAACACATACACACACACACAGGCCCACACACACTCTTTCCAAAATTGTTTAGCACTCACTATCAACCAGGGAGTTGAAACCCCCCTTTAAGCATTTTATGACTGAGGTTTACAAAGTGACTTGGACGGAACTTTTGCAATGACAACACTTTTTTCCACGTCCCAGAGGTTTTATTTTTAGCTCAAATCTCTAACTTATGGAGAAATATAAGTAAATGAACACTTTAGATACACTTTTATGTCCAGGAGCCACAAGAGAGTCTCACAATTAAAAAGTTCAATTTCCTGTATTCTTTAAATGTCAGTAAATACAAGAAAGACAAGTGTATGGAATATTCATGAAAAAACATTTCCTATTCATGGGCTCAGATGTGAAAAATAGGTCATTTTAATAACCCTGATTTTTGATGCATAGGCAGCCCATAATTCTACTTTTTCCTATTAAAATCTATCTATCTATCTACATACAGTGACAAAATTATATATATATATATATAAAATGACAAAAGCAACATCATTATCTGAAGAAAATACCTGATTTGTAATATTATTAAGAAATTTAAATATAAACTTCATAGATTACTAAAACCTATCTTTATAAACAATTCTATGTTTCAAGAAAGCTAACTGTTTTCCTAGAGGAGGAGCATTTAGAGGATATTTCTCGTTGGACACCTTTTGGTTCCTTGAAAGGAGGTCTGTTCATGTGTAGATGGTGGTAATGGGTGAGATATTTTGATATTTATTCTAGTTGGTCTCTGTCTGAATTCACTGCCTATGTGGAGAGGGTGAATGATGGTTTAAAGTTAACTTTTTAGCTTTATAGTTATTGGATTCTTGGAGGGCATTCTGTCATATTGCATTTATGAACTTTCATCCTCTCCTATAAATAACTATTTCTAAGATCACATGGTTCATTTGCTTCCTTCAAGCTTCAGAACCTGGAGGCTGAGCTTCCTTCTTCCTTCCAAGGAGGTCTGAATAGAAAAACTTCAAGGTTGGAAACCACATGATGGCAAGATTGAATCTAAGTTCTTCTGTTTAGCAGATAAGCAGGGGAATGTTCTTACATTACAGAATTAAGTTCATTATCTAAAAGTTTAGTTAATATTACCATCCTCATAGGATGTTGTAAAAATTAAAGAAATAAAATACATGAAATGATTGGCACATTGTCAATACTCAATGCCTGTTGGTCTCTCCTAGAAAGTACAACTCTGTTACTATGTATAGAAAACCCTAAGGACCCCACACAAAAACTACTAGGTCTAATAAATGAATTCAGTGAAGTAACAGGATACAAGATTAACATTCAGAGATCAGTTGCATTCCTTTACATTAACAATGAAATATCATAAAAAGAATGTAAAAAAAAAAAACTTTTAAAACCACACCAAAGAGCAGAAGCAAGAAGAACTACAATCCTGCAGCCTGTGGAACAGAAACCACATTCAGAGAAATATAGACAAGACGAAAAGGCAGAGGGCTATATACCAGATGAAGGAACAAGATAAAACCCCAGAAAAACAACTTAATGAAGTGGAGATAGGCAAACTTCCAGAAAATAATTCAGAATAATGATAGTGAAGATGATCCAGGACCTTGGAAAAGAATGGAGGCAAAGATGGAGAAGACGCAAGAAATGTTTAACAAAGACCTAGACAAATTAAAGAACAAAAAACAGAGATGAACAATACAATAACTGAAATGAAAACTACACTAGAAGGAATCAATAGCAGAGTAACTGAGGCAGAAGAACGGATAAGTGACCTGGAAGACAGAATGGTGGAATTTACTGCTGTGGACAGACTAAAGAAAAAAAGAATGAAAAGAAATGAAGACAGCCTAAGAAACCTCTGGGAGAACATTAAACACAACAACATTCGCATTATAGGGGTCCGAGAAGGAGAAGAGAAAGAGAAAGGACCAGAGAAAATATCTGAAGTGATTATAGTCAAAAACTTCCCTAACATGGGAAAGGAAATAGCCACCCAAGTCCAGGAAATGCAGCGAGTCCCATACAGGATAAAACCAAAGAGAAACATGCCAGGACACATAGTAATCACATTGGTAAAAATTAAAGACGAAGAAAAATTATTGAAAGCAGCAAGGGAAAAACAACAATTAATATACAAGGGAACTCTCATAAGGTTAACAGCTGATTTCTCAGAAGAAACTCTACAAGCCAGAAGGGAGTGGCATGATATACTTAAAGTGATGAAAGGGAAGAACCTGCAACCAAGATTACTCTACCCAGCAAGGATCACATTCAGATGCGATGGAGAAATCAAAAGCTTTACAGACAAGCAAAAGCTAAGAGAATTCTGCACCACAAAATCAGTACTACAACAAATGTGAAAGGAAGTTCTCTAAGTGGGGAACACAAAAGAAGAAAAGGACCTACAAAAACAAACCTAAAACAATTAAGAAAATGGTCATAGGAACATACATATCATAATTACCTTAAACGTGAATGGATTAAATGCTCCAACCAAAAGACACAGGCTTGCTGAATGGATACAAAAACAAGACCCATATATATGCGGTCTACAAGAGACCCACTTCAGACCTAGGGACACATACAGACTGAAAGTGAGGGGATGGAAAAAGATATTCCATGCAAATGGAAATCAAAAGAAAACTGGAGTAACTATACTCATATCAGATAAAATAGACTTAAAAATAAAGAATATTACAAGAGACAAAGAAGGACACTACATAATGATCAAGGGATCAATCCAAGAAGAAGATATAAGAATTATAAGTATATATGCAGCCACTATAGGAGCACCTCAATACATAAGGCAACTGCTAACAGCTATAAAAGAGAAAATCAACACTAACACAAAAATAGTGGGGGATTTTCACACCTCACTTACACCAATTGACAGATCATCCAAAATGACAATAAATAAGGAAACACAAGCTTTAAATGACAAAATAGACCACATAGATTTAATTGATATTTACAGGACATTCCATCCGAAAACAGCAGATTACACTTTGTTTTCAAGTGTGCACAGAACATTCTCCAGGATAGATAACATCTTGGGCCACAAATCAAACTTCAGTAAATTTAAGAAAATTGAAATCATATCAAGCATCTTTTCTGACCACAATACTATGAGATTAGAAATGAATTACAGGGAAAAAAAACGTAAAAAACACAAACACATGGAGGCTGAACAATACGTTACTAAATAACCAAGAGATCACTGAAGAAATCAAAGAGGAAATCAAAAACTACCTAGAGACAAATGCCAATGAAACAAAATGATCCAAAACCTATGGAATGCAGCAAAAGCAGTTCTAAGAGGGAAGTTTATAGCTATACAAACCTACCTCAAGAAACAAGAAACATCTCAAATAAACAATCTAAACTCACACCTAAAGGAACTAGAGAAAGAAGAACAAACAAAACCCAATGTTAGCAGAAGGAAAGAAATCATAAAGATCAGATCAGATATAAATGAAATAGAAACAAAGAAAGCAATAGCAAACATCAATAAAACTAAAAGCTGGCTCTTTGAGAAGATAAACAAAATTGATAAACCATTAGCCAGACTCATCAAGGAAAAGATGGAGAGGATTCAAATCAGTAAAATTAGAAATAAAAAAGGAAAAGTTACAACAGACACCGCAGAAATACAAAGCATCCTCAGAGACTACTAAAAGCAACTCTATGCCAATAAAATGGACAACCTGGAAGAAAGGGAAAAATTCTTAGAAAGGTATAACCTTCCAAGGCTAAACCAAGAAGAAACAGAAAATATGAAGAGATTTATCACAATTAATGAAATTGAAACTGTGATTAAAAATCTTCCAACAAGAAAAAGTCCAGGACCAGATGGCTTCATAAGCATATTCTATCAAACATTTAGAGAAGAGCTAACACCCATCCTTCTCAAACTTCCAAAAAATTGCAGAGGAAGGAACACTCCCAAACTCATTCTATGAGGTCACCATCACCCTGATATCAAAACCAGACAAAGATACTACAAAAAAAGAAAATTACAGACCAATAACCCTGATGAATATAGATGCAAAAATACTTAACAAAATACTAGCAAACAGAATCCATCAACACATTGAAAGTATCATACACCACAATCAAGTGTGTTTTATCCCATAGATGCAAGGATTCTTCAATATACACAAATCAATCAATGTGATACACCATATTAACAAATTGAAGAATAAAGACCATATGATCATCTCAATACATGCAGAAGAAGCTTTTGACAAAATTCAACACCAATTTATGATAAAAAAAAAAACTCTCCAGCAAGTGAGCATAGAGGGAAACTACCTCAACATAATAAGGACCATACATGAGAAACCCACAGCAAACATCATTCTCAATGGTGAAAAACTGAAAGCATTTCTTCTAAGATCAGAAACAAGACAAGGATGTTCACTCTCATCACTATTATTCAACATAGTTTTGGAAGTCCTAGTAATGGCAATCAGAGAAGAAAAAGGAATAAAAGGAATACAGATAGGAAAAGAAGAATAAAACTGTCACTGTTTGCAGATGAGATGATACTATACATACAGAATCCTATAAATGCCACCAGAAAACTACTAGAGCCAATCAATGAATTTGGTAAATTTGCAGGATACATAATTAATGCACAGAAATCTCTTGCATTCCTATACACTAATGATGAAAAATCTGAAAGAGAAATTATGGAAACACTCCTATTTACCATTGCAACAAAAAGAATAAAATACCTAGGAATAACCCTACCTAGGGAGAAAAAAGACCTGTATGCAGAAAACTATAAGACACTGATGAAAGAAATTAAAGATGATACCAACAGATGGAGAGATATACCATGTTCTTGGATTGGAATAATCAACATTGTGAAAATGACTCTACTACCCACAGCAATATACAGATTCAATGCAATCCCTATCATATTACCAATTGCATTTTTTATGGAACTAGACAAGTCATCTTAAAATTTGTTGGAGACACAAAAGATCCCGAACAGCAAAAACAGTCTTGAGGGAAAAAGACGGAGCTGGAGGAATCAGACTCCCTGACTTTCAGACTATACTACAAAGTGACAGTAATCAAGATCATATGGTACTGGCACAAAACCAGAAACATAGATCAATGGAACAAGATAGAAAGCCCAGAGATAAACACACGCACCTATGGTCAACTAATCTATGACAAAGTAGGCAAAGATATATAATGGAGAAAAGACAGTCTCTTCAATAAGTGGTGCTGGGAAAACTGGACAGCTACATGTAAAAGAACGAAATTAGAACACTCCCTAACACTATACACAAAAATAAACACAAAATGGATTTGAGACTTAAATGTAAGACAGGACACAATAAAACTCAGAGGAAAATATAGGAAGAACACTCTTTGAGATAAATCACAGCAAGATCTTTTTTGATCCACCTCCTAGAGTAATGGAAATAAAAACAAAAATTAACAAATGGGACCTAATGAAACTTCAAAGCTTTTGCACAGCAAAGGAAACCATAAGCAAGACGAAAAGACAACCCTCAGAATGGAAGAAAATATTTGTAAATGAATCCACGGACAAAGGATTAACCTCCAAAATATATAAACAACTCATGCAGCT
Source organism: Globicephala melas (assembly GCF_963455315.2). Classification (NCBI taxonomy): domain Eukaryota; kingdom Metazoa; phylum Chordata; class Mammalia; order Artiodactyla; family Delphinidae; genus Globicephala; species Globicephala melas. Next base: position 34,121,842 of record NC_083330.1, read on the forward strand.
CAATATTAAAGAAACTGGGGTTCCCTGGTGGCGCAGTTGTTGAGAGTCCACCTGCCAATGCAGGGGACACGGGTTCGTGACCTGGTCCGGGAAGATCCCACCTGCCATGGAGCAGCTGGGCCCGTGAGCCATGGCTGCTGAGCCTGCGCATCTGGAGCCTGTGCTCCACAGTTGGACAGGCCACAACAGTGAGAGGCCCACGTACGGCAAAAAAAAAAAAAAAAAATTAAAGAGACAGATAACCCAATCCAAAAATGGGCAGAAGACCTAAATAGACATTTCTCCAAAGAAGATATACAAATGGCCAAGAAGCACATGAAAAGCTGCTCAACATCACTAATTATTAGAGAAATGCAAATCAAAACTACAGTGAGGTATCATCTCACGCCAGTTAGAATGGGCATCATCAGAAAATCTACAAACAACAAATGCTGGAGAGCGTGTGGAGAAAAGGGACACTCTTGCACTGTTCGTGGTAATGTAAATTGATACAGCCACTATGGAGAACAGTATGGAGGTTCCTTAAAAAACTAAAAATAGAATTACCATATGATCCAGCAATCCCACTACTGGGCATATACCCAGAGAAAACCATAATTCAAAAAGACACATGCACCCCAATGTTCATTGCAGCACTATTTACAATAGTCAGGTCATGGAAGCAACCTAAATTCCCATCGACAGATGAATGGATAAAGAAGATGTGGTACATATATACAATGGAATATTACTCAGCCATAAAAAGGAACGATATTGAGTCATTTGTTGAGATGTGGATGGATCTAGAGACTGTCACAGAGTGAAGTAAGTCAGAAGAGAAAAACAAATATCACACATTAACACATATATGTGGAACCTAGAAAAATTTTACAGATGAACCAGTTTTCAGGGCAGAAATGAGACACAGATGTAGAGAATAAACATACGGACACCAAGGGGGGAATACCGTGGTGGGGTGGGGTTGGTGGTGTGCTGAATTGGTCGATTGGGATTGACATGTATACACTGATATGTATAAAATTGATGACTAATAAGACCCTGCAGTATAAAAAGCAAAGAAACAAAACAACTAATACTAAATTTTCTTTGGGTTAATTTGTATGGAAATATGTTAATATAAAATGTTTCAGACATTACATGAAATTTCTAAAAATCTTAAGTGTTCTGATATAATGTTATAAGTCATAGTTCTAGGAAAAATATATTAGAATTAATAAATGAATGCAGCAAGTTTGCAGGACATAAGATTAATATACAGAAATTTGTTGCATTTCTATACAAAATAATGAAATATCAGAAAGAGAATGTTAAAATTAAGATCCCATTTAAAATATCATGAAAAAATATTACATAGGAATAAAGTTAATCAACAGGGGGAGCGACCTGTGCTCTGAAAACTATGAAACATTAATGAAGGAGATTGAATATGATTCAAAGAAATGCAAAGATATCCTGTGTTCTTTGATTGGAAAAGTCAATATTATTAAAATGGCCATACTACATCAAGCAATCCACAGATTTAATGAAATCCCCATCAAAATACCCAGTATATTTTTCATAGAACAAGAACAAATAATGCTAGAATTTGTGTGGAATTACAAAACACTCTGAATTGCCAAAGCAATCCTGAGAAAAAGAACAAAGCTGGAGGTATAACCCTAGCGGACTTTAGACTCTACTGCAAAACTGCAGTAATCAAAACAGCATGCTATTATCACAAAAACAGATACATAGATCAACAGAAGAGAATAGAGAACTCAGAAATAAACCCATGCACCTACAGTCAATTCATGTATGACAAAGAAGGCAAGAATATACAATGGACAAAAACAATCTCTTCAACAAGTGGTGCTGGGAAAACTGGAAAGCCACACATAAAATAATGAACTTAGAACATTTCCTCACACCATATACAGAAATAAATTTAGGTTTAAAGACATAAATGTAGAACATTAAACCATAAAACTCCTAGAAGAGAAATGGAAGGAACACTCTTTAACAAAAATTGTAGCAATATTTTCTAAAATCAGTCTCCTAAGGCAAAATAAGTAAAAGCAGAAACCGGGATTCCCTGGTGGTGCAGTGGTTGAGAGTCTACCTGCTGATGCAGGGACATGGGTTTGTGCCCCATTCCAGGAAGATCCTACATGTCGCAGAGTGGCTGGACCCATGAGCCATGGTCGCTGAGCCTGTGCGTCCGAAGCCTGTGCTCCACAACGGGAGAGGCCACAACAGTAAGAGGCCCACTTACCACACACACACACACACAAAAGCAGAAACAAACAAATGGAACCTAATGAAACAAAACTTTTTACACAGCAAAGGAAACCATAAACAAAACGAAAAGAAAATCTACAGGATGGTAAAAAAATATTTGCAAATGATGCAACTGACAAGGAGTTAATATCCAAAATATACAAACTGCTCATACAACACAATCTAAAAAAAAAACAACAACCAGAAAACAAGTTCAATCAAAAAATAGACTGAAGACTTGAATAGACATTTTTTTCCAAAGAAGACATACAGATAGGTAACATGAAAAGATGCTCATCATTCCCTAGTTACTAGAAATATACAAATCAAAACCCAAATAAGGTATCACCTCACACCTGTTAGAATGGCTCTCCTCAAAAAGTCTACAAATAACAAATGTTGGAAAGGTGGTGGAGAAAAGAGAACTCTCATACACTCTTAGTGGTAATGCAAATTGGTGCAGCCATATGGAAAACAGTAAGGAGAGTCCTCAGAAAACTAAAAATAGAAATACCATAAGATGCAGCATTCCACTTCTGGGTATACATCCAGAAAAAAATGAAAACCCTATTTTGAAAAGGTACATGCACAATAATGTTCATATCAGCACTATTTACAATAGCCAAGAGATGGAAGCAACCCAAGTGCCCATCAACAGACAATTGGATTAAGAAGTGTTTGTATATATATAAACACACACAACATTCACACAGCACAACATTCGCACCACACAACATTAAACACACCAGCATTCACATTATGGGGTCCCAGAAGGAGAAGAGAGAGAAAGGGGCTGAGAATATATTTGAAGAGATAATAGCTGAAAATCTTCCTAACATGGGAAAGGATTTTCCTAACATGGGAAAGGAAAAACTCACCAAAGTCCAGGAAGCACAGAGAGTCACATACAGAATAAACACAAGGAGGAACAGGCCAAGACACATATTAATCAAACTCACAAAAATTAAAGACAAAGAGAAAATATTAAAAACAACAAGGGAAAAGCAACAAATAACATACAAGGGAATTCCTATAAGGTTATAGACTGATTTTTCAGCAGAAAATCTGTAGGCCAGAAGGGAGTGTGATGATCTATTTAAAGTGAAGAAAGGGAAAAACCTACAACCAAAAATTCTCTACCCAACAAGGCTCTTGTTCAGATTTGAAGGAGAAAGGAAAAGCATTACAGAGAAGCAAAAGATAATAGAATTCAGCACCACCATCCAGCTTTACAAAAAATTCTAAAGGAAATTCCACAGGCAGAAAAGAAGAGGCCACAACTAGAAACAAGAAAATTATGAATGGGAAAGCTCACTCGTAAAGACAAAAGTACAGTAAAGGTAGGAAATCATTCAAAAACAAATATGATATCAAAACCTGCAATTGTAAGGAGAGTATAAATGCATTATATTGAAATGTATTTGAAATTAAAAGAACAGCAATTTAAAACAGTTATATATATATATATATATAGACTGCTATATCAAACTTCATGGGAGAGACTTCTTTGGTGGCACAGTGGTTAAGAATCTGACTGCCAATGCAGGGGCCACAGGTTCAACCCCTGCTCTGGGAAGATCCCACATGCCATGGAGAAACTAAGTCTATGTGCCACAATTACTGAGCCTGTGCTCTAGAACCTGCAAGCCACAACTACTGAGCCCACATGCTGCAACTACTGAAGACCATGCACCTAGAGCCCATGCTCTGCAACAAGAGAAGCCACCACAATAAGAAGCCCCTGCACCACAACAAAAAGTAGCCCGTGCTTGCCACAACTAGAGAAAGCATGAGCAGAGCCAAAAATTAATAAATAAATAAATTTATTAAAAAAATAAAAACTGCATGGGAACAGCAAGCTGAAAATCTACAACTGATACATAAACACACACATAAAAGGAATCCAAACAAACAATATTTTAGCCATCAAATCACAAGAGAAGAAAATAAAAGAGGAAAGGAAACAAAAAAATATGAAAACAAATCTAAAACAATTAATGAAATGGCAAAAAAATACATATTTATGATTACCTTAAATGTAAATGGATTAAATGCTCTAACCAAAAGACATAGACTGGCTGAATGGATACAAAAACAAGAACCATATATACGCTGTCTACAAGAGACCCACTTCAGATCTAGGGACACATACAGAATAAAAGTGAGGGAATGGAGAAAGATACTCCATGCAAATGGAAATCAAAAGAAAGCTGGAGTAGCAATACTTATATCAGACATCTAATATAGGAGCACCTCAATATATAAGGCAAACATTAACAGACTGGACCAGGAAGAAATGGAAAATATGAACAGACCAATAACAAACACTGAAATTGAAACTGTGATTAAAATATTGTGATTAAAATACAAAAGTCCAGGACCAGATGGCTTCACAGGGAAATTCTATCAAACATTTAGAGAAGAGCTAACATCTATGCTTCTCAAACTCTTCCACAAAATTGCAAAGGGAGGAACATTCCCAAACTCATTCTATGATTCCACCATCACACCGGTACCAAAACCAGACAAAGATATAACAAAAAAAGAAAATTACAGGTCAATATCACTGATGAACATAGATGCAAAAATCCTCAACAAAATACTAGCAAACCAAATCCAACAACACATTAAAAAATCATACACCATGATCAAGTGAGATTTATCCCAGGGATGCAAGGATTCTTCAATATATGTAAACCAATAACTATGATACATCATATTAAAAAATTGAAGAATTAAAAACCATACAATCATCTCAATAGATGCTGAAAAATCTTGTGACAAAATTCAACACTGATTTATGATTTAAAAAACTCTCCAGAAAGTGAGCATAGAGGGAACAAGACTCCACATAATAAAGGACATATATGATGAACCCACAGCAAGCATTATTCTCAATGGTGAAAAACTGAAAGTATTTCCTCTAAAATCAGAAAGAAGAAAAGTGTGCCCACTCTCACCACTATTGTTCAACATAGTTTTGGAAGTCTTAGCCATTGCAATCAGAGAAGAAAAAGAAATAAAAGGAATGCAAATTGGAAAAGAAGAAGCAAAACTGACACTGTTTGCAGAAGACATGATACTACATATAGAAAATCCTAAAGATGTCACCAGAAAACTACTAGAGCTAATCAATGAATTTAGTAAAGTCACAGGATACAAAATTAATGCAAAGAAATCTCTTGCATTCCTATACACTAACAACAAAATATCAGAAAGTGTAATTAAGGAAAAAATCTCATTTACCATTGCAACAAAAAGAGTAAAATAATTAGGAATAAACCTACTGAAGGAGGTAAAAGACCTGTACTCAGAAAACTATAAGGTGATGATGAAAAAATCAAAGATGAAACAAACAGATGGAGAAATACATCACATTCTTGGATTGGAAGAATAAACATTTTCAAAATGACTGTACTACCCAAAATAATCTGTAGATTCAATGCAATCCCTATCAAATTACCAATGACATTTTTCACAGAATTAGAACAAAAAAATCTTACAATTTGTATGGAAACACAAAAGACCCCAAATAGAGAAAGCAATCGTGAGAAACAAAAACACAGAGCTGGAGGAATCAGGCTCCCTGACTTCAGACTATAACACAAAGCTACAGTAATTAAGACAGTATGATACTGGCACAAAAACAGAAATATAGATAAATGTAACAGGATAGAAAGCCCAGAGATAAACCCATGCACCTATGATCACCTAACCCATGACAAAGAAGGTGAGAATATACAGTGGATCAGACAATCTCTTCAATAAGTGGTGCTGGGAAAACTGGACAGCTACATGTAAAAAAAAATGAAATTAGAACACTCTCTAAAACCATACACAAAAGTATACTCAAAATGGATTAAAGACCTAAATATAAGGGAAGACACTATAAAACTTAGAGGAAAACATAAGCAGAACACTCTGACATAAATCACAGCAAGATCTTTCTTGAACTATCTCCTAGAGTAATGAGAATAAAAACAAAAATAAACAAATGGGACCTAATGAAACTTCCAAGCTTTTGCACAGCAAAGGAAACCATAAACAAGTTGAAAAGACAACCCTCAGAATGGGAAAAAATATTTGCAAATGAAGCAAGTGACAAAGGATTAATCTCCAAAATATACAAACAACACATGAAGCTCAATATCAAAAAAACCAACAACCCAATCAAAAAATGGGCAGAAGACCTAAATAGACATTTCTCCAAAGAAGACATGCAGATGGTCAAGAGGAACAAGAAGAGATGCTCAACATCACTAATTATTAGAGAAATGCAAATAAAAACTATAATGAGGTGTCACCTCACGCTGGTCAGAATGGTCATCATTAAAAAATATACAAACAATAAATACTGGAGAGGGTGTGGAGAAAAGGAAACCCTCTTGCACTGTTGGTGGGAACGTATATTGATACAACTACTATGGAGAACAGTATGGAGATTCCTTAAAAATCTAAAAATAGAACTACCATATAACCCAACAATCCAACTTCTGGGCATATACTCAGAGAAAACCATTATTCAAAAAGACACATGCACTCCAATGTTCATTGGAGCACTATTTACAATAGCTAGGACATGGAATCAACATAAATGTCCATCAACAGAGGAATGGATAAATAAGATATAGTACATATATACAATGGAATATTATTCAGCCATAAGAAAGAAAAACATTAGGTCATGTAGAGACATAGATGGACCTTGAGACTGTCAAACAGAGTGAAGTAAGCCAGAAAGAGAAAAACAAATTTCATATATTAACAAATATATATGGAATCTGAAAAAATTGATATAGACTATCTCATTTGCAAAGCAGAAATAGAGACAGAGATGTAGAGAACAAAATTATGGATATAAAGGGGGAAAGTAGGGTGGGATGAATTGGGAGATTGGGATTGACATATATACACTATTATGTATAAAATAGATAACTAATGAGAATCTACTGTATAGCACAGGGAACTCTACTCAGTGCTCGTTGGTGAACTAAATGGGAAGGATATCCAAAAAAGTGGGGATATATGTATAGGTGTTGCTGATTCACTTTTTTGTACAGTAGAAACTATCACAATATTGTAAAACAAGCATACTCCAATAAAAATTTTTTAAAAAGGTATTCTAGACAAAAGGAAATCAAAACAAAGTCTGAATAGTAATACATATATCACACAAAACAGTCTTTAAAATAAATGATGTTACATAGACAAAGAAGTAGATTACATAATGATTAAGGGAGCCATCCAAGAAGATATCAAAATTGTAAATATATATGCATCAAACATAGGAGCACCTCAATATATAAGACAAATACTAACAGCCGTAAAGGGAGAAATCGACAGTAACACAATAATAGTGGGGGAGTTTAACACTCCACTTTCATCAACAGACAGATCATCCAGACAGAAAATCAACAAGGAAATACAGGCCTTAAATGAACACTACATCAGATGGATTTAATTGACATTTATAGAACATTCCATTCAAAAACAGCAGAATACACATTCTTCTCAAGTGCATATGAAACATCCTCCAGGATAGATCAAAATGCTGGGGCAGAAAGCAAACCTCGGTAAATTTAAGAAAACAAATCATATCAACCATCTTTTTTTCCCACAGTTAGAAATCAAATACAAAAAAAACACACACACACACACACACAAAAACCCTGCAGAACACAGAAACACATGGAGGCTAAGCAATAAGCTACTAACCAGCCAACAGATCACTGAAGTAATCAAAGAGTAAATCAAAAAATACCTAGAGACAAATGAAAATGAAAACACAATGATTCAAAACCTATGGGACACAGCAAAAGTAGTTCTAAAAGGGAAGTTTACAGCAATACAATTGTACCTTAGGAAATAAGAAAAATCTCAAATTAACAACCTAACCTTACACCTAAAGGAACTAGAGAAAGAAGAACAAACAAAACCTAAGATAGTGGAATGAAAGAAATCATAAATATCAGAGCAGACATAAATGAAATAGAGACAAAGAAAACATAGACAAGATCAGTGAAACTAAAATCTAGTTCTTCTAAAAGTCATATAAAATTGATAAAACTTTAGCCAGGCTCATCAGGAAAAAAGGGAAAATGCTCAAGTCAATGAAATTAGAAATGAAAAAGAAGTTACAATGGACACTACAGAAATACAAAGGACCATAAGAGACTATTACAAGCAACTATATGCCAATAAAATGGACAACCTAGAAGAAAAGGAAAAATTCATAAAAAGTACTATCTCTGAAAACTGAAGAAAGAAATAGAAAATATGAATAGACAAATCACATGGAATGAAATTGAATCTGTCATCTAAAAAATTCCAAGAAACAAAAGTCCAGGACCAGATGGCTTCATAAGCATATTCTATCAAACATTTAGGGAAGAGGTAACACTTATCCTTCTGAAATTATTCCAAAAAATTGCAGAGGAAGAAACACCCCCACACTCATTCTATGAGGCCACTATCTCCCTGATACCAAAACCAGACAAAGATATCACAAGAAAAGAAAATTACAGGTCAATATCACTGATGAATATAGACGTAAAAATCCTCAACAAAATACTAGGAAACTGACTCCAACAATACATAAAAAGGATCATACACCATGATCAAATGGAATTATTCCATGGATGCAAGGATTTTTCAATATGTGCAAATCAAACATTGTGAAACACCACATTAACAAATTGAAGAATAAAAACCCTATGATCATCTTAATAGAGGCAGCAAAAGCTTTTGACAAAATTCAACACATATTTATCATTAAAACTCTCCAGAAAGTGGGCATGGAGGGAACCTATCACAATCTAAAAAAGGCCATATTTGACAAGCCCACAGGTAACATCATACTCAATGGTGAAAAGCTGAAAACATTTCCTCTAAGATCAGGAACAAGACAAGGATGTCCACTTCCACCATTCTTATTCAACATAGCTTTGGAAGTCCTAGCCTTGGCAATCAGAGAAGAAAAAGAAAAAAGACATCTAAGTTGGAAAAGAAGTAAAACTGTCACTGTTGCAGATGACATGACACTATACATAGAAAATCCTAAAGATGCTACCAGAAAACTACTAGAGCTCATCAGTGGATTTGGTAAAGTTGCAGGATACAAAATTAATATACAGAAATCTGTTGCATTTCTATACCTTACCAAGGAAAGATCAGAGAGAGAAATTAAGGAAACAATCCCATTATGATTGCAACAAAAAGAATAAAATACATAGGAATAAACCTACCTAATGAGGCAAAAGCCTGTACTCAGAGAACTAGAAGATACTGATGAAAGAAATCAAAGATGGCACAAACAGATGGAGAGATATACCATATTCTTGGATTGGAAGAATCAATATTGTCAAAATTACTATACTACCCAAAGTAATCTACAGATTCAATGCAATCCCTATCATATTACCAAAGGCATTTTTCACAGAATTAGAACCAAAAATTTTACAATTTGTATGGAAACAGAGAAGACCCTGAATAGCCAAAGCAATATTGAGAAAGAAAGACAGAGCTGGAGGAATCAGGCTCCCTGACTTCAGACTCTACTACAAAGCTACAGTAATCAAAACTGTATGGTGCTGGCACACACAAAAAATGTAGATCAATGGAACAGGATGGAAAATCTAGAGATAAACCCACACGCCCATGGTCACTTAATCCATGACAAAGGAAGCAAGACTATACAATGGAGAAAAGACAGTCTCTTCAATAAGTGGTGCTGGGAAAACTGGACAGCTACATATAAAAGAATGCAATTAGAACATTTACTAACACCACATAAAAAATAAACTCAAAATGGATTAAAGACCTAAATGTAAGGTCAGACACTATAAAACTCTGAGAGGAAAACATAGGCTGAACACCCCTTGACATAAATAGCAGCAATGTCTTTTTGGATCTGTCCCTAGAGTAAAGGAAATTAAACCAGAAATAAACAAATGCAACCTAATTGAACATCAGAGCTTTCGCACTGCAAAGGAAACCATAAACAAAATGGAAACACTACACACAGAATAGGAAAACCTATTTGCAAATGATGCAACTGACAAGGGATTAATCTCCAAAATACATAAACATCTCATATAGCTCAACACCAAATAGGAAACAACCCAATTAAAAAATGGGTAGAAGATCTAAATAGACATTTCTCCAAAGAAGATATACAGATGGTCAACAAACACATGAAAAGATGCTCAGTATCACTAATTATTAGAGAAATGCAAATCAAAACTACCATAAGTTATCATCTCACACCAGTCAGAATGGCCATCATCAAAACGTCTACAAACAAATGCTGGAGAGGGTGTGGAGAAAATGGAACCCTCTTGCACTGTTGGTGGGAATGTAAATTGATACAGCCACTATGGAGAACAGTATGGAGGTTCCTTAACAATAGAGCTAGAATATGATCCAACAACTTAACTTCTGGGCATATATCTGGAGAAAGCCTAATTTGAAAAGATGCATGCACCCCAATGTTCATTGCAGCACTATTTAAAATAGCCAAGACATGGAAGCAACCTAAATGTCCATTGACAGATGAATGGATAAAGAAGATTTGGTTCATTTATACAATGGAATATTACTCAGCCTCAAAAAAAAAATTAAATAATTCCATTTGTAGCAACATGGATAGACCTAGAGATGATCATACTAAGTGAATAAGTGAGATAGAGAAAGACAAATATCATATAGTATCACTTATATGTGATATCTTAAAAAGTGATACAAATTAACTTATTTACATAAAAAATAGACTCACAGACTTAGAAAACAAACTTTTGTTACCAGAGGAGAAAGGTGTGGGGTGAGGGATAAATTAGGAGATTGAGATTGACATATACATACCACTATGTATAAAATAGATAGCTAATAAGAACCTACTGTATAGCACAGGGAACTCTACTCAATATTCTGTAATAACCTAAATGGGAAAGGAATCTGAAAAAGGATAAATATGTGTATATGTATAAATGAGCACTTTGCTGTAGACCTGAAACTAACACAACATTGTAAATCATCTCTACTCCAATATAAAATAAAAATTAAAAGAAAATTGTTGTCTAAATGTAAATTGTATAAAATAAGGAGGAAAAATATAATTTGTCATATATTTAGAAAATATTGGCTTTAGCAAACAAGTGCCTATATAAAAATTCTCAAAAGTATAGTAAAAAACTAACTCAAATGATTTTCAAATTCACATGATTTAGGATGATATTTAGTAAATTAAAGCTAATTTTAAGATTGTCAGTTAGTACAGTTGTGTCTTCAGAGTTAGCATTAAATATAATTCATTTATTCAACTTTCATTCCACCTAGATTTTCTAGTCAAATGGGCTAATTTCGTCTCTATTGTAAAGTTTGTTGGTAAAGAAGAAGCAAACACAAAATTAAGGAAATGGCAAACCGCATTAGTGTCTCATGAAATTTTCATGAGTAATCTTTGCATGATTTTTAAGAACAAATAAATTAAATAGACCTAAATGCGATAAGAGTTTTTAAGTGTACTTTTTAACAATAATTTTTATAGATATGTCTACTTAAATAATTTCCTAAATCTCTTTGGTAATTTACATCCTTAGTGTTTTGCTATGTTAAATTATGTGTTAAATTATGTTCCTAGAAATTATAAAATGTGTTTACAAGTTCGCCAAGCCACAAAATGTTAATAAAGTTCACAATTGTTAACTTCTTTCTTTTCGTGAAAAAATTAAGATTTCAAAGGATTATGAATTTTAATTAATATGTGTGGTTACACTACCAGATATAATAATAGAAATTGGATGTATTTTGGGGTAAGAAAGGGTATAAGATCTGGAAATATTTTGTTAAGTATAAAGAAAGTAATTTTATCCTAAAGCTGGTTATTTCTAAATGAGAAAGAAAATGAGGGATAAACTAAAATGGACATATAAAGTTGCAAAATGTTTCTGAATAAAGAATCTTTGGAAAAGAATTTTATGTGTGGTCAGGACTGGACAAGATTGGAATTAATTAAATTAGGTAAATGATTTTTAATATTAAAGTAAACTGATGCAAAAATTTGAATTTGGTTTTCTCTCTAAGGATAAAGTTATGCATTTTTTATTGATCTGTTCTTGATAGTAAGAGATTGTGAAAGGTTTTTCTTTACCTTTAAGTAATTTACCTATTAAAAAAGCTCTTGTGTCTTTTCAAAATAATCAATTATGTTCTGTATTATCTTTATCAGGTCTTTGATTATTTAAGCAAACCTAGTTCTCATATTAAAATAACTAAATTTTTCAGCTATATAATTTATATTTACCTATAAAGTCTTTAATTGTTATTTTGGATAACTAAGCATGGTAAATTAAACAACCAGTTGGGGCTATGGGAAACCCAAGACAGCACTTGTTTCTTCTTGGCTCTGGCAAACCACATTTTAAAATTTACATTCCTTCACCCACCATAGTGCATTTAAGATGATTCAAATTGTAACTATTGGTGGGAAGATGTCTATAAAGTTGTGAAAACAGTTTACCAACAATATCTGACCAGTCAGGTTTATAACTTAGGGGAAAAAGTCTATTTTTGTCCACAAAGGCCTCAGACTTCCTTCCTCTGAACCCATTAAACACACAGCAACTGAACTTCTTTCATCTCCCACATAGTATGGGTTGTCAAAATGTTCTTGTTATTGTATGTATGTATTCTAGGTGTGTTGAAGTCTTCCCTGGCTACAAGACTGATGCTCTCACAGTGGCAATAAAACTGTTAGAAGATGTGTTTTCCACTTGAGGTATGCTTTCAACAATATTCAGTGATCAGGGCACCAACTTGACTGGTCAAATCATAGGAGCCTTAACAAAAAACTTGCAAACTTCTTGGAATTATCAGTGTCACTACCACCCTCAGTAATCAGGCAAGGTGTCAGAACTAGCAGAAAACTAGACTCAAGCAGAACAAGAAGTAGTTACAAGGGATTGAATGAATTGATGAATATGGATTTAATTTTTTATAACTCTGTCTAAAATATTACTAGTTTTAAAAATCTTTGCTTTCCAGATACAAAGATATTTTAAAGATTTATAGAAATATTATAAATTATACATTTGTAGGCAGAATTGAAACATTTATCTTTTTCTCCCTACAATATCCCTTCAGAATTCAGAAGCCCTCTATAAATATTCTTATTTTCTTGGCAATATATTTATTTTCATAGGTTCAGTAAGAATCTATTCCGTGTACAGTTATACAGTACACAATTGGAAGCGTTGGTTATATTACCAAGCCTTTGACTGGAATGTCATACTTGAGAGAGGCACATATAGACACAGACCAGAAAGGCATGATGAGACAGCTTGAAGGAACCAAGGTTGACTTAATGGAACCATTAAAACCCCTTGGAAAAACAGCCTGGTACCTTGCTTACAGGGTTCCCAGCAGCCTTACTGGTGAATAAGATAACTTCCTGGCAGGCACAGAAATTCCTGGATATTTGGGGGACCTCCAGAAGGGAGGAATGTACCCAAATCTGTGAGCATTGCAGGTGAAGACTGATGGCAGTTGTTTGGATTAGCTCCGTAGCTTCAAGAAACTATTAAAAATTCAATCTGGAAATTCCATATAAAAAGTTACACAAAAGGAGATTTATTTATTATTAAAATATTTATTAGAGTGTAATTGCTTTAAAATGTTGTGTTAGTTTCTGCTGAATAAAAAAGTGAATCAGGGGGACGAGGGGAAGATGGTGGAAGAGTAAGACGCAGAGATCACCTTCCTCCCAACAGATACACCAGAAATACATCTACCCGTGGAACAACTCCTACAGAACACCTACTGAATGCTGGCAGAAGACCTCAGACCTCCCAAAAGGCAAGAAACTCCCCATGTACATTGGTAGGTCAAAAGAAAAAAGAATAAACAGAGATAAAAGGATAGGAACGGGACCTGAATCAGTGGGAGGGAGCTGTGAAGGAGGAAAGGTTTCCACACACTAGGAAGCCCCTTCGCGGGCAGAGACTGTGGGCAGCGGAGGGGGAACCCTGGAGGAGAGCACAGCAACAGGGGTGTGGAGGGCAAAATGGAGAGATTCGCGCACAGAGGATCGGTGCAGACCAGCACTCACCAGCCCGAGAGGCTTGTCTGCTCACCCGCCAGGGCAGGCGGGGCTGGGAGCTGAGGCTCGGGTGTCTATCAGAGCGCAGGGAGAGGACTGGAGGTGGTGGCGTGAACACAGCCTGCAGGGGGTTAGTGTACCACAGCTAGCCGGGAGGGAGTCCGGGGAAAAGTCTGGACCTGCCGAAGAGGCAAGAGACTTTTTCTTCCCTCTTTGTTTCCTGGTGGGCAAGGAGAGGGGATTAAGAGCGCTGCTTCAAGGAGCTCCAGAGACGCGTGCGAGCCGCGGCTAAAAGCGCGCAACCCAGAGACGGGCATGAGACGCTAAGGCTGCTGCCGCCGCCACCAAGAAGACTGTGTGCGAGCACAGGTCACTATCCACACCCCACTTCTGGGTAGCCTGTGCAGCCCGCCACTGCCAGGGTCCCGGGATCCAGGGACAACTTCCCCGGGAGAACGCACGGTGCGCCTCAGGCTGGTGCAACGTCACGCTGGCCTTTGCCGCCGCAGGTTCGCCCAGCATACCGTGCCCCTCCCTCCCCCCGGCCTGAGTGAGCCAGAGTCCCCGAATCAGCGGCTCCTTTAACCCCGTCCTGTCTGAACGAAGAATAGATGCCTTCCAACTACCTACACACAGAGGCGGGGCCAAATCCAAAGCTGAGCCCCTGCGAGCTGTGAGAACAAAGAAGAGAAAGGGAAATCTCTCCAAGCAGCCTCAGAAACAGTGGAATAAAGCTCCACAATCAACTTGATGTACCCTGCATCTGTGGAATACATGAATAGACAACGAATCATCGCAAATTGAGGAGGTGGACGTTGAGAGCAAGATTTATGATTTTTTCCCCTTTTCCTCTTTTTGTGAGTGTGTATGCATATGCTTCTGTGTGAAATTTTGTCTGTATAGCTTTGCTTCCACCATTTGTCCTAGGGTTCTATCTGTCCAATTTTTCTTTTTTTTCTTAATTATTATTTTTTATTTTAATAACTTTATTATATATTTTTTACTTTATGTTATTTTACTTTACCTTCTTTCTTTTTTCCTTCCTTCCCTCCTTCTTTCCTTCCTCCCTCCCTCCCTCCTTTCTTCCTTTTTTCCTTCTTTCTTTCTTTCTTTCTACTTCTACTACTTCTTTCTTTCTACTTTTTCTCCCTTTTAGTCTCAACCGTGTGGATGAAAGGCTCTTGGTGTTGCAACCAGGAGTCAGTACTGTGCCTCTCAGGTGGGAGAGCCAAATTCAGGACACTGGTCCACAAGTGTGGGACAAGATGGGACACTGGTCTCAGCTCCATATAATATCAAACGGCAAAAATTTCCCAGAGATCTCCATCTCAATACCAGCATCCAGCTTCATTCAACGAAGAGCAAGCTACAGTGCTGGACACCCTATGCCAAACAACTAGAGAAACAGGAACACAACCCCATCCATTAGCAGAGAGGCTGAGTAAAATCATAATAAGTCCACAGACACCCCAAAACACACCACCAGACGTGGACCTGCCCACCAGAAAGACAAGATCCAGCCCCATCTACCAGAACACAGGCACTATTCCCCTCAACCAGGAAGCTTAAACAACCCACCGAACCAACCTTAGCCACTGGGGACACACATGAAAAACAACGGGAACTACGAACCTGCAGCCTGCAAAAATGAGACCCCAAACAGAGTGAGATAAGCAAAATGAGAAAACAGAAAAACACACAGCAGTTGAAGGAGCAAGATAAAAACCCACCAGACCTAACAAATGAAGAGGAAATAGGCAGTCTACCTGAAAAATAATTCAAAATAATGATAGTAAAGATGATCCAACATCTTGGAAATAGAATAGACAAAATGCAAGAAACATTTAACAAGGACCTAAAAGAAATAAAGATGAAACAAACAACAATGAACAACACAAAAAATGAAACTAAAAATACTCTAGATGGAATCAATAGCAGAATAGCTGAGGTAGAAGAACGGATAAGTGATCTGGAAGATAAAATAGTGGAAATAACTACTGCAGAGCAGAATAAAGAAAAAAGAATGAAAAGAACTGAGTACAGCCTCAGAGACCTCTGGGAAAACATTAAACACACCAACATTCGAATTATAGGAGTCCAGAAGAAGAGGAGAAAAAGAAAGGGACTGAGAAAATATTTGAAGAGATTATAGTTGAAAACTTCCCTAATATGGGAAAGGAAATAGTTAATCAAGTCCAGGAAGCACAGAGAGTCCCATACAGGATAAATCCAAGGGGAAATATGCCAAGACACATTTAATCAAACTGTCAAAAATTAAATACAAAGAAAACATATTAAAAGCAACAAGGGAAAAACAACAAATAACACACAAGGGAATCCCCATAAGGTTAAAAGCTGATCTTTCAGCAGAAACTCTGCAAGCCAGAAGGAACTGGCAGGACATATTTAAAGTGATGAAGGAGAAAAACCTGCAAACAAGATTACTCTAACCAACAATGATCTCATTCAGATTTGATGGAGAAATTAAAACCTTTACAGACAAGCAAAAGCTGAGAGTTCATCACCACCAAACCACCTTTACAACAAATGCTAAAGGAACTTCTCTAGGCAAGAAACACAAGAGAAGGAAAAGACCTACAACAATGAACCCAAAACAATTAAGAAAATGGGAATAGGAACATACATATTGATATTTACCTTAAATGTAAATGGACTAAATGCTCCCACCAAAAGACACGATTGGCTGAATGGATACAAGAACAAGACCCATACATATGCTGTCTACAAGAGACCCACTTCAGACCTAGAGACACATACAGACTGAAAGTAAGGGGATGGAAAAAGATATTCCATGCAAATGGAAACCAAAAGAAAGATGGAGGAGCAATTCTCATATCAGACAAAATAGACTTTAAAATAAAGATTATTACAAGAGACAAAGAAGGACAGTACATAATGATCAAGGGATCGATCCAAGAACAAGATATAACAATTGTAAGTATTTATGCACCCAACATAGGAGCACCTCAGTACATAAGGCAAACACTAACAGCCATAAAAGGGGAAATCAACAGTAACACATTCATAGTAGGGGACTTTAACACCCCACTTTCACCAATGGACAGGTCATCCAAAATGAAAATAAATAGGGAAACACAAGCTTTAAATGATACAAAAACAAGATGGACTTAATTGATATGTATAGGACATTCCATCCAAAAACAACAGAATACACATTTTTCTGAAGTGCTCGTGGAACATTCTCCAGGATAGATCATATCTTGGGTTACAAATCAAGCCTTGGTAAATTTAAGAAAATTGAAATGGTATCAAGTATCTTTTCCGACCACAACACTATGAGACTAGATATCAATTACAGGAAAAAAAATCTGTAAAAAATACAAACACATGGAGGCTAAACAATACACTACTTAATAACGAAGTGATCACTGAAGAAATCAAAGAGGAAATCAAAAAATACCTAGAAACAAATGACAATGGAGACATGATGACCCAAAACCTATGGGATGCAGCAAAAGCAGTTCTAAGAGGGAAGTTTATAGCAATACAATCCTACCTTAAGAAACAGGAAATATCTCGAATAAACTACCTAACCTTGCACCTAAAGCAATTAGAGAAAGAAGAACAAAAAAACCCCAAAGCTGGCAGAAGGAAAGTAATCATAAATATCAGATCAGAAATAAATGAAAAAGAAATGAAGGAAATGATAGCAAAGATCAATAAAACTAAAAGCTGGTTCTTTGAGAAGATAAACAAAATTGATAAACCTTTAGCCAGACTCATCAAGAAAAAAAGGGAGAAGACTCAAATCAATAGAATTAGAAATGAAAAAGCAGAAGTAACAACTGATACTGCAGAAATACAAAAGATCATAAGAGATTACTACAAGCAACTCTATGTCAATAAAATGGACAACCTGGAAGAAATGGACAAATGCTTAGAATTGCACAATGTGCCAAGCCTGAATCAGGAAAAACTAGAAAATATGAACAGACCAAACAGAAGCACTGAAATTGAAACTGAGATTAAAAATCTTCCAACAAACAAAATTCCAGGACCATATGGCTTCACAGGTGAATTCTATCAAACATTTAGAGACGAGCTAATGTTTATCCTTCTCAAACTCTTCCAAAATATAGCAGAGGGAGGAACACTCCCAAACTCATTCTACGAGGCCACCATCACCTTGATACCAAAACCAGACAAAGATGTCAAAAAAAAAGAAAACTACAGGCCAATATCACTGATGAACATAGATGCAAAAATCCTCAACAAAATACTAGCAAACAGAATTCAACATCACATTAAAAGGATCATACACCATGATAAATTGGGGTTTATTCCAGGAATGCAAGGATTCTTCAATATACACAAATCAATCAACGTGATACACCATATTAAAAAACTGAAGGAGAAAAACCATATGATAGTCTCAAAAGATGCACAGAAAGCCTTCGACACAATTCAACACCCATTTAAAATAAAAACCCTGCAGAAAGTAGGCATAGAGGGAACTTTCCTCAACATAATAAAGGTCATATATGACCAACACACAGCCAACGTCATCATCAATGGTGAAAAATTGAAAGCAATTCCACTAAGATCAGGAAGAAGACAAGGTTGCCCACTCTCACCACTCTTGTTCAACATAGTTTTGGAAGTTTTCACCACAGCAATCAGAGAAGAAAAGGAAATAAAAGGAATCCAAATCAGAAAAGAAGAAGTAAAGCTGTCAGTGTTTGCAGATGACATGATACTATACATAGATAATCCTAAAGATGCTTCCAGAAAACTACTAGAGCTAATCAATAAATTTGGTAAAATAGCAGGATACAAAATTAATGCACAGAAATCTCTTGCATTCCTATACACTAATGATGAAAAATCTGAAAGTGAAGTCGAGAAAACACTCCCATTTACCATTGCAACAAAAAGAATAAAATATCTAGGAATAAACCTACCTAAGGAGACAAAAAACCTGTATGCAGAAAATTATGACACTGATGAAAGAAATTAAAGATGACACAAATAGATGGAGAGATATACCATGTTCTTGGATTGGAAGAATCAACATTGTGAAAATGACTCTACTACCCAAAGCAATATACAGATTCAATGCAATCCCTATCAAAGTACCACTGGCATTTTTCACAGAACTAGAACAAAAAATTTCACAATTTGTATGGAAAAACAAAAGACCCCAAATAGCCAAAGCAATCTTGAGAATGGAAAATGGAGCTGGAAGAATCAGGCTCCCTGACTTCAGACTATACTACAAAGCTACAGTAATCAAGACAGTATGGTACTGGCACAAAAACAGAAAGATAGATCAATGGAACAGGATAGAAAGCCCAGAGATAAACCCACGCACATATGGTCACCTTATATTTGATAAAGGAGGCAGGAATTTACAGTGGAGAAATGACAGCCTCTTCAATAAGTGGTGCTGGGAAAACTGGACAGCTACATGTAAAAGTATGAGATTAGATCACTCCCTAACACCATATACAAAAATGAACTCAAAGTGGATTAAAGACCTAAATGTAAAGCCAGAAACTATCAAACTCTTAGAGGAAAACATAGGCAGAACACCTTATGACATAAATCTCAGCAAGATCCTTTTTGACCCACCTCCTAGAGAAATGGAAATAAAAACAAAACTAAACAAATGGGACCTAATGAAACTTCAAAGCTTTTGCACAGCAAAGGAGACAATAAACAAGACCAAAAGACAACCCTCAGAATGGGAGAAAATATTTGCAATGAAGCAACTGACAAGGGATTAATCTCAAAAATATACAAGCAGCTCATGCAGCTCAATAATAAAAAAACAAACAACTCAATCCAGAAATGGGCAGAAGACCTAAATAAACATTTCTCCAAAGAAGATATACAGACTGCCAACAAACACATGAAAGAATGCTCAACATCATTAGAGAAATGGAATTCAAAACTGCAATGAAGTATCATCTTCCACCAGTCAGAATGGCCATCATCAAAAAATCTAGAAACAATAAATGCTGGAGAGGGTGTGGAGAAAAGCAATACTCTTGCACTGCTGGTGGGAATGTGAATTGGTACAGCCACTATGGAGAACAGTATGGAGGTTCCTTATAAAACTACAAATAGAACTACCATATGACCCAGCAATCCCACTACTAGGCATATACCCTGAGAAAACCATAATTCAAAAAGAGTCATGTACCAAAATGTTAATTGCAGCTCTATTTACAATAGCCCGGAGATGGAAACAACCTAATTGTCCATCATTGGATGAGTGGATAAAGAAGATGTGGCACGTATATACAATGTAATATTACTCGGCCATAAAAAGAAATGAAATTGAGCTATTTGTAATGAGGTGGATAGACGTAGAGTCTGTCATTCCGAGTTAAGTAAGTCAGAAAGAGAAAGACAAATACTGTATGCTAACACATATATATGGAATTTAAGGGGAAAAATGTCATGAAGAACCTAGGGGTAAGACAGGAATAAAGACACAGACCTACTAGAGAATGGACTTGAGGATATGAGGAAGGGGAAGGATAAGCTGTGACAAAGAGAGAGAGAGGCATGGGCATATATACACTACCAATCATAAAATAAGTAGCTTGTGAGAAGCAGCCACATAGCACAGGGAGATCAGCTCGGTGCTTTGTGACCTCCTAGAGGGGTGGGATTGGGAGAGTGGGAGGGAGGGAGACGCAAGAGGGAAGAAGTATGGGAACATATGTATATGTATAACTGATTCACTTTTTTATAAAGCAGAAGCACACCATTTTAAAGCAATTATACTCCAATAAAGATGTTAAAAAAAAGTGAATCAGTTATATGTATACATATATCCCCATATCCCCTCCCTCTTTCACTTCCCTCCCACCCTCCTTATTCCACCTCTCTAGGTGGTCACCAAACACAGAACTGATCTCCCTGAGCTATGCAGCTGCTTCCCAATAGCTATGTATTTTACATTTAGTAGTGTATATATGTCAATGCTATCCTCTCACATCGTCCCAGCTTACCCTTCCCCCTCCCCATATCCTCAAGTCCATTCTCTACGTCTGTGTCTTTATTCCTGTCCTGGGTTCGTCAGAAACTTTTCTTTTTTTTTTTAGATTCCATCTATATGTGTTAGCATATGGTATTTGTTTTTCACTTTCTGACTTACTTCACTCTGTATGACAGACTCTAGGTCCATCCACCTCACTACAAATAATTCAATTTCGTTTCCTTTTATGGCTGAGTAATATTCCATTGTATATATGTACCACATCTTCTTTATCCATTCATCTGTCAATGGACACTTAGGTTGCTTCCATGTCCTGGCTATTGTAAATAGTGCTTCAATGAACATTGTGGTACATGTCTCTTTTCAAATTATGGTATTCTCAGGGTATATGTCCAGTAGTGCGATTGCTGGGTCATATGGTAGTTCCATTTTTAGTTTTTAAAGGAACGTCCATACTGTTTTCCATCGTAGCTGTATCAACTTACATTCCCACCAACAGTGCAAGAGGGTTCCCTTTTCTCCACATCCTCTCCATCATTTATTTTTTATACATTTTTTCATGATGGCCATTCTTACCAGTGTGAGGTGATACCTCATTGTAGTTTTGATTTGCATTTCTCTAATGATTAGTGATGTTGAGCATCCTTTCCTGTATTTGTTGGCAGTCTGTATATCTTCTTTGTAGAAATGTCTATTTATGTCTTCTGTTCATTTTTGGATTGGGTCCTTTGCTTTTTTGATATTGAGCTGCATGTGCTGCTTGTATACTTTGGAGATTTATCCTTTGTCCATTGATTCATTTGCAAATATTTTCTCCATTCTACAAATTTATTTATTTATTTATTTTTGGCTGTGTTTGGTCTTCGTTTCTGTGTGAGGGGTTTCTCCAGTTGCGGAGAGCGGGGGCCATTCTTCATCGCCATGTGCAGGCCTCTCACTGTCGCGGCCTCTCTTGTTGCGGACCGCAGGCTCCAGACACGCAGGCTCAATAGTTGTGGCTCACAGGCCTAGTTGCTCCACAGCATGTGGGATCTTCCCAGACCAGGGCTCGAACCCGTGTCCCCTGCATTAGCAGGCGGATTCTTAACCACTGCGCCACCAGGGAAGCCCCTCCATTCTAAGGGCTGTCTTTCACTCTTGTTTATGGCTTCCTTTGCTGTACAAAAGTTTTTGTTTCATTAGGTCCCATTTGTTTATTTTTGTTTTTATATCTATTTCTCTAGGAGGTGGGTCAAGAAGGGTCTTGCTGTGATTTATGTCATAGAGTGTTCTGCCTATGTTTTCCTCAAAGAGTTTTGTAGTGTCTGGCCTTACATTTAAGTCTTTATTCCATTTTGAATTTATTTTGTGTGTGTGGTGTTAGGAAGTGTTCTAATTTCATTCTTTCACATGCAGCTGTCCAGTTTTCCCAGCACCACTTATTGAAGAAGCTGTCTTTCCCCATTGTATAATCTTGCCTCTATTATCAAAGATAAGGTGACCATATATGCGTGGGTTTATCTCTGGGCTTTCTATCCTGTTCCATTGATCTAGCTTTCTGTTTTTGTGCCAGTACCATACTGTCTTGATTACTGTAGCTTTGTAGTATAGTCTGAAGTCAGGGAGCCTGATTCCTCCAGCTCCTTTTTTTTTTTTTTTCTCAGGATTGCTTTATCTATTTGGGGTATTTTGTGTTTCCATATTAATTGTGAGTTTTTTTCTTCTAGGTCTGTGAAAAATGCCGCTGGCAGCCTGATAGGGATTGCATTGAGTCTGTAGTTTGTTTTGGGTAGTATAGTCATTTTCACAGTGTTGATTCTTTCAGTGCAAGAACATGGTATATCTCTCTATCTGTTTGTATCATCTTTAATTTCTTTCAGTAGTGTCTTATAGTTTTCTGCATACAGGTGTTTTGTCTCCTTCAGTAGGTTTATTTCTAGGTATTATATTCTGTTTTTGCAATGGTAAATGGGAGTGTTTCCTTAATTTCTCTTTCAGATTTTTCTGTTGTTAGTATATAGAAATGCAAGAGATTTCTGTGCATTAATTTTGTATCCTACTACTCTACCACATTCATTGATTAGCTCTAGTAGTTTTCTGGTAGCATCTTTAGGATGCTCTATGTACAGTATCAGGTCATCTGTAAACAGTGACAGTTTTACTTCTTTTCTGATTTGGATTCCTTTTATTTCTCTTTCTTTTCTGATTGCCCTTGTTAAAACTTCCAAAACTATGTTGAATAATAGTGATTAGAGTGGGCAACTTTGTCTTTTCCCTGATCTTAGAGGAAATATTTTCATGTTTTCACCATTGAGAATGATGTTGGCTGTGGGTTTTGTCATATATGGCCTTTATTATGTTGCAGCAAATTCCATCTATGCCCATTTTCTGGAGAGTTTTTTACCATAAATGGGTGTTGAATTTTATTGAAAGCTTTTTTGCATCTATTGAGATGATCATATGGTTTTTATCTTTCAGTTTGTTAATATGGTGTTTCACATTGATTAATTTGCATAGGCTGAAGAATGCTTGCATTCCTGGGATAAACCCCACTTGATCATGGTGAATGAACCTTTTAATGTGCTGTTGCATTCTGTTTGCTAGTATTTTGTTGAGGATTTTTGTAGCTATGTTCATCAGTGATATTAGCCTGTAGTTTTCTTTTGGGGACATCTTTTTCTGGTTTTGGTATCAGGGTGACGGTGGCCTTGTAAAATGAATTTGGGAGTGTTCCTCCCTCTGCTCTATTTTGAAAGAGTTTGAGAAGGATAGGTGTTAGTTCTATTCTAAATGTTCACACAGTTCACCTCTGTATTTTGATAGGGATTGTATCAAATCTGTAGATTGCTTTGGGTAGTATGGTGATTTTAGTGATATTAACTTTTCATCCCAAGAGCCCAGGATATCTTTCTATTTCTTTTTGAATCATCTTCAATTTCCTTCATCAGTGTTTTATAGTTTTCAGTGTATAGGCCTTTCACCTCCTTGGTTAAGTTACATAGGTATTGTATTATTTTCCAGACTGTTTGTTTGTTTGTTTTTAATTTATTTATTTTTGGCTGCATTGGGTCTTCATTGCTGCATGTGGGCTTTCTCTAGTTGTGGTAAGCAGGGGCTACTCTTCGTTGTGGTGTGTGGGCTCTCATTGCTGGGGCTTGTTGTGGAGCACAGCCTCTAGGTGCGTGGGCTTCAGTAGTTGTGGCATATGGGCTCAGTAGTTGTGGCTCATAGGATCTAGAGCACAGGCTCAGTAGTTATGGCACATGGGCTTAGTTGCTCCATGGCATGTGGGAACTTCCTGGACCAGGGCTTGAACCCGTGTTCCCTGCATTGGCAGGCAGATTCTTAACCACTGCACCACCAGGGAAGCCCTTCCACGCAGTTTTAAAAGCCATTTTCTTTTTTACTTTCTCTCTTTCTGATATTTCATTTTTAGTGTATAGAAACACAACAGATTTCTGTATACTAATCTTGTATCATGCAGTCTTGCTGAATTCATTTATTAGTTCTAATAGTTTTATGTGGAGACTTTAGGGTTCTCTATATAGAGTATCAGATCATCTGAAAATAGTGGCAGTTTTACCTCTTCCTATCCAATTTAGATATCTTTTGATTATTTTTTTCTTTTTTGATTGCTGTGGGTAGGACTTCCAATATTATGTTGAATAGAAGTGGTGATAGTTGTTGGCTATGGGTTTGTTGTAAATGTCTTTTATTATGTTGAGATATGTTCCTTCTATACCCATTTTGGTAAGAGTTTTATCACGAATAAATGTTGAATTTTGTCAAATGCTTTTTCTGCACCTATTGAGTGGATCATTTGGTTTTTGTCCTTCCTTTTGTTAATGTGGTGTATCACATTGATTGATTTGCAAATGTTGAACCAATACAACTTGATCATGCATCCTTTTTATGTATTGTTGGATTCAGTTTGCTAATACTTTGTTAAGAATTCTTACATCTATATTCATCGAAGATACTGGTGTGTAATTTTCTTTTTTTTGTAGAGCTTTTGTCTGGTTTTGGTATCAGGGTGATGTTGGCCTCATAGATTGAATTTGGGAGTGTTCCCTCATCTTCAATTTCTTTGAATAGTTTGAGAAGTATAGGTATAAGTTCTTTTTTGTATGTTTGGTAGAATTCCCCATTGAAGTTGTCCAGCCCTGGAATTTTCTTTGCTGAGAGTTTATTACAGATTCTATTTCATTGTTCAAATTATCTGTTTCTTCTTGACTCAGTCTTGGAAGGCTGTGTGTTTCTAGAAACTTGTTCATTTCTTCTATGTTGTCCAAATTGTTGCCCTGTAACTGTTCATAGTAATCTCTTATGATTTTTTATATTTCTGCAGTATCAGTTTTGTTATTTCTCCTCTTTCATTTATTATTTTGATTATTTGGGTCCTTTTGCTTTTCTTCTTGGTGAGCTTGGCTAGAGGTTTATAGATTTTGTTTATTTTTTCAAAAACCAGCTCTTGGTTTTATTGATATTTTCTATTATTTTTTTATTTCTATTTTTAAAAATTTCTCTCTGATCTTTATTATTTCCTTCCTTCTGCTGACTTTGGGTTTTGTTTTTCTTTTTCTAGTTATTTTAGGTGGTGGATTAGGTTATTCATTTGAGATTTTTCTTATTTTTTGAGGAAGGCCTGTATTTCTATTAACTTCCCTCTTAAAACTGCATGGTTTTATTTTTATTTCAATTTGTCTTGGGGTATTTTCTGATTTCTTCTTTGATTTCATTATTGACCTGTTTTATATATTTATTTATTTATTTGTGGCCTGTTTTTTAGTCTCCATGTTTTACTTCTTTTCCCATTATCCTTTCTGTGTTGATTTCTAGTTTCATACCCTTGTGGTCAGAAAAGATGCTTGAAATAATTTCTATGCTCTTAAATTTGTTGGGGCTTGTTTTGTGACCTAGTATGAGGTCTATCCTAGAGAATCTTCCATATGCACTTGAAAAAAAATGTGTATTCTGATTCTTTTGGTGTAGTGTCCTGTAGATATAAATTAAGTCCAACTAATCTATGGTGTCAATTAGGACCTTTGTTGCCTTATTGATTTTCTGCCTGGATGATCTGTCCATTGATGTTAATGGAGAATTAAAGTCTCCTGCTATCACTGTATTCTTGTCAATTTCTCCTTTTATGTCTGTTAGCATTTGTTTTATACATTTAGATTCTCCTATATAAGGTACATATATGTTAACAATTGTAATATCCTCTTTTTTTTTTTTTGATGTGGACCATTTTAGAAATTTTTATTGAATTTGTTTCAATATTGCTTCTCTTTTATGTCTTGGTTTTTTGGCTGTGAGGCATGTGGGATCTTAGCTCCCTGACCAGGGATTGAACCAGCACCCCCTGAATTGGAAGGCAAAGTATTAACCACTGGACCTCCAGGGAAGTCCCCCGCCCCCTTTCTTTTTCACTATCCTCTTTTTGTATTGATCCCTTTATCATTATATAGTGTCCTTCTTTGTCTTTCTTTATAGCCCTTGTTTATAAGTCTATTTTGTTTGAGTATTGCTACCTCCACTGTTATTGTTTTGATTTTCATGAAACATCTTTTTCCTTCCTATCACTTTCAGTCTGTGTGTGTCTTTCATCCTGAAGTGAGGCTCTGATTGGAAGCATATTGTAGGTTCTTGTTTTTTTATCCAATTTGCCAGTCTGTGTCTTTTGATTGGCGCAGTTAGTCCATTGACATTTAAAGTAATTATTGATATGTATGTACTCATTGCCATTTTAAACCTTGTTTTCCAGTTGTCTTTCTAGTTCTTCTTTGTTCATTTCTTCTTCTTTTTGTTTTTCCTTTTGTGGTTTGATGATTTTCTTTTGTAGTATGCTTGAGTTAATTTGCTTTTGGTTTTTGTGTACCTACTATAGGTTTTTGATTTGTGGTTACCATGGAGTTCAAGTATTTTAATCCATAACAATAGCTACATGCTTTAAACTGATAGTCCTACAAGTTCAAAAACGTTCTTAAAAATCTACATTTTTATATTCCCTTCCACCACATTTTGTAATTTTGATGTCATATTTTACATCTTCATTCTTATTCCTTTACTGCTTATTGCAGTTATGGTTGCTTTTACATTTTTTGTTTGTTTTTTTAATCCACATACTTGCTTGTTTAAATGATCTTCAATACTTACTATATATTTGCCTTTCCTATTGGGATTTTCCCTTTCCTATAGATTCTTGCTTCTTTTACAGAAGATCCCTCAACATTTCTTCTAGGGTAGGTTTAGTACTGGTGAATTCTTTTAGTTTTTGTTTATCTGAGAAATCCTTTATCTACCTTATTCTAAATGATAATTTTTCTGGGTTGAGTATCCTAGGTTGCAGGTTTTTCCCTCTCAGGACTTTGAATATATCATGTCACTCCCTTCTGGCCTGCAAAGTTTTTTCATTTGTCTTTCTGTCTGCTGTTCTGATTGGGTGATTTCTATTATTCTATATTCCATATCACTTACTTGTTCTTCTGGGTCACTAGCCTGCTATTCATTTTTTCTAGATTTACTTTTACCTTGGAACTCGAATTGTCAAATTTTAATTGGGTCATCTTTATAGTTTCTGGTCCTTGTTACAGTTATCTGCATTTCTATGCCCATTCTTTCAGCATTTTTATTACCTCCTTTTTGAACTCGAGGTCTAGTAGACTGAGGTTTGTTCTTTCAGAAGATTTCTCTTGTACTTTTATTTGGGAGTAGTGCCTCTGCCTTATCATTTTACTTAACTTTCTCTGTGTCTATGAATTTAGGAGAAACAGTTATCTATTGTGGTCTTGAAGTGGTGATTTTATGTAGGAGTGTTCCTGTGTAAACTGCGCATCAAATATTTTTGGTGGGAGGGCTGGTTTTGGTATGGATGCCAGCCACATCTTTCCTCAGAGTGTGTTGGTCGTTATACCCTTGAAAGGGAGTGTGAATTTTTTGGGGGGTCCAGAGTCTGTGCTGGATGTGTGGTGGGGCCTTCTCTTCACTCTCTGGCTGTCATCACACTGTTGATGTGGGTCTGATCCCCAGTTGATGGAATAGTGGCCCTTAGGGCCAGGTTCTATCAGGCTCCATCTCCCTTAAGTGCATGCCTTGTCCCAAAGACTGTGATTGCTGAAGCAAGTGAGGCATGTCCAGGCATAGTGAACCTATGCACTGCCTGTGTATGTGTCTGTGGTTCTGCACAGAAGCATTCCAAGGTTGTGTCCCTTTCTCCATTGTGTCCATCCCAGATTTAATGCAAGGTTGTGGTGTGTAGCAGGCTGGGCCTGGGGATCAGGGCATTGTGGCTGCAGAAATCTAGGTGGCTGTTCTTCTGCCTGGGACCTGGGCTGCCTCTATGGCAGAACTCTCCCAGGACCTGTCCACCCCAGATCTGGTGCTAAGCTGTGGTGTGGAGTGGGTAGAGCTGGGCTGCTTCCTCCAGGAAATGTATCACCACATACTCCTGCCCAGGGCCTGACCACATGAGATTTAGCACCTAGGCCCTGAGCATTCATGTGGCACCACCTGGTGTACACACTGACAATGTCTGCCACAGTTGAACCTGTCACCACTGTGCACTTGCTGACAATGAACTCTGTGGCTACAGCTGCCGCCTCTGTGCACACACTAATAATGGGCTCTGCGGCTTCACCTGGATCACACCCCAGAAACTCCAGTCTGTCTCTGCATAGCTAGATCCTTTCCCAGGGACTGTCTACCCTGAGATTTAACACTTAGCTGCTGGCGTTCTTGTGGCACTGCCTGGTGTGCATGCTGAATATGTCTGCCCAGTTTTACCCACCACCCCTGTGCACGCACTGACAGTGGTCTCTGTAGTTTTGCAAAAATAACACCCCAGGCTCCCCCACCTGTGTCTCTGCACAGCTAGACCAAACCTTTGTCCTGTTCTCATGTCAGGCTGTGGTGGGGAGTAAGCAGGGCTGGGGCATTAACCCCTTTGGATTGGGAAGTGCAGTGAGGCAGTAGCTGCCAGTGCAAGTCTTTCTCTGCACTGATTGTTAGCAAGCCAGCACACGCACACTCCTCATGAGTAGAGTCTAGGCTAATCAGTATCAGAAGATTTCTCAGCAGGAAGGGGGCTCCACAGGTTGAGTGTTCATCTGTGGGCCTTCTCTTCCTTACAGATCCCTCCCAGGGGTGCTGGTCCTGATGTGATGGCTTTTTTCCCCCATCCTACCCAGTTATGTGGAGATCCTTCTTGCAGCTTTGGTTGTATAGATCTGCCAGTTTCCAGTTAGTTTTCTTTGAGAATTGTCCCACATGTAGATGTATTTTTGATGTTTTTGTGGGAGGAAGTAAATTCCACATCCTCTTACTCTGTCATCTTCCCCATCCCCCTCCAAAAAGGAACCATTTTGATAAATGTCATAGAACTGTTCTTAACAAGGCCTGTCCTCAGGGGAAACTAGTTAACCAAAGCCTAATTTGCTGGGGTATTATCAGAGCCTACCTGACCTGAGGGAAGGGAAATACTAATCCCAGTCAACTCTAGCCATTCTCTCCCACTTAAGGGAGAGCCTAGAGACACAGGCCCACTAAAAGACTGAGACCTATTCATAGGACTATAAATTGCTTCCCTGCTCCTGAAACCTCACCACACATGACTAAAGGCCTATTTACAGTAGTTGTTTTTTTTTTTTAACACAGTACCTCATGCTTGGCTATCAAGAAAAAATTACAAGGTATATCAAAAGGCATAAAACATAATTTCAAGGGTCAGAGCACGCATCAAAACCAAACATGACAGGGATGTTGAAATTATCAGACCAGGAATTTAAAACAACTATAATTAACATACTAAGGGCTTCAGTGGATAAAGTAGATGGCATGCAAGAACAGATGGGCAGTGTAAACAGTGAGATGAAAATCCTAAGAAATAACAAAATAGAAATGTTAGAGTTTGTTGACAATAAAGATATAAACTGAGGTAAGCTCGAAAAGGTGAGTTTGTGCAGGAATAGTTAGAGAAATTGCAAGTCAGGGCAAGCAAAGTGTAGCAAGCTACAGGTGAGCCCATTGAGGGCTTGGAGTAGGCTGTATTTATGCAAAGGGAATGCAAAGAAGAGAAAGTTCAGTTAGAGTCCGTTAAAATAAAGAATATATACTAGCCATGAAAACTTACTGAGCTAACAAAATCAGTCCAGTCACACAAACCAAGCTCAATTCAGCCCACTTTGTGAGATCAACACAACCTGGGTTATCACCTATTCATGTCTCCAGCAAAACTTTCCAAAATTGGTATAAGACAACTTTGATCAATCCCTATCATCTGAGAAAATTCTGACACTATCAGTTTTCTGTAAAGCAGGCATTTATGGGAAACCTTTCTCTTAGTCCTTAAGTTTTGTCTTCCTGAGGGCACATGTGTGAGATTCTCCATTTTATATCCTCTGGTTGTATTTTAGATTGATATTCTTTCACAAGATCAGAAACACTGTAACAGAATTGAAGAATGCCTTTGATGAGCTTATTAGTAGACAGGACATGGCTGAGGGAAGAATCTCAGAGCTTGAAGATATGTTAATAGAAATCTCCAAAAATAAAAAAAAAAGAGAAAAACAAAAAACCACAGCTATCCAAGTACAGTGGGACAAATGCAAAAAGTGTAGTTTACATATAATAATAATATCAGAAGGAGAGAAAAAGGACCAGAAGAAACATTTGAAACGTTAATGACTGAGAATTTCCCCCCAACTAATGTCAGACACTCTGGTATGTGTTTTTTTGTTTTGTTTTTCCAACAAAACCAAGCAATTAACTCAATTCTGATGCTATCTACCTGGAGATAACATCAAACCTCACAGGTTAAGAGCTCAGTTTCACATGATTTCTCCCACTCACTTCAGAGGTCAATTACAATTCCAGGTTGTTACCTGTACTTCTGACCTACAGGCTATAAATCAGAGGTTTCTCCAACTTCCTCCTCAGGTTCAATTAATTTTCTAGAGCAGCTCACAGAATTCAGAAAAACAGTTTACTTACTAGGTTACCAGTTTTTTAAAAAAAGATATAACTCAGGAACAGCCAGTTGGAAGAGATGCATATCCAGTCAACTGGTTATAATAGATATGTATAGATTACTTCATCCAACAACAGCTGATTACAATTCTTCTAAAGCTCACAGGGACCATTTCAACAAAATAGACTACATTTGGGGCCAAAAAACACACCTTAAAAATTTATAAAAATAGAAATCACATATTGTCTTCTCTCAGACCAAAATGGAATTAAATTTGAAATCAGTAACAGAGAGATAACTGAAAAAATCCAAAAACACAGAGATTAAACAACATACTTCTAAAGGACATATGGGTCAGAGAAGAAATCTCAAGAGAAATTTTAAAACATTGAGTTAGCCAAAAAGTTCATTATGTTTTAAGTAAAAGTAAAAGACACATTTTTTTAAACATCTTTATTGGAGTATAATTGCTTTACAACGGTGTGTTAGTTTCTGCTTCACAACAAAATGAATCAGTTATATATATACATATACCCCCATATCTCCTCCCTCTTGCATCTCCCTCCCACCCTCCCTATCCCACCCCTCCAGGTGGTCACAAAGCACCGAGCTGATCTCCCTGTGCTATGCGGCTGCTTCCCACTAGCTATCTACCTTACGTTTGGTAGTGTATATATGTCCATGGCTCTCTCTCGCTTTGTCACAGTTTACCCTTCCCCCTCCCCATATCCTCAAGTCCATTCTCTAGTAAATGTGTGTAAAAGACACATTTTTCATTTTCACCAATAATTTTATTGAACAACATATTCATTAATCAAATGAACTTTCTGGCCAACTCAATATTTTGAACTAGAAGAAAATGAAAAAAAACAAGATATCAAAATTGTTACAATGCAGCAAAAGTAGTGCTTAGAGAAAATTTTTATACATAAATGTATATATTAGAAAAGAAGAAAGATCTAAAATCAGTAACCTAAGTTTCCACCTTAGGAAACTAGAAAAAGAACAGCAAAATAAATCCAAAGTAAGCAGAAATAACAATTAGAGCAGAAATCAATGAAGTTGAAAACAGGAAATCAATAAAGAAGATTAACAAAACCAAAAGCTGGTTCTTTGAAAAAGATCAATCAAATTGATAAGCTTCTAGCCAGCTAACTGATAAAAAAGAAAGAGGACACAAATTACTAACATCAGAAGTGAGAGAGGGAACATCACTACAGATCTCATAGACATTACAAGGATAATAGAGGAATGCTATGAACAACTCTATGCCCCCAAATTTGATAAGCTGAATGAAATGAACCAGTTCCTTGAAAGACATAATCTGCCAAGGCTCACACAAGAAGAAACAGACAATCTGAATGGGCATTTATCTATTACAGAAATTGAATCAATAATGAACAACCTTCCAAAACAGAAAGCACCAGACCGAGACAAGTTCACTGGTAAAATCTACCAAACCTATAAGGAAGAAAGTATACCAATTATTACATCTACGTCTCTTTCAGAAGACAGAAGCAGAGGGAATTCTTCCTAACTCATTCCATAAGGCCACCAGCACCCAGAAAAAACCCCATGCATATATGGTCAACAAATATTTGACATGGGAACTAAGAATACCCAATGGGGAAAGGTAGTCTCTTCAACAAATGGTGTTGGGAAAACTGAATACCAAAAGCAAAAGAATGAAGTTGAACTTCTATCTTATACCACTCACAAAAATTAACTTGAAATGGATTAAGGACTTGAACATAAGACCTGAAACTGTAAAAACCCTAGAAGAAAACAGAGAGAATAAGCTCCTTGATATTGGTCTTGGTAGCAATTTCTTGCATATGACACCAAAAGCACAAGACAAGGATGAACCAATTGCCCCTAAGTTGTTGAACACTATGTGTAGGTTGTGACAAAAATTCATATGGCAAAAAATTACTCATTTTTTGAAATAAACCTGCTTTAGAATTCAAAATGTCATCAGGAAAGGGCAGTCAAACTAAACAAAAAATTCTCAGTTTCTTTCCTAAAAATGTAACTATTTGGAATCCAACTCTGATTTTACAACTTCAAATTACCTCTATGCTTTAAAACCATTCTCCCGGAGAAAGGCAGGTTTAATGTATGTTGATATCCCACGTGCTTCTGAGTGTTCAAAAATCTACAAACATTTTGGACACCGATAGCAGCATATGATGAATTTATAGATGCAAAGGCTTGATTGATAAATAAGCTGGTCTACAAAACAAACCTGCTTTGGAGAACTAGAAACAAAGTCTTACAAGTCAAAAAGCTTGTTGTTGTTAGTAAGTAAAGAAAGGCTTTAGTTGAGAGGATATTTAGCTTGATGTCATCACATTGGAATGACACCAAGAATCAAGAATTGTGAACTTGATAAGAGCAAGTCAAAATGATGTCATCTTTGCCTTAGTTTTATAACTACATAAAAGAAAAGGATGTTCTAAAGGTCGCAGTCTGTTCATATAAGCATAATTGGAAAAGAAGAGTGAAAGAGTAAAAATATCCTACTGTGTAATGGGAAAAAAAGAAACATCACCGTTATTTTATTAAATATAGAATATTATCCAAGTCCTAGTGCATTTACATTCTCCTTTTGCAGTCTTACACATATGTATTTTAAGAATCTTAAGAACATGCAATGTAACAGAAAATTCAATATCCAATAAACAGTTGAAAATATAGCTCATAAATTCTGTATCAGAGGGCAGAAACACTATAAACATATTGATATACCTTTTTCTATTAGTAATACAATACTATTTTGGTTTTGTTCAAACAACAGCATTTATGTAACTGGAAAGTAAATAATACAGAAAAAACACATCATTTCAAATAAACACCGATTTTTCATATTTTATGTTAAAAGTAGTAATTTTGTGAGTAATTACTATCTATTGCATGATGGCTCTTGTCATGTGTGGCTGTGTCCTGTGTTACCTTTGTAAGCCTGCCAGTCCTGAGCCCTCCCCAGGACCCTGAAGGCGGAGGCTTTCATCAGGAGACACAAGCCCCACCTCATAGCAAGCCCCGCCCCCTGAACACCAGCTTTTCCCTGACAGGCCCTGCCTCCGAAGTGTACAAGTTCCGTCCTTCGTGAACCAGATAGGCCGGTGCCGTGTAGTCTCGGAGGAGGACTCGCCTTTTCCGGTTCAGGTTGTCACGGCGCCCGGGCTTGCCTCGTTTTTTCCGGTCTCAGTCCGGCGTGGCAGGGTAGACAAGCCGCCTTTAGCCCTTTCAAGCCCTTTCTGTCATGGCGGCGCCCAGCCTCTTTTTCCGGCAGCAACCTGTCATGGCGTCTCCCTGAGAAGCCACTTCCGGATCCAGCCCACTACGTGTCCCCAGCTGTTCTGATTCCGCGATGCTCTGGTGGCGCCCAAGGCTCAGCGGAAGTAAAACGTCAGAAGTGAGGCGGTGCCTATGCGGAAACCAGCGCGGCTCTGGGAAAGACGGGGGCGATGTTGGCTGGGCCTGGGGGCAGCGGCCTGTCTTGAGGGGCTCGGCCTTGCTAGACCTGGCCCACCCCGTCGAGCAGCCCAAGCCCAGGTTGCAGCCGCGTACCCTCTTTGCCGCGCGCGCGCGCGCGCTCCTTGCTGCTGGACCTGCACTCACAGTGAGTGAGTTGGTCGCCGCCCTGTGGCCGAACCGGTGGCTGGCGCTGCTGCGGCGCCTCACGGTGCTGCCGTTCGAGGGGCTGCTCTACCTGGCCTGGCTGGGCGCCGCGGCAGCTAGGGCTGGCAGCTGGACGTAGGTCCCCGAGGCCATGTGGCTCGTGCTCGCCACCATGTGCCTCGCGCACTCACCGTTCTCTCGGCGCATTGGTACGAGCACGCGCAGTGCGCGCTCAGCTGCACCCCGGTAAGTGCTTGCGCACGAGCACAATCCCTAGCAAGGTCGGGCTTTGCCACTGCGCTGTGTCCGTCCCCAACCCTGCCTGGGCCTGGCATTTTCTGGGCCTAGGTCTCCAGCGGTGCTCTCCACCCTTTTGCGCTGGCTAAATCCCGACCCCACTGCTGACTTGCTGTGCCACCCTGGCGCCGGTTACTTCCCTTCTCTGGAATTCCTTCCTGGTGTGGTCATTTAGATTCGATAGTTTAGCGCTGGGCCCGGTATATGTTGCTGTTTGATAGGATTTGTTAATGCTAGGTCCCATGTTAGCGGGTACTTGGTTTTTCCTGGAAGCGGCCCTGTTTTCTTTGTAGTCTTATCTCCTATCTTGCTTTTCAAATTGTGAGGCTAGACCTGCAGGGTAGGTTTCTCTATCTATGAAACTTGGTTTGAGTATTGAGCATTAGTCCTACTGTACAATGCTCAGAGGCTCACCCTTTCATTCCCCCACCCTGTGTGGACCAAAGGTAGTTTGAAATAAAGTTAATGCAGCGTTTAGGAGGAGCAGGAGCTATTTGTGAGCAAGTGACTTAACTGCTTGGAGTCTTCATGCCTTTCTGCAAGACGAGAGTGATTTAGTTAAGACTGCCATCAGGATACAACAGCAAGATAGTGCATGTGACCTTTAGCCCTGAAATATGGATGAGTGAGAGTTGCCTTGGGTCAGCAGTTGATATCAGGCCCTCTGGGTCTGCCTCAGATGACACCACCAGGTTTGGAGCCATGAGCACTGAGTTCAGCCTTTAGTCAGCCTCCCTTCAGATCCCAGGCATGTGTTTGCTGAAAGAAGAGGGAAAGGAAACAGCACCAAGGGCTGCAGAAAGACAGGAATCCCTCACCCCCTCAAAAGTGGACTGAATCCTCTTTCTCTTCCGAGAGAGTGAAATCTCCCTTATCCCAGCAAGCCTTATCCCTGGGGAGGGGCTCAAACTTCTGGGCTTGGTGGCTTCAAGTCAGTACAATGAAAGACCCCAGCAAGGGACAAAAGAATGGAGGGGAGTTGTGGGGGGGCGCCGCCTGTTGGCCTGCAAATAAAAAGTATGACTGTTAACCTTCTCTCCAAGGATGAAGAACAAAGAAGAGCTAATCAGCTGTGAGGTTAGGACAGGAAGATCTGGGTTTGCATCAGGGATCTTAGCCAGGGTCCTTAGTGAGAACTGTAACACATACCTCAGAGTACCATTGTGATTATTCTGCAAACGGCCTGCCGTGGGGCTGGCCCCATGTAGTGCTTTGCACTTCTCTTTCATAGGTTACCAGAGTTTGTAAATTTGTCTATTTTCATTATTTTCTGCTTGCTTTGGTGGCCCATGAACTCTCAGAGGGGCAGGGCCTTGCTTCTCAGGATCAGGGCTGTGCCTCCCCTCCCACCCCCATCCCCCAAACACCCATGGCAGCAGAGGGTGGGGTGGATGCATCTCACAGGATTGAGGGAGCACCAATTGAACTCCATTCAATGCCTCCATATGTTAGGTGCTTGGGAAATAGCAGTGAACAAAACAGACAAACCCATGGCTTTTATGGTGTTAGTGGGGAAGATAGAACTCATAGTCAGCAGTCAATGCTAAAGAGAGAAAATCAGGACAAGGATAGGAATGTTGTGAGGGAACTTTAGATGGAGCATCCAGGGGCAACTTCCTGAGAAGGCGACCTTTGAGCAAAGGCCTGAAGCCAATTGTGTGACTGTTCCAGGTGGAGAAAACAGAACATGCCAAGCCCCTTAGCTGAGTTAAGAACAATCCTCAAGTCTCATTGTCTGTCATTACTTAAGGACATAAGGAAGAATAGTGATGGGTTGGGGGCAAGAGGCAGCAGGCCAGGTGGCCTGTGACAGGGCTCATGTGGATTGAGAGCAAACCTCATGCCAGGTATTGTTCTTCCTGTTTGAGTTCATGTCATCAGCAGAGCTCTGGGCATTGGGTGTTATTTGTGACCCCAGCTTTGATATAAGCTGGACCAGAGGCATGGTGAGGTGTCCAGCATGGTGCTGTCCCTTGGCCCAGTGACAGACTGGGGAATGACCAAACCAACACCTAGAGTCCAGAACATGTTCCAGAACATGTCCCGAGAGCTGCAGCCCCAGCAGCCTCCCCATTGGGGATCATGGAGCTGGGCTTGAGAAGGGTTCAGCAGCAGCACTTTGCCTCTCAAAGGAGTAGGACCCCAGCAAAGTGAGCTTCATGAAGGTGGTGCCAACTGCCAACAATGGTTCCACTGAGGTTGTGGCCCTGCACATCAATGAGGTAGAGACTGCCTGCCAGACCCCCCTGGCATGGGCTTGAGTGGGATTCCCAGGCACTGAACCCCCAGGCCAGGGGCCTCTGCCACAGCCTTCTCCCACAGGGCAAAGATGGACAGGAGATCTCCATGCCATGGAGAAGAAGCAATCCCTCCACAAGGCCTTTCCCTTGGGAAACGTGTTCTCATACTACCAGAGCAACAGAGAAGTTCAGGAAAACTCAGAGGTCTGTGAAGCTGAGTAGTTTGAGAGCAACAAGTGAGTCCTGACATCCCTATGAGTCGCCCCTGCTGACAGTGGCTCCTTTCCCATTTGTGCTTTGTTGCACTCCTGAGTTGGGGTGCCTGGGAAGTGATTTGAAGACATCCACCTTTCCAACAGAACATCTCAGGTGAATGTGGTGGGCACCCTTTGAGAAATGTGCTCTAGTCTACTCTCCCCCGAACTTGCCTGCTGACAGGAAAGGCTGGGAGCCCTTTCCCTTGGCATGTGTACTCTTCATTGGAACCTGGCACTTGAGAGTTGGCTGCTCATTCTGGTCTTGTTGTTTTTGTAACTCTCCTCTTCATTTCAAATTCTTTGTTTAAATATTAAGTTTTCACCATTTGTCTCATATATATCCCAGCACTTTATGAGTGATGATGAAAAAGATGTTGGTGATCAGGATAGCTCTTATTTGTACCAGGTAGAATGCAGATGCTCTGTATGTGCTTCTCCTTTAATCTTCACCAAAACCACCAGTGCTGACACAAGGCTGGGAGGGGAGAGGGCTGGGCTTCAGAGCCCCCATCCTGGTCATGGTAGCACTCATCCTCAACCCCAAAACCTTCAGAAACTCGAAAATCTTTTCCTGACCTAATTGCTTTTCAAAAATTACAAATATGTTACCACAACTGGCAATCTAATAGGAAGATTTGTAAGAAATATTTACTGATCCTCCGTTATCCACCCAGGTCAGCCATGGTGGCAGCCTGAGATGTCCCTTTTCACACCATCCTTGCTCATGCAATGGCACCTCACACAATACAGGGGCTCCTATAGTCGTGATTTCTAAATTGCCTCTCCTAAACATAGTTATTAAATTTGCCCAAGTTTTCAGAAACCCTTTTGATTTTCCAGTATTTTCCCAGCATATCCCTCTTAGTGCCGTTTTCACACTGCCTCTCTCCCCACACCTCTTTTTTCCACTTAAAGATTAAAAAATAGCTTAAGTAGATTTTTCAGAGTTATCCCAACACTTAGAACATAGTTTGCACACCAGAATGTTTAATGAATGTTGCACAA
Organism: Globicephala melas; assembly: GCF_963455315.2. NCBI lineage: Eukaryota > Metazoa > Chordata > Mammalia > Artiodactyla > Delphinidae > Globicephala > Globicephala melas. The sequence goes on from NC_083330.1 coordinate 34,160,549, forward strand.
TCCTATGGAGGATATTTAATCTCAATATCTGCACCAATGGTATACATGTCTCATTCCTTAGAGTCTGTGAAGGAAAAAGTCATTCTGATAAAATCTCCAAACTTCCTATTAAGACATCTTCAGACTTGTCATGTAAATGTCTAATGGAAAGGACTGGAAGGCCCCCTAGATTTTATAATTGTTTCTTGTTCTTGTTATTGGACCCACACTGCTACCATTCACCTGAAATGTCTGTCAGATGGTATTTGTGAATTTGATATTTATGTTTTTCATGACATTTCTGCATTACTGCTCTTGAATGATTAAATTTTTGGATTTTTACCTACTTGGCTTTCAAAATATATTATGGATCATTCACACTTCTTAGTCTTAATTATGATTTTGGTATTTTACATCAAAAGCTAGTCCATTTACCTTAAACAAAATGATGTGATCTCAGAAATTCTTTTAATTGGGAAACTGATTTGCATGAGGTGAGGTACTTCTGGTCAACTCAGATACACACTTGTTAAGTTAGTCGATTCTGTAATAACAATTAACTTGTCTAATCTGAAAATCAGTAACATTTCTCCACTCAGCCTCCACTGTTTAGACAAATATATCAAAAGAATCTGGAAATATTGGTTCCCAGACAAAGCAATAAGATTGCTTCTTATTTTTAATAGAGAAGTCTACTCTACTGAGTTCATGAAAGACAGTGTCTTCTAATCAGCATTCACCACTTCCTTTGCCAGGAAATTTCATTTCCTGTCCATCATTTCAAATGGACATTTTTTGGTAAAGCCATTTAATGTATATAGACATAGTGGCCTCTCTGGAGTAGGATTAGCCAACATAGAGCTACTGTTGCTATTTTTAATCTGTAACTGCTACTGCTGATGAGTTGAACTGAGGAAGGGGATCATGGGTAAGGATGGAGCTGCCCTGGTTGATTCTCACCTGTCTGGCACACAGCTCATGAATGCATTTTAAAGCACACCAAGTGCATCTTTAACCTCCCTAATTTGTGGGAATTTTATTGTGACCTTCCAGCTCTGCTGCACACAGTGATTTTACTTCATACCTAGTCCCCCAAGTCCTCTGCCTGACTCTTCACTCTCTGGAATCCTGCTTCTCTGGAAACACCAGGCTCCAAAATGGACCAACCAGGCCTACTGCAAGCTCCTTTATTTGACCTTACTATTGATAATTTAGGATTTCCATCTATTAGAAAACAGGTTTAAGTCTGATTTGTAGGTAAACTAGGTAGCAGTTAAAGATGAGTCCTGGGTTGTAAACAAGTCTCTTGGTGCCTCCCTCCGCTGCCCCCTGCCCCCCAAATAGCACAATGTTTAAAATGCAGCTTGTGCTCAATAAATACATATTAAATGAACAGTAACAAAAATAATAATTTGAAATCCCCAAGAGATTGAAAAGGTTGCTCTTAATGTGGAAAATGTCTTTTAAAGTAATGAGGGAGCCTGACCACAGGCAACACAATGATGTGTAACTGGGAGGAACAGAAGCTCTCATAGGTCCCAAATCTTTGGCATACTATATGTATGTTATTAAGAAGCAAGAAGATACAATTTGCTAGAGATTGTGCTTTTCCCCAAATAATGGTGTGCAGAAAAACTTCACTGCTTACTAATCCAATGTAGTTTACTCCATTTTCTTAATTTGTGATTGTTGCATAACAGAAGGAAATTTCAGTCTTATTGAAGTTTCTGTCCTCCAGGAAAGAAAAATGAGGCAGAGGAACAGCCACCCTAAATAGCTGGTGGGAGATATAAGGCTGATTTGATTTTTTTGAATGGTGCTTACGGAGTTTTGTTAAATCTAAACCATGACGTTTTGGTTTCAAACAACCAATAAATACAGTGCCTCCCTTTGATGTCTTTCTACCTTGCCTAGGCCCTGCCCCTGCTGACCCTGCCTTTACTGTCATCAAGACCTGTAGTCCCTCTGTTGCCTCTTGGTCTCCTAAGCCATCAGAGCCTTTCTGACCACACTTAGTTCCCTTGTTACTTATTAACTATGTGTCTTAGGCAAATGGTTTACCACTCTGAGGTTTAGTTTCCAAATCTGTAAAACAGATAAATATAATATCTATGTCAGACAGATTGGGAGAATCACTTTATCCTATGGAGTAAAAGGCCACCTTTAATGCCTTGCACAAGCACCTTATAATTCCTCACCTCATTGGCCTCCAGCCCTTGCCAATCCCAGGGAGAAATCAGCCCTCTTGCTTTCTCTGCTCCTGCTTACGTTGTCTACAGCTCCCTAGCATCTGAAACTTTTCTGTAGGCATTCCCCAAGGGTAGAAGAAAATGAACAGTTACATGTAGCAGTCCTGAGAGTGTTGGGGGTTATAATCAAGAGCAGCTTACCACAAGCACTTAATTTGTTTGAAGTTTCTCATTTATCTTAAAAAATTTACCCTGATTTTCATTCTGTCTATATTAAAATATTTTTAAAACATTCAGTTAAGCACTTAAAATTTCATTCAAATGTTTCAAGTAAAACTGATACTAGAGGAAGATGTTGTTATTCCTACAGCTTTGTTTATTGTAGGCACACAGCTGATAGACCCAAGGGTACCTGAATTTGCAAAGCATAGCCTAGCTGATTGTTCTATTACAGACTTGTAAGATATGCAGTCTCAACCCAGCCTTCATTCCACTCAACAATTTTTTCAGTCATTAATTGACTTTCTGTCATATTCACAAATATTATCCTGAACATTTCCCCTCTTTGAACTCTAGTCTCCTTCCTATCTTACTCACTGAAACAATAGATGCCATCTGACATCCCTCAATTTCCATTTCCAAATTTAACAAATTAGCACTTAGTCCCACTTTTCCCTTTTCTAAGTTCATGAACGTCCCTCTCCTCTGTTACAGTTTAACCTCCCATGAGCCCTCTTGCCTCTTACGACCTTGTGCTTCTATCCTCCTTCTTTCTTTTGTTTTTTCAGTTTCTTTCCCTAATTGTTCCCAAATGCTTCTAGCCCACGCATTTGCCCCGTAACCTGTTTGCCCAACTTCTCTGCCCACTAGGCAAGTCTCTGTTCTTTTGCTCCATAGTATTTCTAGATTTCCACCGAGATTTGGAGTATGTACAATGAATTATGAAAAGGACTCATCACCAACCCAGGGCATGCAGTTTCCTCTCTAAGGTCAATAATTGTTTTTCAATTTGTGCAAGAAAAACAGCACCCAATTGGTTAAGAATTATAAAGAAGTGATTTTTTTTTTTTTTTTTTTTTTTTGGGCCACACTGTGTGACATGCAGGATCTTAGTTCCTCAACCAGGGATCAAACCCATCCCCCCTGCATTGGAAGCACAGAGTCTAAACCACTGGACAGCCAGGGAAGTCCAGTGATTTTTAACTGATAGTTTCAAATATGACCAAAATCCCTTTTTTTTTTTTTTTTTTTTCGGTATGCGGGCCTCTCACTGTTGTGGCCTCTCCTGTTGCGGAGCACAGGCTCCGAACGTGCAGGCTCAGCTGCCATGGCTCACGGGCCCAGCCGCTCCGCGGCATGTGGGATCTTCCCGGACCGGGGAGCGAACCCGTGTCCCCTGCATCGGCAGGCGGACTCTCAACCACTGCGCCACCAGGGAAGCCCCCCAAATCCCATTTAAATCAAAATGTTCCTATTAGAAAGCTTTAGGTAACAGTAAATCTTCACCTATTTGAAATATTGAGGAAAAAACTTTAAAGGATTTAAAGGATTTTCAATCAGTAATTTCTGAATTATACAAAGCAACTCCTGGTCAAAATTGGAAGACTTACTGGAGTACTGTGTCTTTAAAACAGGAACACTTGCCACAAAGAACAAAATAGCATCTTGCTCTAAGTCATTTTAAATAAAGCCAGAAAACATCTTTAAGTTTTCTTTTCCTGGGTATGTTGTTCAATGAATTATTAGTCTTGCTGAGATGAACCAGATCCATGGGACCCTGAAATCACCATGGTTAAGTAAAAAGTGGCTTTTAGGTGCTTTTGGATGAGCTCCAGGGAGGAGTCAGAAATCTGAGCAGTAGCAGAACTGGGTCATGAGCCTAAGAATCTGTCTAAAATGTACACTGTGCCAATTCATGATCATTGGCTTCACTTTCTTGAGAGTGAAATTTGAAAAGGAAAGTAGCTGAATCCAAAGGTCTTTCATGTCGTCTATTTAGAATAAGAAGTTATCAATATAAATTCATATGAGCCACAGAAAGAGTAGTAATATTCTAATGGTTTTACATGGTAAACACAAAAATAACTATAATAAGTGTGCATATTTATTTGACATTCTTTGATAATTTTTCATTTCTTTCACCTTTGCATAGGGCTATTTGGCATTTTCTAGACTTATTTCACCCAGATACTAGAAATAAGCAGCTACACAGACCTGGTGTACAAGAAATAAGATCTAATCTACAAAATAAATTTGCATTCTGCAGCCTGACCCTCAGCACTAAAAGGTAAGTGGGGGGAGGAGGGGGCATAGTCAAGGACACTTAAGAACTCTTCCTACTATTTCTTTTAAGCATAGGACCCCCAGCTGTATTATGCCAGCTGAACAAAGAATATTAAAAGGCAAAGTTTGTGGCTCACATTAATTAACACATTTATTGAAAAGAAGGGTTGCATATTTTTTTGAAGTTGTATTACAGGGCTTCCAGCCCCTTATTAGTAAAACTGAGTGGAATCTCTAAGGGAGTTATTTTCTGAAAGACATTGATAAAGAAGATGGTAACATTTCAAGTATTTGGGGCCCATTCCATTTAAGGTTAAAAATATGTGTTCATTGGTTTCCTATGGTTGCTATAATGAATTAACACACACTTGGTGCTTAAAACAATATACATTTACTTAGAATTCTGGAAGTCAGAAGTCTGAAATTTGGTTTCACTGGGCTGAAGTCAACATGTAAACAGGGCTGTACTCCCTTTTGGAAACTCTGGGTGGAAGAATCCCTTTCCTTGTCTTCTCTGTTGCTAGAGCTTCATAGCATCATCAGATCCATCACATCACCTGATCCTTTGCAATCAAATCTCCCTCTGTCTCTTTTAAAGACAGTTGTAATAATATTTATGACCCACCCAGATAATCCAGGATAATCTGTGTCAAAATCCTTAATCATAACTGCAAAGTCCCTTTTACTGTATGAGGTAACATTCACAGTCTCAGGGATTAGGAAATGGACATAATTTGTCATTATTCAGGCTACTACAATGAGTGTCAATTTAAGTTGCTTGACTTAAATACTATAATGTAAGCTAAAAGAAAGAAGGCATAGTGTGGTGGCCAGACCCATATGCCCCGCAGATGCTAAGACCCTCTTGTCATTGTCCATTGTGTGAGCCTAGAGCTGTTGAAATTTCTCCATAGAGCAAATTCAGACCTTAAATTACTTTGACTTCAGATCTCCAGCTTTGTAAAGGGGCAAGACAACTGGGTCACACCAGGGACAAAATCAATCGTTCTGAGATGCTGAGAAGAAATCAGAAGGCATACTTACAGCTGATTCCAAGTAGACACAATTATCCACCCTCTCCTAAAAGACCTTGTATCCAGAGATAAGCTGCCATCAACAGCACTATGGAGGGGAAGAATAAGTGACATTAGTGAAATGACAAGGATGACTGTAAAGGGGGCAAGACATTTTGTGAAAAGCCAGAAATACTCTCCTAAAGAAGAAAAATGACAATATTGATCTGGAGATTTCCGAACTGGGCAGGGACAATGATTGAGTTAGCAATAGCAATGATTCTTTGGAAAGGCTGGGTAGGAACACTTGAAATTCCAACAGACCTAAGTTTGAATACCACTCCGCCATTCATCAGCTGGGTTACCTTGAACAAATTACTTAACGTTTCAGATCCTCTGTTTCCTTACCTTAAAGCAAGATTTTTTAAAAAAACCTATTTCATACTGTTATTGTGAACATGACATGAGATCATAAATTATCTGAGTGCCTGGAACTCATGGCTGCTCATGGAGCCCTAGGTACAGATGCAGTAGTAGCTGAAGGAGAGGGGGTATGACATAGAGCTATGACACAGCTTATGAACATTGAGCTACATGCAGTGACTGTAAACATCCACCTACTTTGCCAGCTGCTTGGATATGTTGGTTGATGTGCCCTGGCATACTGCCGTGCATCATCTGGAGAATTACTAAGGTTAAGGTGAATTCTTGAATTTCATGCTATGCTCTCTGCACACATGTTCTGTGGCATCACTGTCGATGCTCTGTATTTCTGGACTTCTTGTGTCTTTGGCTTAATGGGCTTCAGTGCAGGGATGCAAGCTGCAGTTTGTATCACCAGACTCAGACCTCATTGATATTTGGTATTGACTCATTGACTCGCTTCATTTTGACATCAAGACACCTGCTTACTTGCAGCTCTGCTGCCACAATTATCATTCAACTTCCCTGCTTAGGCTTTTGCCACCATCAGTCCTCCTCTTAACTGTTTTTTGTTTCTTCCTAGGACATTAATATACTACCTCTGCTTGTTTCAGTTTTTACAAAAAAAAAGGTGAGCCTTTTCTAGACATCATGAACCAATCACAGAAAGTAATGTTATTGATGAACTGATGAAACACCATATGGGAAAAATCTTTGTGTCTTTGATGCTTTCTCTTGTATAAGAGTTTTCCTGGATCTCAAAGGGATGATTCCATGCCCATACCCCCCCACCCCAACACTTTTTTCCGAATTAATAGCTATTCAGTACTCGGCTACCCAAACGCTGTTCTCCAGCTAGTAATTCTAATTTTTCTGACACTGTCACAAATTATGACTAACTTCTAGAGGGCATATGCTATCATTTTGTTTAAAAATTGATTTTTCTTTCCTGAAAGGCTTTGAAACTACTTACGAATTACATTCAGATGAGACAAGTAAGGATACAACAAGAGAAAACATCTAAAGGATGTTTTGCAAATGTTTTCATTTCAGGAGTAGATGTTTTCAGATACACATGTTCAGTTTGGGGGCAATACACTTGGTTCCAAGCTTTCTGGGTGCTAGAGTAAGAAGAGAAGCACATTGAGGTACTATTAAAAAGGAAAACATAAAAGCATACTAAGGCAAAACTTCTTGCAACTAAATCCACATGGGAATTTATTATAATAGTCTTTATCATAGTGTGTGGCTATTTTAACAATAGTTTTATAAAATATAAAGGATTATTTAAACAGCGTTTTTCATATCAACCCTCTGAAGGCATAGAGACATATATTTCATCCTAAATCAATGAAGATCTTTCTTGAAGGACCATGTATAAGTTTCCTAGGGCTGTCATAATAAAGCACCACAAACTAGGCTGCTCAAACAGAAATTTATTGTCAGAAGTTTGATATCAAGGATATTGGCAGGATTGGTTTCTTATGAAGGCTGTGAGGGATAATCTTCATGTGTTTCTTCTAGCTTCTGGTGGTTTGCAGGAAATCTGGCATTTCTTGACTTGTAGATGTATCACCTCCAACTGACTTCATGTTCACGTGGTATTACCCTTGTGTGCATGTCTCTGTGTCCAAATTTCCCCTTTTTACAAGGACACGAGTTTGTGTTGGATTAGAAGCCCGCCTTACTGCAATATGACCTCATTTTATCTTAATTAATTACATGTGCAATGACTGTTACTAAATAAGGTCACATTCTGAGGTTACTGGAGGTTAGATCTTCAACATATAAATTTGTAGGAGACATAGTTCAACCTATAATAGACCTAGATGATGTGGGATAAATATTTTAGTTGCAAACAACCTGTCCCAACACAGATTCAGGCCTAGGACATTTCATTGAATAGACTGTAGCATTGTCCAATGTCATAAGCAAACTTTGTGAAGTCCAGGATCATATTTAATTCCTGACCAAGCTGTCTGTTGTCTACTTGTGTGCAGAAAGTCTTTGCTATTGAAAACCTAATGAATCAAAGTCTAACTATGAGAGATTCTGAAGTCTTTTTTTAGTAGTGATGATTCAGTGGATACATTCATGCTCTTTTCCTTGAAGCTGTAACTCAATACCCCAAGATTGTTTGTAAGCTTCTCTAACCTACTGAATCTTACCAGATGTCCTAAAAATATATGTCACTAGGGCACGTGAAAGAGTAGGACTACATCTAGGTGCAGTTACCACCACTATCAGGAAGAGTAACTGTTTTATGACCTCCTGACATTTTCTTCATAAGATAGTATTATTATTGTGGGAGAAGAAAGATAATCCAGTCCTTCCAGGAATTCTAGGAGGACCACATATTTCCTCTCTGAGAAGTTTTTTAAAAAAATGATGTCTGACTTCTAGGCCATTTCTAAAGCTGGAAGACAAGGTAACCAGGAAATAACAAATAATCGGGCAATGGGTGAATAGATAAAACAGACAAAAAAAAAAAAAAAAGTCCTCGTGAAGTACTCAGTGTCGTGGAAAGTACTATAGTGTAGTGATTTAAAGCAGGGTTGTTGCCAGAATCTGACATTATTATTTTCACGCTGCTGCCACTATTGTAATCATAACCATTGTATCAACATAATGTTCTAATTTTCTTCTTAAAAAGAAGAAAGCATATTCTTTTCAAAAATATGTTCAGGGGAAGCCAGATATTCCCTGTGCTCTTCTGTAGCTGTATGTCTAGTTGAAGCTTCAGGTTTTAAATTTAAGTAGACCTGGACTGAATCCTGTCCCTACCATTTATAACAAGTGACTTTCACAACTTCAGGTTTCTTAGCTGAAAAATGGGTGTAAATACCCATTTTCTATCCTGTTAGATCGTTAGCATAGTTCCTGCACATAGCAAATGCCAATATATTTCAGGAATTATTATTTTGAGCAACTTCCTCTCCTCTAAAATAAAGAAAAATTCTAACTTGCAGAGGCTACTGGCCCTATTTTATTGGTGGAGAATATAGGGGGTATGTCTTCACATCAAAATTAATATTTAATTAAAACTTTTTTGGTACATAACTAATATCTCTTGCACTCAAGCAACCTGAGCGTTCTTGTTAAACATTTATTAGCAGGCAAAAAGTTATGCTAAGAAACTAAACCTTTAGAGAATTTTCTGTTTAGGGAATATACTATTCTGACTCATTATGGTAATATCTTACTCTTTAGCCAAGTAAACAGTAAACAACTCATAGAAATAAGTGAGAAAATTATTAAACATATGCTAGAATATTATATGGAAAGACTTGTGAATGTTTTATGTATTTCTACATAAGTTTATTGCTTTGACAATATTTTCCCTGAGGTGCTACATATATAATGCCATGACAGCATATCTCCATTTTATAAGCAGTTCAGCTGTAAGCATGAAACAAGGATTGCCTTGGTTAGAACATTATGTATAGGCTTTTTTATTTAAGAGAAAACATTTTTATGTGATATTCCTTGTCTTCACTACAGTCACTGGTTTAGAGAGAGGTTTTAATCTAGCCATAATTTGGATTGACAGTTTACTCTGTTAAACCCTGGCATGTAATCTGAAAAAAGTGTTGAATACAGTATATGATATACTGACTTCTCCTTGTTTAAGTACAACTTTCTGAGAGTTTCACAGAAAGGTACTTTTTTTACTTCATTTTGATTACTAATTTTTAGGTCATATGTATTTTTATTCAAAGTTCAAATTATGGAAGCTTGACAGGAGCCAACACAAAATAGAACTAAGAAGTTAATCCTTAAGATATTCTTTTATCTGTATTATTCCTCAACTAGAAATATTTGAAAGGCTCTTTTTTTTCATACCTGTTATCCAGCACTTTGCTGTATAGAGATGGCTTAGAATAAATGTGTTAGTCCCTGGTGATCTGGTGAATTTGAGGAAAAAGTAATATGACAAGGGTGGGGTAGGAAAGGGATGGAAAAGAGAGGAAGTGAGGGTTTTAGAAGTAAGAATCATAACAAATCTCAATTTTTTTTGAAAGTTTTAGTGTATAATTAAATTTTTAAAAGTATGTTCCCCAGCCATCAGTAGGGCATTCATTGAGATTTAATCCATTAATATTCCATCCTCTCTACAGCCCTTCTCTACCAGGGAAGAGGGCATTTGACATAGGAAAAATAATACACAACGAGTTCTACAGCCTCACAATTTGAAGGAAAAAATTGTTATGGAAAGTTCAGAAATGCTTTTTAAAATATTCTAGATTCTGAAACTCAAAAATATCAAATCCTTGTGAACATCAAGTTGTCATGCCAATGGCAGAGTAAAGAGCTCATTGAATTTAGGATTGTAAATACTAAAAAACTTCTTTTGGAATTATGTTGTAATTGATTATTATATAGAACACAATTGCTTAGCATAAAGTCAATATGGATATCAAAAAAACATTGGAGGGCTTTAATGAAATCTTTCATTGGCCATGGCAGAAAGACAGTATTCAGACTTGCATGGTGGAGAATTTGGTGTACCCATGCAATGTTAATGTCAGATAGGGGTCACACAGATTGCATGTGTGATTGCACAGCCATGTAATCAAGGATCAAAGACAAGATGATCAGGATATTTCATATGTCATTTTACAATATGCTGGATCCTTTTGGAAGCAGCAGTGTGGATTGCAGTGCATATTGATATAAGCTTCAGGGGATCTGCATCTAAACCCTGACTTTACCACTTAAGAGTTATATAAATTTGGACAACTCATTTAACCTCATTAAACCTCAGTTTCTTCATTGAGAAGGTGAGGATAACACTAGAGCCTTGTTTTCCATCTCATAGAATTTTTCTGAGGATTAAATGATTGCAGGTAAACTACAAAGCTCTGTAAAATTTAAATGGTTGCTATTGCTACAGGAAATATTTGTCAGATTCACTTATAAAAGAACTTGATGTTTTTTACCTTTCAGTGTAAGTCCGTTTATGAAACATATGCTTACTGACTCAAGTTGGTGATCAGTTTTTTAAAATTTCACCTTAATAAAGTGCTGAATTGTTGTGCAAACATTTCAGACAAATGCCTCTGAGCATAATCATTTATAACAGTTTTCTTTAGAACTTTAAATTGAGTGCCACTGTCTATTTTGGAATGCAATGCTAACATCTTAATTTATTTTCAACTAGTAGTTAATTTCCTTTAGAATGTATATCATCAACACTACCTAGTCCTGAGAGTTTCCAGACTTTTAGAAACACATACTAGGCTGCCAAAATCTCAGGTCCTTCTGTGGCAGCTCAACTCACTGATCGTTTTCTCCTCAACATCCTACAGGACAGGAGACTAAAATCATCTGCTTAGAAATAGTTAAGTTAGATAAAATGGTCCCCCCAAAGATACTATAAATAACTATAGATTTCTTATATGACAACTGTATCCAAGTAATGAGTTATATATTAAAAAAAAGCAAAAACTCATTTACCAACAACCCCGATTATAAAATATCTAGGAATAAACTCAAACTTTTTCAACTAACATTGTAGAAGTTTTGGATTAATAGTAATACATGATATATTATCGAATCAGAAAAGTCACTGTCAAATGATGTTTAGCTTCAGCATAGTCAAGAAATTTTTTAAAAAGGAGCTTCCTACTGTATATAAGAATGTAGTATAATGCTATAGACATTTAAAAATCTGGTACTGGTACTAGAATAGACAAATAGTAGCACAGAATAGAGAGAACAAAAACAAACTCATATGTGTGGGAAATCATATATAACAAAGGTGACACTTAAAATCAGCTGGTCCAGTTACCCAAACAAATGATATTTGGACAGTTGGACCATTTGAAGGAAACCAGGTAGATCCCTACCCCAACCATTTAGAAAAATAAATTTCTTATGGATTAAATATCTAAATTCAATATAGTAGTATTTAATATGTATATAAGCATATTATGTATATTATATATATATATTACTGTACAAGAAAATGTGGGTGAATACTTTTATAATCTTGAAGAGAAAATGGCATTTCCAAGTATGACCTAGAACTCAGAAGACACATAGGAAATATTTGGTGATGTGATGATCTTATCTGATTATATAGAAAATTAACATTTCCATACAGTGAAAGGCAGAAAGTCCAAAGGTAAACTACATGAACCATAGCCAAGAGCAAACAGGATGGGAGAAAATACTAAGCTGCAAATCAGTAACCAAGGCAAACAACCTGAGTAGACAAATGAGCAAAAACTATGAGCAAGAAATTTATTGAAGACTACAAATGACCAATTAGTGTAGAGAAAGGTACTTGACCTCACCAGTAAAAAATAATCAAATACAACATTTCTAATCAGGCTGAGAAAAATGTCTAAGATTCTATCTGGTATTTACAAGAGATGATAAAATCTAGCACTCTCTAACACTCCAGGTATCTTTTTGGAGTACTATTTGGAAATATCTATTAAAATCTCAAATGCACGTGCCTTTTCACTCACCCAGCAACACCACATCACAGAATCCATGTTAGCACAAGAGAAGAATGATACCTCTGTAAGGCTGTCCATCTGTTACCAATGGTAACTTTTAAAAAGGGAAATAATATAAATTTCCCTTAAAGTGGTACAAATAGGTAATTTAATTATGTAATTCTAACAATGAAAAACTGAGCCCAGAGAAGGAAGATGGAAGAGATGAAGTAGGAGAGCATCTCCATAGGCTGGCATATAAAATGTCCTCAATCTATTGTTAATTTCAAAAACCAATTTATAGACTAATAGACATAATCATCATATCATAGTGCATCAAATTGTCCACAATGCACATCTTTATGAAATGAGGCTAGAGCATAAAGACTTTACTTTTTTACTTCATATCAGAGACTGCAAACTGGTGACCTGCCAGCTTGATTCAACTAGCAGATGTATTTTTTACAGAGAGAGAATGTTTTAAAGATCAAAAGAATTCATGAGAAAACCTGGACTTCCAGCTCTCTTAAAATAAGATTTGGAAACCCAGGACCCGTATTCCTGCCTGGCAACAATTGGCTTGAGCTGGATAAACGCTGCCCCCTTTAAAAGGTATGTACCCTCTCTGTGTCAGACTTGACTCATGTTGTTACCTGCCAGGTTTCCAGGGGCATTGGAATTTGCTTCCTTTATTTCACATGCTCTTATATTCTGTGAATTTGTTACAAGTATGTATTACTCTTGCAGATAAAATGTAAGGATTAAAATTTATGATGGTATACCCTGTGAAACTTGTCATAAATTATCAAAGAATTTCAATGATAATATAGCAATAGTATTATAGTGCACTTCAATTTCTAGTAGTTATAAATCCAGCATTTTAAATTAGCTACAACAAAATTGAGACTAGCTTACCTAGAAATATCCTGAATGTTGAAATCAGATATTAAAAATAGAGCATCTGAATCCATATTTATAGAACACCTACTATAAGCAAAGAAAAATGATAGATGCTGCATAGCATACAAAAACGGAGTGTGTTATCATTCCTTTTCTTTCTAAGTCATCCATTAGGTCTAAAATAGCTAACTGGTTGTCATACAGTGATACTATTTTTTCATAGTATTCATCACATAACTTATTGTATAATTCCTTACAGCACTCAGTTATTTTACAATCCTGTTGCTAAGAGAGCTTTACTACTGTTTCAGTAATCTTTTAACTATTTTTCCATCCTTCTGACTCTGCATTTCAGTATCAAATTCATCTCTAAAACATTGTTCCAATCCTGCCATTTTATTTTTAATACATATTAATTCAGCTCTATAATTTGGAAAATCAAAGCATGCCACAAGTTGATCCCAAAATGTCTAGATTTACTATTTTCATTTACTCTGTTTTTCAGCCAGAAATGGGCTGCTGATTGTTTTCTAAACATATAATTTCAGATGTTCCATTTACTTGACTATTTTCTTCTTCCTGGAATGTCAACTCTTCCATTTTAGTTGTGGTTTAAAACCCTAGCCAGCCTTCACATCTTAGCTCAGATGCTGTCTCCACCATGAAGCCTTCTGCCGCCCCAGACAGAGATCTCTTCCTCTGAACTTCTATTGTGGTTTGCCTGGACTCCTGATACATCACACAATCAGCTGATTGGCGTCACAGTAATTAAGGCATATGTCTCCTGTATCCTTCTAAATATAAGTTCCTAAAGAGCAAGGATTGTTGTCTGCAAGCACAGAACTTTGCATACCGTTAAAAGTTTAAATTTTTCACTTGAAAAGTCATGAGATATACAAACTGATGTGAGGCAGATATGAGGAAGCAGACAGAACTGTAATGAGGAAGACAAAGCAGACTGATAGAGGTATCTTATAGGAACTTAGGCTGCATTAGGGTGCTTGTGTGGGTGATAAGAGGACTGCGTCATTGCCTAGGTGTAACACATGCACCTGGTACTTCCTTGACAGGATGACAATAAGGGAACCTATTCTCAGTAATAATAACAGGGTGTTCAGCTGAAGTCAACTGAGGATTTGGAAAAAGCTGGTTTGGTACAGCCTGTGTTGAGTGGCTTAAAAATTATAGAGTGAAGAATTGCTTAAGAGACAATGTTCTTAGGAAAGCCAGTTAAAGCTTATAGGACAGAGTGTCAGGCTGGCTGTTGAAAGACTTCTGATAACTTTCTGTCATTTGAAGAGCTGTTGGTGGTTTGGAAATAAATCATGTTAAAGTAATCAGCTTTTGACTGTCATGAGTCCTCAAGGGGAAGTGACATGAAGCCTTGATAAACCTTAATAGCATAACTATGATAGATGCCATGATTTATCAGGCTACCAGATTTATCAGGTAGCTGATATGAAAACTAGTTCATACACACCCTCAGTGACCACAGACCATGCAGTTTATTTCAGCCAGGACTAGACTTCCATAATAAGCCAGTACATATGGTATGAGGCAAAGAGTGGATGCCTGATTACCAAAGCTAAGGAGGGTGTTATAAAAGCAAAAAAGAGTTCAAATAGCCTTTTTTGGAAACATTTGGAGGATGAAGGGTTTGGCATAATGATGAGCAGGCTGAAAGGTGGCCAGGAATAATTTCATTCATTATTATTTTCCTAAATGGGAAGATCCTGTATCTTGAGATTAATGCATGTGAGAACAGAAACCTAGCTTTGGACTTCTGACATAAGTCAGAGCAATTAGAACACATGCCTCCAAAAATCTGCAGATGGGCAGGGACTCTGAGAGTTTCCCTCATGAGCTAACAGTGTCCCTATACTCTGCTGGAGCTAGACAAATCCAGAACTAGGATTAAACAGGGCACTTCCAAAAATCATTGAACAGGAAAGAAGTTTAATCTTTGCTCCTACAGGCAGGATTTCATTTGTTTGCTCAAGTAGCATCTGGGAGATCATTAAATACCTGGATGGACAAAAGGGAACTCTTGTGCACTGTTGGTAGGAATGTAAATTGGTGCAGCCACTATGGAAACCAGTATGGAGGTTCCTCAAAAAATTAAAAATAGGGACTTTCCTGGTGGTCCAGTGGTAAAGAATCCACCTTACAGTGCAGGGGACGTGGGTTCGATCCCTGGTCAGGGAACTAATCCCACATGCCGCAAGACAACTAAGCCCATGTGCTATGACTACTGAGCTCGCGCACCTCCACTAGAGAGCCTGCATGCTTGCAAACAGAGCCCACACACCCTGGAGCCCACGTGCTACAACTGGAGAGAGAAAACCTGCACGCTGCAATGAAGAGCCTGCACACCACAACAAAAGATCCCGCATGCCTCAACGAAGATCCCCTGTGTCGCAACTAAGACCCAACACATCCAAAAATTAAAAAAAAGAAAATTTAAAAATAAAACTACCAGATCCAGTAATTCCACTCCTCGGTATTTATCCAAAGAAAACAAAACTAGTTCGAAAAGATACATGCACTGCTGTGTTCATTGCAGCATTATTTACAATAGCCAAAATATGGAAGCAGCCTAAGTGCCCATCCATAGATGAATGGATAAAGAGGATGTGGTGTGTGTGTGTGTGTATTTTCATGACTGTGTAATGAAATATTACCCAGTCATGAAAACAGAACGAAATCTTGTCATGTGCAACAACATGGATGGACCTAGGGGGTATTATGCTAAGTGAAATAAGTCAGAGAAAGACAAATACCATATGATTTCACTTACTGTGGAATCTAGAAAAAACAAATGAACAAACATAACAAAACAGAAACAGACTCATAGATACAGAGAACAAACAGGTGGTTGCCAGAGAGGAGAGGAGTGGGGAGAGGAAAGAAATAGTTGAGGAAGATTGAGAGGTATAAACTTCCAGTTACAAAATAAATGAGTCACAGGGTGAAATGTACAACATGGAGAATGTAGTCAATAATAATGTAATATCTTTGTATGATAACAGATGGTGACTAGACTTACCATGGTGATCATTTTGTAATATATGGAAATATTGAATTGTCATGTTGTACGCTGGGAACTAGCATAGTGTTGTAGGTCAATTCTACACCAAAAAATAAACAAACTTGGGAATACCCTGGTGATCCAGTGGTTAGGACTTGGTGCTTTCACTGCCAAGAACCAGGGTTCAATCCCTAGTCGGGGAACTAAGATCCCACAAGCCGTGTGGTACAGCCAATAATAATAATAATAATAATTTTAAAAAAACTCATGGAATAAGAGATCAGATTTGTGGTTACCAGAGGCGGGGGAAGGGAGAACTGAATGGAGGTGGTCAAAAGGTACAAACTTCCAGTTATAAGATAAATAAATACTGGGGATATAATGTTCAACATGATTAATTAACACTGCTGTATGTAATACATGAAAGTTGTTGAAAATAAATCCTTAGTTCTCATCTCTAGGAGAAAAGTTTTTTTCTTTTTATTTTGTGTCTATATGAGATGATAGGTGTTCACTAAACTTATTGTGGTAATCATGATGTATATAAGTCAAATTATTATGCTGTACACTTTAAACAGTGCTGTATGTTAATTATATCTCAATAAAACTGGAAGGAAAAAAAAAACACTTGGAGCTGATCAGTGGAGATAACAAAAGTTGTACAGTTGTCCCTCTGTATCCATGGGGGATGGGTTCCAAGACCCCCAATACCAAAATCCAAGGATGCTCAAGTCCCTTTTGTATAATAGTGTACGTAGCATTTGCATATAACTTATGCACAGTTTCCATGTACTTTAAATTATCTCTAGATTACTTATAGTACCTAATACTAATATGTAAATGCTGTGTAAATAATTTAAATACAATGTAAATGCTGTGTAAATAGTTGCTGGCACACAGTAAATTCAAGTTTTGCTTTTTGGAACTTTCTTGAATTTTTCTTTTTCCTGAATGTTTTCAATCTGCAGTTGGTTGAATCCAAGGAGGCAGAACCTGGGATTTGGAGGGCCGAGTGTAGTTGGGAGCAATGGATTGTGAATCAGATAACAGCCAGCAAAAAGAAGCAGAAAAGTGAGAAGTGCTCAGGGCAATTTTTTTCTTCTTCTTCCTCTTTTTTTCTTTCTCTCCTTCCCTCACTTTCTCTCTCTTTCTTTCCCTAGAGTGCTCCTTAATGAGAGATACCAGCTGTTGCCCAATAGCTCCTTAAAGGGGCCACTGGATACCTGACTAGAGTTTCAAGACCACCAGTCTAAGTCTACTATAGATATGAACATCTCCTCATATCTCAGTAGCCCCTAGTAAATCACTGCACATTTAATATGGATACAGACTATGAATCATAGTCTTAAATCATGTTTGCTTTTACTGAAAATAGATAAAACTAGTCATATTCAAAGGCATGAGTATATTTTTCACATTATATTTGATTGTACTTATATAATTTCATTTTTGATAGCTAACATATACATATGGTTCAAAATTGACATTCCTGTCCCAGTGACATAGTCCCCTTCCCAGAGACGGTCAGTGATACCAGTTTCTGGTATATGCTTCCAGAAATTGTTTATGTATGCACAATTACATATACAGGTATCTCACACACCTGTATAGTTAATGTTAATGCCTGCACATTAATGGTAATGTGTTATTAACATTAATAATACAGTCCTGAAAATCTGCAAGAGAATGTTAAGCAGGTGCCTATTTTTATCATTCTAATGCATCTTGTGTCATGTCAACCCCCAGACCCCCAATTTCCTAAATCATATATAAACCACAGTAAAATGTTTATATATGTAACATACTATAATATTAGGATAAAAATTCCTTAAAACATCACCTACTAATCACCAATAATAGACATACTAACAAACCTTTGCTTTGTATGCCTGACTAGGGCATCTTCAGGCACTGACTTCAGAGAAGCAGATGACTTTTGTTGACACTTGTGAGCGTCCCAAAACGTGTACATTTGATTCTTAACCTACCAATGTGTCTGCAGTATAACTCGAGGCTTTCCCAAGCATTGTTTTCTTAAAATTGTACTGAGTTTGGGTGATGTAAATATGTTATTTTTCTCTATTAAAAAGTGTTGAGATATGTATGTATTATTTTTTCTATAAGATTTCTGTATTAAAAACTAGGAAGTGTACTATCGAAAAAACAAAACAACAGCCAGGAACTGAGAAGTTGCCTTTTTCTATCATTTTGCACAAATAGGTATGCTATATACACTATTTGTACACTTTTTAAAACTTGTTTCTACACACAATATTACCAATAGTTGTCTCTGGGTAGTTGGACTTTGGGTAATTATGTTCTTTTTGTTTATCTGATTTTCTGTATTCTCTACATCTTGCAACATGAAAAAAGATTTTTAAGAATGTATATATTTAAAAATTTTTAAGTAACTAGTTCAACTTTTAAAAAGCCACTTATGTGGACTCATTCCTCAGGCCAGATGTCATCATGTTTAAGTCCAACTCAGCCTATTCTTAATCTATGATTATTAACAGAACGTGATTCTACATATACATGGTCTCCCGATTAATCATTTATACTTTTAAGTAGAATTAATTATTGACAATTACTGTGATAACTTTAATAATGTGAACCTTAGGATGTTTACTTCATCATGTATTCAACCATTGAAAGGCAAATAATATCCTTAAACAAGAGTTTCACACTTTCACTTACAGCTAGTTAAAATAATTTTGCCTGTTTATCAAAATCTAAAAGAAAACTTTGGACACTAAGAAATTGACAAATTAATTTTCTATATAAGGCATTTTTTCCCCTCCATTGATACTGCAATTTATTTCCCTGAGTGATCTGTATTCGAGTCTGTAAGTTACCCATGGGCAAGGCAGGCAGCAAAGGCTTCCCCGAGAAAGGCAGTTTTGATAGAAAACAGTGTATCACCTCCCCATCCTGCCAGTAATTTCCAAAAAAATTGAGTACATCATCCCTTCATGAGAAGGGGTGTAAGGCACAATCTTGAGAAGACTTTAAAGCCAACAGTATCATTACAGGCAAAATTATTGTAAAAATAAATCTTGAGAATGGTGCCGGTTTTAAGACTTTATTTTGCTTATGATAGCACTATGAGAGGTGGGAAGAGCAAATCTACAATTCAGATCCACAAAGAAATAATACAATGAAAACTGAAAGCACTTTCCAAATCAACTAATACAAACAATATAAATCTGAGTTCATGATCCAGAAAAATGGCTGATGAATGACTATAATACACTATTGCAATCAAACAAAATCAAGGAAGGTCAAATTTGAATTAGAATGTAAATGAAATAGAATTTCAAATAATTTAGCAATGTTTTTGCCTTCATAATCAAATATAATTTTGCTGACAGCATAATTAAAAACTATCCTTGCCCTAGAGTCAAGTGGATGTAAAGATAGAGAAAATGCATTTTGTGATTAAAAAAAAAAAAAAAGATTAGGAGCTGAGAAAGAAAAACCTACCTCTTTTTCCCCAAAGTAGGGAAAATTTGCATTAAAAGACTGATTGTTGATCAAGGGTCAAATATCTACTAAATCTGGTCTCATCTAAAGTCAGCTTGGTCCTTCCCCATGCTGCTAGTGCATTCTCTTGCCTCTGCTCAGCAGCATTTCTCAACTGGCCATTCTGGATCAGTGCCTAAGTTTTAACACTGCCTAGATGAGCAAGGTTAATTTCCTATAGACAGTAGGTATATGGAGGAAAATCAGAAATATTAGCAGGGCTAACCTGTCAGTCTAATAAACAAAAGAAGAGAGAACAAGGAGAAAAGAAAAAAGAGGGAATGAGTTAAGTAAAGATATCAAAGCATATAATAAACAGTCCACAAGGTATAAACCAACTGACCAGAGAGGGTATGCAGTGCCACTTAAGGGCCAGAGAAACTTCTGTATCACTCACGTTGGAAGGCTTCAGTCATGTGCCATTATTTCTCCACCTAGACTTGGATTCAAATAGTCCAATCTGCCAGAAATGTGAGGTGAGTATTACAAATTTAGGTTGGAAGACAGACATCTAGACATACAATGTGTTAAAGGAGAGGAGAGTATAGGATGCCCTGGAATACATAGAGGGGGCAACTAATATGAATTTAAAAGAAACGTAGTTTAACTGAGGCTGAAAGGATGGGAAGAGGGTAGCCAGGCAAAGAGAAGGGAAGGATGTTTCTCTCTTAGAGAGGGAATGGATTCTGCAAGTGCCCAAAGGCAAGAGAATTGTTAAAGAGAAGTGAATTTAGCATAGACTTGAGAGTAGTGTTGAGCAATGAGATAGGATTGGACACCATCAGGATACTAGAAAATCTTGTATGTCACCTCAGGGACAATGGAGCCCCTGCAGGTATCAGAAATTAACTTGAAAAAAATCACTTACCAATGACTGGCTCTATATAATTTTACTTTTAGACTAGACACATGACAATTTAAGCTAGAGGATAATTAAGAATTTTGCAAACCCCCAAGAACATTGTTATAGCTTTTAATCATCATTATATTTTAGATGAACATGGTATATCCTACAAATGGCCTTTTAACTTTATCACGGGGTATTTATTTATGATTTAGCTCCTTCTCATGAAAATACTGTATCTTTAAAAAATTTTCTGATTGTTTAGATTACAAAAAAAAAATTCTTGTTATATTTTAGAATTGCTGGAAGCTTAAAATTTTGATGACTCATTTCATCAATAAAATGTTTTCAGCATATACTTTATATATATGAACAAAAATACATGAATATATAGAATAAAAATACATGTGAATATATATTGCATATGTTATGTACATAATAGTACATAATTTCAAATAAATTGTATATAATATATTTTGTATAAAATATATACATTATAAAGTATATGTAGAAATTAAAAATGAGCAGAAAAAAATTAGAAATCAAAATTCTAATAGAAGAAATAGAACTTTCCCAAGGGACTTGGAAGACCCACTCTGGAGACAACTGTTATAACCCACATAAAATCAGAGTTCCGATTTTTTTTCATATTTTCATTTTTTCATAAATTCTGCACATGGGACTGTATATTTCTTACTTGAAGAAATAAAATATTATGTGGGGAACATTCTTAATTTCAGGCACACTTTCACAGAAAATTAATCAAGTGTTCTTACTATTTTGATTACAAAAGAAAAATTCCAACCACAAGAATCACTGAGGTCACCATGTACTCTTGAATGGATTCAGTGTGTTATGTTGCCACAGGAATTTCAAACTTGTAAAGTTGTATGACGCTCTCGAAGCCTTATGTTTCTTACTGCAAGGAACAGAGAACAGATAGATTTTAGTACTAAAAATTAAACCTAAGGACCTCAATAGAAAAATAAAGAAGGTAAGTGGGAAAAAAAATATGCGGTAAAAAGGACCATCATTTAAGGCCCTCCAGAGGCTTCCTAGTTTAAAGTAACTCACTACTGTCTTTTCTGGACTGAGGACCTGCATTTGAACACACCACTGAAAACCCTGGTGTGGTGGCCAGACCATGGGTTCTTGGGTCAGCCTGGTTTTGATCCAGCTCTGTGTGAAATTAGGCAAGATACTTAACCTTTCTAAGCCTTTGTTTCCTTATCTATAACATGGGTATGAGTGACACCTACTAGGATTGCTGGATGGATTAAATGAATAATAATGTATGTGAGGTGTTTAACACAGTACCTGGGCTGTAGTAAGCACTCAATAAATACCAGCATAATTGTTCAAAGAAATAGAAGTATACAGTGAACATAGCATCACCTTTTCTGACAAAAAGCCCAGGGTTAACATAAAATATAAACACTTTTTAAGCTTTTGTTCTTACAGAATTTTGATTTTCTAATTATCACAGTGTACTTTCAAATGTCTGAATCAATGCCATTTCATTTAGATTAAAAACTAGAAATAGCAGGCTATCAAACTTGCTTTCTGCAAAGCAGCAGGCAGAGTGCTGAGGGCCCAGGATGTGGAAGAGATAAACATAATTAAGTGGGAAGGGCAATGATTAAGGCAGTCTTAGCTTATGCTAGGACAGGTCTTGCTAGTAGAAGGGCAAATGAGGTGATAATTTCAGTTCCTAAATACTAGAGCAAGAAGCTGTGAGACGGTTGTTAGGAGAGAAATGAAAAATAGTCTCAAGGAGAAAGAGGGCTGGAAAGTACAACATACACACATGCTTCTTTCCTAAATATTTGCCTGTGTACCTTATCACATGCCACATGCCATGCTAGGCATTTTCACAAACTGTCTTTATCTGCCTATTTTATAGATGAAACCCTAAGGTTCAGAGATTATAAATTGCTTGCCCAAGATTATACAAAGAAAATAGAATTACAGTCAGTGGTGGCATATGTTGTTTGTAGTGATGATTATCGTAATATGGGTCAGGGACATTAGAGAGACCAGGCTCAAAGGAGCTGAGCTATGGAGAAAGAGTCTGCTCCTAGATTTTTAAGCAGCAGTTTTAGGATCTTCCACTTGACTGAAAATAGCCAAATTTGCATTGAAAAGTCATTGAAGTCAAGAGATAAAAACCCTAAGAGACTTCATGTGGGTGATTTGTTGCTACAGAAGCAACTTGCTTGGTACTTGATGGTTACAGGCTGAACAGTTCTTGCTTTTTGTCCAGGAAATGTAAAACTGAAGGAATGCAGATTTGCCAGGCAGGGAAATAACTCATTAAGCTCATAATATGATAAAAAGAAACAGGTTGTGAGAGAAAATTTTTATATAGAGTTTTTTTCTGAACAGTCTTATTTAGGCTTATATCATTGTTTAATAATAAAGTTTTATGCCTCGTTGTCATCTATTTTGCTTACTGATTGCACAATTTACAGTCACTTTGGGACAGGGGTCCTGAGGCTGATTACTAAAAAGCTGTGAAAACTTTTATCCTTATCCACAGTTAAAGCACCCAAGCATTTCAGCTACCTTTCAGAAATATTTTCAGATTCTATAGACACTAAAAAACTCTGCTTCTGTGATGCTGTGGAAATAGATTGGGTATCTAAAACCTGCACTGTAGAGACTATTTCTCACCTACTAAGATTGTGCCTATAATTAGTAGATACTATCACCAAGATAGTGGAATTTAGGCTCATCTGTTGGGGCCTATGTAGTACAGGAACCCTAGGAATCAGTGACTAAAAAATCTGGATTTAGCTTTTGTTATTAAAAAAAAAAATCTTAAGCCAGACACAATAGGAGAAATCTTGTCTGATTCCACTTACATGAAGAACCTAGAATAGACAAACTCAGAGAGACAGAAAGTTTGGTAGTTATCAGAGTCTGGGAGGAGAGGAGAGATGGGGAGTTATTGTTTAATGGATACAGAGTTCCAGTTTGGGAAGAAGAAAAAATTCTGGAGATGGATATTTGTAATGGTGGTACAATGATGTGAATGTACTTTATGCCACTTAGCTGCATATGGTTAAAATGGTATGTTTTATGCATATTTTATTTACCATAATAAAAAATTCTTAAGCCACAGCAATAATGCCAATAATACCTACCAATATTGACTAGTGCACTGGACAATGTGCTAAATGCTTTTCATGCACTCTCTTAGTTAACCCTTAAGGTAAGTACCAGAGAGAATGAGACACAAAAGCTTAATTCATATGTCTAGGCTTCACACAAATAGTAAATGGTATAGCAGGCTTTGAACCTGGGCCTATTTACAAAGCCCATGATATACATACAACATTATATATATGGGACTTTAGAGAACTTTTTAAAGTTTATATAAAACTTTATATTAGATTTATATTTTCATATCATACCAAAGGCAAGATTTATATAAATAAAAACATCAAAGCTCAGTGTTCTAACACTAACAAGTGGCTTTATTCTCAGGTGATGCTTTTTCAACTCTCCTTCATCTACAGAACTTTAAACACACAACAGAGGCAATCTCAGGGAAGAGCATCCATCCTTGTTTCTGAACAGTACAGTGTAATTTTGACAATAAGATGGAGGAGGGGGAGAGTGAATTTATTCTTTCCCCTTCTGTTCCCTACTGTTGTTTCAGATCACAGTGCCACTAGATGGCCTCTTTTTTGATTTCAAGAATGGACTTGTTACTTTTTGATTTTGCCCTCATATCATACTCTGCTCTCAAAACTGTCCCCCCTCTGGCCTGGGTAATCCATCAGGGGCCCAACCTCCCCTAGTTTCACAAAGGTAGGCAAATGACTCCAGCAGAGACAGAATCGTTTTGAAGGAGTGAGTGTTGGCTTCCTGCCACTTCAAAAGAACCTACCTGAAGATGAGGCCGGTACTTAGAAAAACCATAGCCAAGAAATGGAGAAAGTTGTCTTGACGCTACTTTAAAATATCTGGCTTTTATTTATTTATTTATGGCTGCATTGGGTCTTCATTCCTGCTCGCGGGCTTTCTCTAGTTGCAGCAAGCGGGGGCTACTCTTCGTTGCGGTGTGTGGGCTTCTCATTGAAGTGGCTTTTCTTGTGGAGCATGGGCTCTAGGCATGTGGGCTTCAGTAGTTGCAGCACACGGGCTCAGTAGTTGGGGCATACGGGGTTAGTTGTTCTGCGGCTTTTGGGATCTTCCTGGACCAGGGATCAAACCTGTGTCCCCTGCATTGGCAGGTGGATTCTTAACCACTGCGCCACCAGGGAAGTCCCAAAACATCTGGCTTTTGTTCCAGATGATTGTGTGCCTGGCACACAATAAGCACTGGATTATATTTTTCTTGAAATAATATATTGTCTGACCAACTTATGAGAACTCCAAGATCTTCATTTCTGAAATGTGACCCTGAACGCAATCTCTTCTCATTCCACTTCTCCCATTCATTCATTCATTCTCTGAATATTTATTATGTATCAGGTGAGACAACACAAACAGAAGTCATAATCTGTGGTGAATGTAGCATCAGAAACATTTAGAGTATTATAGGCGCACAGAGGAAGCACCTCTGCCTCTGTGGGAAGAGTATTCCAGGCTGAGGATGGAAGGTGCAAGCTCTCAGGGGGCTATGCTTGGTGGGTTCAAGGACACCACGGAGGCCAGTGTGGCCTGTCTCCTTTGTTTCCACCTTTCTCCCCCTGTGAAGATGGTTATCCATGCAATGTGCCCTTTAGTTTATCTTTTTCCTTTTTTCCTTGGAGAGAAGATCTCTTTCACTCCTAAGGCTATGAATAGATGACTTCCAACACAAACCGTCAGTCCTAATCTCTCCACACAACTCCAAGCAAGCATTTTCATTTGCTTTCATGAAACCTCCACTTGGATTTCCTCCTCATTCCTTCAGATCTACATGTTCTCCAAAGAATTCATCATCCTCTCCACCCCAAACACACCCAACCAGCTCCTCTTCTTGGTAATACTTTCCTTGACAATGGCCCATTATTACTGAATCAGTGAGGCTTACAACTTTGGAGTCACCTTTCCTTCCCCTTCCCTGGTATCTCACGTGTAATCACATACTTAAACCAGATGGCAAACTGTCCAAATTCCAAGGATGGCCCCCAC
Source organism: Globicephala melas (assembly GCF_963455315.2). Taxonomy (NCBI): domain Eukaryota; kingdom Metazoa; phylum Chordata; class Mammalia; order Artiodactyla; family Delphinidae; genus Globicephala; species Globicephala melas. Next base: position 34,186,303 of record NC_083330.1, read on the forward strand.
CAAAGTTCTAAGCCAGAACAAACATGTGTAATTGGGCAATCATTCTCTGGCTATTGCAACCAATAGGAAATTATTTTTTTTCCTTTTTGACTCACCTGCAACATTTATCTTTACCTGAAAACTTTTATGGAGGTAAAATCTGGAAAACCACAAACCACACTTCCAGATGAGCTTCCATGGTTAATGCGTTCTGAACAAATCATTTTAAACACAGTGAAAACACTTGAGTGCAAGTGTTTATGCATCACTACACGTTGACCTAAGACAGTTGGGATTGCCAGTTGGGTTTCCCTGTGCTGTTTCTAACGGTCCCAGGGATTCTAAACTATTCTGTCTTAATTTTATCCTGGCATTGAAGTGATGTGAAGTCTCAAAATTCACTTCAGTACTGTGCAAGGGCTTCTAAACAGCTCAAGCTTTCCTCATTAAGACAGCACTCCTATTCTCTCCATTATTTTTTAACTTTTTATTTTATATTGGAGTATAGTTCATTAACAATGTTGTGATAGTTTCAGGTGTACAGCAAAGTGATTCAGTTATACATATATCAGTTCTTTTTCAAATCCTTTTCCTATTTAGGTTGTTACATAATATTGAGCAGATTTCCCTGTGTTATACAGTAGACGCTTGTTGGTTATCCATTTTAAATATAGCAATGTGTACATGTCAATCCCACTTTCCCTAACTATCCCTTCCCCCAATCCTTCCCCTCTGGTAACCATAAGTCATTCTCTAAGTCTGGACATATATCCAGAGAAAAACATGGTCTGAAAGGATACATGCATCCCAGTGTTCATTGCACCACTGTTTACAACAGCCAAGACATGGAAGCAACCTAAATGTCCATCGACAGAGGAATGGATAAAGAAAATGTGGTACATAAATACAATGGAATATTACTCAGCCTTAAAAAGAAATGAAACTGAGTTATTTGTAGTAAGGTGGATGGACCTAGAGTCTGTCATACAGAGTGAAGTAAATCAGAGAAAGAGAAATATCGTATGATGCCACTTATGTGCAGAATCTAAAAAGAAATGATACAAATGAACTTATTTACAAAATAGAAACAGACTCTCCATATATTTTTTTTAACTTTCAAGCATCACTTCTTTAGAAAGCATTCCTGGCAGCTGGGCCGGTCAAGGTGACGGTCAGTGGTGGGTCAAGGTGAACAGTGGCTGAGGTGTGGGAAGTGGCATGGAGTCGAGCCTGGGACTGCGGAAGCGTGGGGGGACCACAGTAGAAATCCTCAGGGGCAAGAAAGAAAGCCTGGACCTCGAAGTCCCTGAGCAACTCTTCTCCTTGGATTTGGGGAGCCTGCCCCCCATCTTAAAAAAAAAAGAAAGGAAGAAAGCATTCCCTTATTTATCAATACTTTATTCACCCTCATGTGCTTTGTGTTACTCCAGCATTCAAGCCAAAATATTTGCCAATTCTGATTGAGAAGTAGGCAGTCCATATGAACAGTAAAAAATAATTTATCAAGAATAATTAAAATTCCATTTTAATGATTTCAAGAAATCATGGTGGTTGTTTGGCTTGATGAAACCCAGCACTGGAGCCTCCCCAGCTCTTTGGTGGGGCTAATGGCGGACTCTGGGAGGGCTCACACCAAGGAGTAGTTCCCAGAGCTTCTGCTGCCAGTGTCCTTGTCCCTGTGGTAAGCCACAGCCAACCCCCACCTCTGCAGGAGACCCTCCAATACTAGCAGCTCAAGCTTTTAAAATCAACATCTTCCCTGAATCCAAAATTATTGCTCAGATTGGTGACTCCATCTCACTGACTTGCAGCACAACAGACTGCGAGTCCCCATCGTTCTCCTGGAGAACTCAGACAGACAGTCTGCTGAACGGGAAGGTGAGAAATGAGGGGACAGAATCCACGCTGACCATGGATCCTGTTAGTCTGGGGAATGAACACTATTACTTGTGCACAGTGATTTGTGAGTCCCAGAAACTGGAAGAAGGAATCCCAGTGGAGATCTACTCTTTCCCTAAGGACCCAGAGATTCATTTGAGTGGCTCCCTGGAAGTTGGGAAGCCAGTCACAGTCATGTGTTTGGTCCCTGCTGTTTACCCATTTGAAAAGCTGGAGATAGAATTACTGAAGGGCAACCGTACAGTGAAGACACAGAACTTTCTGGAGCCTTCAGAAATGAAGTCCCAGGAAACAAAGAGTTTGGAAGTAACCTTCACTCCTGTTTATGAGGATATTGGGAAAGCTCTTGTTTGTCAAGCTACAGTACACATTAATGAAATTGATTCTCAACCCCAAGTATGGGGGACTACAAAAAAACTGCAAGTCTACGTCTCACCCAAGGACACAGTTATATCTGTGAATCCCTGCACAAGCCTGCAAGAAGCTGACTCCATGACAATGACATGTACCAGTGAAGGTCTACCAGCTCCACAGATTTTTCTGGAGCAAGAAATTAGACAATGGGAATCTACAGCTCCTTTCTGAGAATGCAACTCTCACTTTAATTGCTATGAGGATGGAAGATTCTGGAATTTATGTGTGTGAAGGAGTTAACCTGGTTGGGAAAGACAGAAAAGAGGTGAAATTAATTGTTCAAGAGAAAATGTTTACTGTAGAGATCTCTCCTGGATCCCAGATTGCTGCTCAGATTGGCGACTCAGTTGTGTTGACCTGTGATGTCATGTGTTGCGAGTCCCTGTCTTTCTCTTGGAGAACCCAGATAGACAGCCCTCTGAATGGGAAGGTGAGGAGCAAGGGGTCCAAGTCCACGTTGATCCTGAGCCCTGTGAGATTTGAGAACAAACATTTTTACCTATGCACTGTGACATGTGGACATAAGAAACTGGAAAAGGTAATCCAGGTGGAGCTCTACTCCTTCCCTAGAGATCCAGAAATTGAGATGAGTGGTCTGTTAGTGAGTGGAAACCTGGTCACTGTAAGCTGCAAGGTTCCTGTTGTGTATCCTTTTGACCGGCTGGAGATTGAATTACTTAAAGGGGAGAGTATTATGAAAAATAAAATCTTTTTGGAAGATGTAAGTAAGAAATCCCTAGAGACCAAGAGATTGGAAATGATCTTCATCCCCACCACTGAAGATACTGGAAAAGTTCTTGTTTGTCTGACTAAGTTACCTATTGATGAAATGGAATTTGAACATAAACAAAGGCAGAGTACACAGGTACTATATGTTAATGTTGCTCCTGGTGATACAACCCTCTTGGTCAGCCCCTCCTCCATCCTGGAGGAAGGTAGGTCTGTGAATATGACATGCTCTAGCGATGGCCTTCCAGCTTCGAAAATCCTGTGGAGCAGGCTGCTAAGTAATGGGGATCTATAGCCTCTTTCTGAGAATATCACTCTCACCTTAACGTCTACAAAAATAGGAGATTCTGGTATTTATGTCTGTGAAGGCATTAAACAGATTGGAATAAGCAGAAAAGAAGTCAAATTAATTATCCAAGTTGCTCCAAAAGATATACAACTTAACAGCTTTTCCTTCTGAGAATGTCAAGGAAGGAGACACTGTCATTATCTCCTGTACATGTGGAAATGTTCCCCAAACTTTGATAATCCTGAAGAAAAAAGCAGAGTCAGGCTACATAGTGCCTAAGTCTACAGATGGTGCATATACCCTCCACAGGGCCCAGTTAGAGGATGCGGGAGTATATGAATGTGAATCTAAAAATGAAGTTGGCTTTCAATTAACAAGCATAACACTCGATGTTAAAGGAAGAGAAAGTAACAAGAACTATTTTTCTCCTGAACTTCTCATGCTCTATTGTGCATCCTCCTTAATAATACCTGCCATTGGAATGATTATTTACTTTGCTAGAAAAGCTAACATGAAAGGGTCATACAGTCTTGTAGAAGCAAGGAAATCAAAAGTGTAGCTAATGTTTGAAATGCTCAGAGACACAATGTTCAAATCCTCAGTACTGCTCATCATTCCATGAGGAAAACAACAAGCTAGGAGTCCAGACTTCCTTGAATGTAGTAAACTCTTGGAAAGAAATGGCTGCCTATGCCCCTTGTTGTGAGCCAGAAGCCAAAGGAAAATTTTGGCCTAAAAAATAGGCACTACCTTTGAGATGTGATAACTGGAGTAGTTTCTTGATGTGTATATGCAATAACATGACTTGTATATATGTAAAATAAAACTATGTCAGAGCAAGATTGCTTGGAATATCAGCACACTATAGTCACATTTCTAAAATTATTAAAATGTTGCTTGGACTGACTGTTATAACTTAATTCCTGTTAATATTGATTGGCAGCTGAACCATGTCATCTTTGTACTATATTATTTCCTTTAACAAAATTTTATTCCTATAAAGTTCATAGACAACAATTCCATGTTTTGTAAAGATGCTAGAGTTTTATATTGTTATAGGCAAATGATAAACCAAGAGGGCACTGGGTTGACTTTCAGGTACTGAACACTTCAATCTATGGTATAATGGTTGATTGGATTTCTCTGGATGGTACTGACATGGTACGGAGACGTTTTATGATATTGTTTTTTCATCAGACTCTTGTGTAACTTTCCCAATGAGGTCTAAAAATGCAACTTCTTTTGATTTTCTTTTGTAAATGTTTAGGTTTTTTTGTATAGTAAAGTGATAATTTCTGGAATTGAAAAAAAAAAGAATTCATGGTAACTCTAGTCAGGATAAATGTTGCCAGTTAAGAATTAATATGAAGCATAACAAAATATCAGTGGAGGAAATTATTAGCAAAGCAACATAAAGTAGAATTATATAAGGTATATAAATTATCCCTTGTCAGAAGATTGCTGACTCTGAAAATTTAATGTCAGTTACAAATTAGGAACACAGTTAATATATTTATCTCTAAATGTTTTCCTTGCTCTAGGGCAGCATGCTTGTCAAACTTTTTCACACTATGGCACATGTAGAAAATCATCTTTGTGTAGTGCACTGGTGTAAGTAAATGAAGCTGCTCACAGACATGGGAACAGACCAGGGTTCTGGGCTCCAGGTCCTGTCCATCAATCCCAAGTGCTGAGAGGGCCCATATCTGAACATATTTGTTACCCATTCATGATTGAGAAGTTCTAGTCTTGAAAATGGGAAGGCAGCATAGCAAAGTGGTCCTAAACTCATCTCTGAAATCAAACTGTGTTCTCAAGCCCTTCTTAGCCATGAGAGCTCTGACTTTCATTTTCCTCACCTGTAAAGGGGGCTAATCAATTCTACTGCACAGAGTTAGATCATCCCTGAAAGTGATTGGAATTATGTCTGATACACAGTAGGAGCTCAAAAAAAGTTAGCTGTTACCTTGTACTCAAACTTTGGTACTATCCGAATATGAGTAAGCCAGATCATATGGAGTAAAGAGGTACACAAACTTCCCATAAGATGAATGGGTCACTAGAGCTAGTGCTACATTATAACCATCAAAATCTTCATGCTCTGCCCTCGAGAGCCATGCCACATCTAAACTAGATTGTGGCTTACATTTTCCCAAAGAATAATTCTAGATATAGAGTAGAATTCAATGGGCAAACATGATCTAATTTACAGTATTTTAAACACAGAGTCCCATTTCAGAAATGAAACTATTTTCTACATTAAAGAAAATATCATTTAAATTACTTATTGTGACCATTAAGAACCTAAGATAATATGGGTTTTGCATAAGTATTATTATCTGAAAACTTTATAAAATTGAATGTGAATTTCATGAAGTCAAGAAGTAATTTTACTTACCTTGAAAAGAGCCAAAATATGTGAATCAAACTGAATAGTTGTTAATATGAAAGGAGAGTTAATACTTAAATATTAAATAGAATTTAATTCTCAGAGATTCTATCTCATTCATGTAATTAACATCTCATTTAGACAATTCTTATGTTCCGTGGCAGAAGGGCAAATTTAATGGTTTTTTTTTTCCCGCTAAAACATATAATTAATATCTGAAATCTGTTGAGAGTTATTTTGAGTTCTTTATATTTTCACCTATGGAGAATTTGCTACAAGGAATCTCTGTACAAAATTACACAATAATTTTGTATGGGATAGTATTTTATACTCTCAAGAAGCATAAAAAAGAAGAAAATCCAAGATGAACACATTCACTGTTGTGGCCTCTCCCGTTGCGGAGCACAGGCTCCGGACGCGCAGGCTCAGCAGCCATGGCTCATGGGCCTAGCCGCTCCCCGGCATGTGGGATCTTCCCGGACCGGGGCACGAACCCGTGTCCCCTGCATCGGCAGGCGGACTCTCAACCACTGCGCCGCCAGGGAAGCCCCAAAATGAACACATTTTCAACCTTGATTTATAATGGCGCAGGGGTCAAAAGAAAGATACGTTTATTGTTATTATTTCTAGTGACAAGAATAAGTCTGTGTATCTGAAGTAAGGGATTTCACATGCAAATGTGCTCTGGCTCACAGACATTTCAGTGACTACTTTTTATTTGTTTTGTTTTGGTTTTGGTGTGTTAATATTGGGTAGATTGTCTATATACCTTCACAGTTACATGTATAATGATGACAATAAGCTGATCATATATACAACACTTTTGCCTGAAAGCATAAATGCTTTGCTGTAATTTTAATCACCACTTAAATGCAACAAGCCACAGTAATCATAATATGGTAGTTTTAAGTTTAGAAAAATAGTTTCTTTTTAACTGAGTAATGTTAAGATAATTATGTAATTTTCTTTCTCTGATTAATGTATATGTACATATATTTATAAAGTATAGTTTTAAAATTGAAAAACGGTAACAGCACTTTTAGAGTGGAACAAATATCAGAGGAAAAAATGGTAAATAGCTTTTTATTACAAAAGTAGACAGACAGGGCTTCCCTGGTGGTGCAGTGGTTGAGAGTCCGCCTGCCGATGCAGGGAACACGGGTTCGTGCCCCAGTCCGGGAGGATCCCACATGCCGCGGAGCGGCTAGGCCCGTGAGCCATGGCCGCTGAGCCTGCGCGTCCAGAGCCTGTGCTCCGCAACTGGAGAGGCCACAACAGTGAGAGGCCCGCGTACCGCAAAAAAAAAAAAAAAAAAAAAAAAGTAGACAGACAATATTTACATGATTAACATAATCTATATAAATTATTACTATGTTTCACTTATATACACTCAGAAATCATTTTGATAAACATAATAGCTTTGATTATTTGCAACCCATTGAGTTAATGTGGATTTCTGGTTCCATAAAGAATGCTTACAGTTTTAAAACACTATATTAGGTGATATTTTCAGGGTAATTGATTTCTTTCCCCTTCATTTCTAAATATCTGTGTCTGTATGTCTAAAATAAATTCCCCCTTTTAAGAAATAAATTTCATTTTTTTGTAGATGCCTCAGATATTTTAGAACTTGGGAAATAACACCGAGTAAAATGTTAATACACCTTACTGTTGTAGCATTTTATTAAATTAGGTATTGATAATCATGATTTCAGAGCTTTTGGACACAGTCAAAAAGAAAAAAATATTTAAAAAATTATAAATATAGAAATAACTTGGTTATTATTTGTATTAGAGATAATAATACCAATTTTTATTTGTTGCTCTGGTGTTTAGCACTGTAGGACATAGGCGATAAAGTGAAGCATTGAAATAATTATGATGCCAGAACACTTGGTGACGATTTTTAATTGTGAGCAGATGAATTTTTGATGTTACAATAATGCTTATCTGTTATTTGAAAATAACCAGGAAACAAATGTTTGAGTCATGGCTCTGACCTTTACTAGTTCTATGACCTTGGGCAAATTAACGTCTCAGTGCTTGGTTTGCTCATATATACAATGGAGATAATGGCAGCACTTACTTCGTAGCGTTGTGTAAGAATTAGTAAATTAAAACAGAAAAATACTTAGAACCTTGCCTGAGTAATAGGCATTCAATGTTAGTTATTTTAGTTGTTTTTCATGAAAGTGTATATTTCCCTGCTGTGTTACATATGTTGGATGTTTGTGTGTTTGTTTTTTAAGCTTTGGCGGTTTAACAAAATAATATCACCATCATCTTCATTTATATTTTCTTCATTACTAGATTGAATTCTTTTCAAATTATTTACAGTCTGCGTGAATCTCCAGAGAATTATTCTGAGTGAAATAGAGCCATTACAAAAAGATTACATATTATATGGCTTCATTTATATAACTTTTTTTTTAAACTTTTTAAACTTTTTAATTTGTTTCAAAGTTAAACCCAAGACACACTGACTTCACAGGAAATCCAATGAGAAATGTTTTTCTAGGCTGAACACCTGTTTCCCCTTAGTCTCCCCACAAAAAACATTGCATATTAATTACTTTCATTTTACAATCACTGCTAAATAAACATTTTTAATATAATAATAAGTCAGTAAGGGAACTGAACCAGATTCAGGATTGAAATAATGCAGTTTTCCATGAAGATATCAAAGCCATATTTTTCACCTCAACTTCCAACATTTCACGTAGGTTAAGGACGTCCCTCAAGCACCTCTAAGCCCTCCTTCCCCCAGCTTCTAACTCATGGCATTCTGCATGGCAGGCCTCCTGAGAATCTAGGGCATAAGAGTTTTGGGGGGTTCAGAAAGCGGGCTGTGGACCCCCTGCCTGAGGCTTTGGTTTGAGCCCTGGATCCGGCCTTACTTGTGTTTCCCCACAAGGATGGCATCTCAGTCTTTCCTGAAGTTGGGCACCATGAAGAATGCTATGAGTTATATAACATTTTTGAAACACTGCAGGGATCAAACACTGTATGTTTGATCCCTGGTCAGGAAAGATGATCTCACATGGCGTGTGGCACGGCCAAAAAAAGGAAATGACAAAATTATAGTAATGAAGACCAGATTAATGGTTGCCAGGATTAAGTAGGGGGTGGGGACAGGAGAGAAGTGGGTGTTGCTATGAAAAAGGAAAATGAGGGATCCTTGTGGTGATAGAACTGTAGTATATCTTGACTGTAGCAATAGTTGTGATATCCCCAGTTTTGATACTGTACTATACTTATGCAAGATGCTACCACTGGGAGATACTGGGTAAAATTTCTGTGGTATCTATTATTTTCTTATATATATAAAAAAAAGCCCCAAAACTCCCTAAACAGAAAACCCCAGGACCAGATGGCTTCACTGGCAAACGTCACCATTTTTTTCCCCTGAGACATGTCTTTAGTTGTAAACAAATCTGTTCTGACTTGCCTATTTTCATTTTCTTTTTAAAATTATTATTGCTAATTAATACTGTTTGTAATTCTTTTAAAGAATTTAAATTAGATTTATTTAAACTAAAATAACAAAACAAAAACAATTCACCCACCCATGGCCTCTTGCAACCACCAGTCCGTTCTCTGTATCTATGAGCATTCTTTTTTAAGATTCCACATATAAGAGAGATCATATGGTATTTGTCTTTCCCTGCCTGACTTATTTCACTTAGCATAATGCTGTCAAGATCCATCCATGTTATTGCAAATGGCAACGTTGCATTATTTTTATGGCTGAATAATATTCCATTGTAGATATATACCACAATTTCTTTACCTAGTCATCATCAATGGACACTTAGGCTCTTTCCATATCTTGGCTATAGTAAATAATGCTGCAGTGAACATGGACATGTATATATCTTTTTAAGGTAGTGATTTTTTTCCCCTTTGGATAAATACCCAGAAGTGGAATTGCAAGATCATATGCTAGTTTGGTTTTTAATTACTTGAGGGACCTCCATACCATTTCTCATAGTGGTTTCACCAGTTTACATTCCCACCACAGTACACAAGAGTTCCCTTTTCTTCACATCCTTGCCAACACTTGTTATTTCTTATTTTTTTGATAATAGCCATTCTGAAATGTGTGAGGTGGCATCTCATTGTGGTTTTGATTTGCAGTTCCTTGATGATTAATGATGACAAGTATCTTTCATGTACCTTTTGGCCATCTGTATGTCTTTTTTGGAAAAATGTCTATTCAGGTGTTCTTCCCATTTTTTAAATTGGATTGTTTTTTGCTGTTGAGTTGTGTGAGTTCTTTGTATATTTTGGATATTAGCCCCTTATCAGATATATGATTTGCAATTATTTTCTCCCATTCAGTAGTTTTACGTTTCATTTTGTTGATATTTTCCTTTGCTGTGCAGAAACCTTTTAGTTTGGTGTATTCCCAATTGTTTATTTTTGCTTTTTTGCTTTACTTTTGGTGTCAGATACAAAAAAATCATTGCCAAGACCCATGTCAAGGAGCTTACTGACTATGTTTTCTTCTAGGAGTTTTATTGTTTCAGGGCTCATGTTCAAACCTTTAATCCATTTTGAGTTAATTTTTGTGTATTGTGTAAGATAGCTGTCCAGTTTCATTCTTTTGCATGTGGCTGTCCAATTTTCCCAACACTATCTATTGAAGAGACTTCTCCTTTCCCAATGTGTATTCTTGGTTTTTTTGTTGTAAAGGCTCTATAGTCTGTTCCATTGATCTATGTGTCTGTTTTTATTCCAAAAATTATATTGTTTTAATTACTATAACTTCAAAATATAGTTTGAAATCTGAAAGTGTGATGCTTTCAGCTTTATTCTTTCTCAAAATTGTTTTGGCTCTTTGAGGTTTTTGTGGTTCCATATAAGTTTTAGGATTGTTTGTTCTCTTTCTATGAAAAATACCACTGGAATTTTGATAAGAATTACACTGAATCTGTATATTGTTTTGGGTAGTATGGATATTTTAACAAAACTAATTTCTCTAGCCTATGAACATGGAATATCTTTGCATTTATTTGTGTCTTCTTCAATTTCTTTCATTAATGTCTTTTAGTTTTTAATATACAGGTCTTTCACCTCCTTGATTAACTTTGCTCCTAGGTATTTTGTTCTTTTTGATGCAATTGTAAATGGGATTATTAATTTCTCTTTATGATAGCTCATACACTAATAAGCATACACAGCATATTTTTGTATATTGATTTTGTATCCTGAAACTTTACTGAATTTCTTTATTAGTTCTAATAGTGTTTTGATGGAGTCTTTAGGGTTTTCTGTATATAATATCATGTCACCTGCAAGTTTTTTCTTACTTTCCAATTTGAATTCCTTTTATTTCTTTTTCTTGCCTAATTCCTCTGGCTAGGACTTTCAATGCTATGTTAAATAAAAGTGGTGAGAGTGGACATCTTGTCTTGTTCCTAATCTTAGAGGAAAAGCTTTCAGCTTTTATTATATTGAGGTATGCTTCCTCTATACATGCTTTGTTGAGAGTTTTTATCATACATCGGTGTTGAATTTTGTCAAATTCTTTTTCTGCATCTATTGAGATGATCATATCATTTTTATCCTTCACTTTACTAATGGTGTAAAGTGGTGTATCACACTGATTGATTTGCAGCTGTTGAACTATTCTTGCATCTGGGGAATAATCCCATTTGATCATGGTGTATGATCCACTTAATGTGTTGTTAAATTTGATTTGCTGATATTTTGTTGAGAATTTTTGCATCTATATTCATTAGGAATGGCTTGTAATTTTCTCTTTGTGTGTGTGTGTGTGTGTATGGCAAACTCGTCTGGTTTTGGCATCAGGTTATACTGGCCTTGTAAAATGTGTTTGGAAGAATTACCCACTATTCTATTTTTTGGAAGAGTTTGAGGAGAATTGGTATTAATTCTTCTTTGAATATTTGGTGAAATTTCACCAGGAAGCCATACGGTTCTTGACTTTTGTTTGTTGGGAAGTTTTTGATTACTGATTCAATCTCCTTGTTAGTTACTGGTCAGTTTAGATTTTCTATTTCATCATAATTTGGTTTTGGTAGGTTGTATGTTTCTAGGGATTTATCCATTTTTTTCTAGGTTGTCCAGTTTTTTGGCATATAATTGTTCATATTGGTCTCATGATCCTCTGTACTTCTGTGGTATCAGTTATAATATCTCCTTTTTCAATTTTGATTTTTATTTATTTGAATCTTTTCTTTTGTTGTTGTTGACTCTAGCTAAATGTTTGTCAATTTTGTTAACTTTTTTCCAAGAACCATCTCTTAGTTTTACTGGTCTTTACTATTGTCTTTTTAGTCTCTTTCATTTATTTCTGCACTAATCTCTGTTATTTTCTTCCTTCTAACTTTGGGCTTTGTTTGTTCTTCTTTTTCTACTTCCTTAAGCTGTAAAGTTAAGTTGTTTGAGATTTTCCTTGTTTCTTGAGGTAGGTGTTTATCTCTATGAACATCCCTCTTCAATCTGCTTTTACTGCATCCCATAAATTTTTGTATGTTACACTTCCACTTTCATTTGTCTCAAAGTATTTTTTGATTTCTCTTTTGACTTCTTCTTTGACCTATTTGTTATTCCATAGCATGTTTATTCTCCAGTTTTCTTTGTGTAATTAATTTCTCATTTCTACCATTGGTTAGAAAAAATGCTTGATATGATTTCAATCCCCTTATATTTATTAAGACTTGTTTTGTGGCCTAACACACAATGTATCTTAGGAAATGTTCTGTGTACACTTGAGAAGAAGGTGTATCCATTGCTTTTGGATGGTACCTTTTGTAAATATCTGTTAAGCCCAACTGGTCTAACATGTCATTTAAGGCAGATGGTTCCTTATTGATTTTTTTTTTTTGTCTCAGTGATCTATCATTTGGCATAGTGGGGTATTAAAGTCTCCTACTATTATTGTATTGCTGTCTATTTCTCCCTTTGGGTGTGTTAATATTTATATATTGAGATGCTCCTATGTTGGGTGCATAAATATTTTAAATGTTATATCCTCTGGTTGGATTAGCCCCTTTATCATGCCCCTTTTTGTCTATTATTATTTTTGTCTCTTAGTCTTTGTTCTAAAGTCTATTTTGTCTGATATAAGTATAAATACTCCAGCTTTCTTTTGGTTTCCATTTGCAATGAATATCTTTTTCCATCCCTTCACTTTCAGTTTGTGTATATCCTTACAGCTAAAGGGTGTCTCTTGTAGGCAGCATGTAGATAGGTCTTGTTTTTTTAATCTATTCAGCCACCCTATGTCTTCTGATTGGAGAATTTAGTCCATTTATATTTAAAGTAATTATTGATAGGTATGTGCTTATTGCTATTTTGTTAATTGTTTTCTTGCTGTTTTTGTAGTTCCTCTCTGTTCCTTTCTTCCTCTCTTGCTCTCTTCCTTTGTGATTTAATGAGTTTCTGTAGTGGTATGCTTATATTCCTGTGTCTTTACCTTTTGTGTACTTCCTGTAGGCTTTTAATTTGTGGTTACCATGAGGCTTACATATAACAACTTATATCTATATCAGTCTTTTATAGATATCTATAAAACTCTAAGAAAAATAAAATGAAAATAAATTGGGAAAAATACTTCCTATACAAATATCAAAGGGTTAATCAATTAATCAAAAAATTACCCCATTTTTATGAAATATCAAAATTTCTAAGGTATTGATAAAAGATTTAAGAAAATAAACATTGAATTACTGAAAGTAAAGAAAGAAACTAATTTCTAAACCTTAATGGCTGTACTTGTTACACTGAGCTCTACAATATCCCTCAGTGAATTTATGAAAGTATTCAGAAAGTTTCTATTAAATTCACAAAAAAATTAAATGTTCTTGTTTTCAATAATGCAGAAAAGGAAAGAGCCTCAGGTATAGTATAATTATGAGTATTAAATTATATTCCCTAGCATTTATATCACGTATGAGAAGTGAAAAGTTATTTACAGTCAACATTTTTGGGGGGGGCCACATCACGCGGCTTGCGGGATCTTAGTTCCCTGACCAGGGATTGAACCCAGGCCCTCAGCAGTAAAAGTGTGGAGTCCTAACCACTGGACCACCAGGGAATTCCCTAGAGTCAACATTTTTGAATATTTATTAAATACAGTGAAGTAAGCAAGTCATATTCCATCTACACAAGGTCATATTAATTTTAGTATTCAGTAAGTCAACAAATGTTTGTAATGTATCTACTTGATATCAAGCACTATTCTAGGTGTTGGCAATACAGTGATGAACAAAACAGGGAATAAGACAAGTGCCTCTGAGAGAATGAGGGTGTTGAAATAAAATAATTAAATATACATTAGTACCTATGACTAAGACTCCATGAAACATCTGGTTTCTGTATTTCTGCTTCAGCTGAGCCCTAATCAGTGTCCCTGGTCTATTCTAGGAAAGGGAAGAAAAGCAGTTGTGTACAGGCTAGTGATAAGGAAGAGAGACTTTCTCCAGCTGGCCCCTTCTTTTACTCTGTGCAATGGCAAATACCATTCAAGTAACTCAATATGCTACTACTACTGATTTTACTATTAAAATTTTGGAGGGTTAGAGCCAAGAACTCTAGCTATGCTTGTTCATAAACATGAGAAGGACAGAAAACACGAACTGAGGGAAATGTCAGGGCCAAACTCCATTTAGTGAAGTCTTTCACAGGTGAATGGCAGAGCTGAGATAGAACTCTTTCTATTAAATTTACAGATCAAGTAAGATTCTTCAAGTCTTTCAACATCAGCATTCTAAATATCTCTCTTAATACAATTTTGTAAGGGTGTACAAAGTACATACCCTATGGACACTGGACCAGATATCTTCCTTGGAGTCACTATGAATATCTGTGACATCTTCCTAGAAATCCCCCTGCCAAAATGTCATCAGGATCATCCATTTTATCCTGCTTCTAGGAAGAACTGTTTTTTTGTTTTTTTTTGTTTTTTTTTTTTTGTGGTACGCAGGCCTGTCACTGTTGTGGCCTCTCTCGTTGTGGAGCACAGGCTCCGGACGCGCAGGCTCAGCGGCCATGGCTCACGGGACTAGCCGCTCCGCGGCATGTGGGATCTTCCCGGACCAGGGCACGAACCCGCGTCCCCTGCATCGGCAGATGGACTCTCAAGCACTGCGCCACCAGGGAAGCCCGGAAGAACTGTTTTAATGGTTACTTAGTTTTGTTTTTCTTTCCCATTCACCAGTTACTGGGGTACCCAGAAAGCCCATGACTTATCTTTAAAAATAAAAATGCCAGCTATTTTTATTGAATTTGTGTAATAGCAAATGTAAAATATATAAAATCAATCCACATATGTTTTGTATCTTTCAGAGACAGAGTTAAAATTTTGTGAAAGAATACTTAAGTAGTCTCAAGCTAATTGTATTTCTTAAGAAAGCTCTCATTTACAATCCCCTTTGATGATTATACTGATAGTGAATTGAAAGTGAGAGTAGTTTTCTCTCTCTTATATATGTAATAAGGCAAATAGTTACCTGTTTGTTAATGCTAGGAAGCTTCTAAATGAGCCCCAGGAGAAACAATAATTCCCAAGTTCTTATAAGGAATGAGCGTATTACTGCATGTGCAAATTTAAAACCAGATTTAGAGCTCATCTGTTTTCAGCTACTATTGCAATGGAGGATAATGCTGGAAGGAAGGAATGGTCAGTCCACATAGCCTGAGGAGCTATGTGGAGAGAGGGAGCTATGTGGATAGAGAGAGCTATGTGGAGAGAGAGAGGAGCTGACAAACCTAGCACTCTGGCATGCCTTCCTCTTGGATAAATATGCAGATCCTATCTACTTTGCATTTTAGAAGTATGGGACAGATGAGCAATTATTTAAATAGATTCCATCAGAATTGGTCTACTTAGCTGCTTTCCTCCTTTAACTGATATGTAAATGTTGGAGATCATCCAGGTTTAATTTATGGACTTTCTTTCTTCAATGTCTACTCTTTCTCTGCAGGTGATCTCATTCATCTCAATGGCTTTTATATGCTAATAACTCCTAAATTTACATCTCTGCCCCAAACTTCTACTCTAAGTTCTAGACCCATATAACCAATTGCCTACTAATACTAGGATTCTTAATTATAACATGTCTAAAACAGAACTCATGAATTTCTTCTCAAACCTGTTAACCCCTCCATCTTATTTGCTACACTGAATGGCTAGCCTCCACTCAGTTGCTAAAGCCAGAAACAAAAATCTATTTTTAATAACCTCTTTTGGAATTCCCTGGTGGTCCAGTGGTTAGGACTCGATGCTTTCACTGCCGTGGGACTGGGTTCAGTCCCTGGTTGGGGAACTAAGATCTCACAAGCTGCCTGGTGTGGTCAAAAAAAAAAAAAAAAAAACACCACCAACAACAAAAAGTCTTTTTTTAACCCCCCCATACCCAATTTATTAATGAGTCACTAATTCTATCACTTAAATCTACCTTGAATCTATTGTTGCTTTTGCCAAATCTGCTGGCCCAGTCTTTCTCATCTGGGCACCTGTGAAAGTCTGGAGACTTTACTTCTTGGCCTCTTCTAATCCATACTCCACATACCACCAGATTTACTTTTTGAAAAATGAGAATTCCAAATTTACAGGAAATTTTCAGGTATAGGGCAAAGACAAAGGTCTTCCTGAACTCAGTTTCAGATATGATGATGCATTCATAGTCCCTAAATTCTTCAGTGAGTATCTCCTCTCCTGCCATCAAGACGTTTTTACCATCTAATACAAAGAACCAGTTCAAGTTTTCCGATTATCTTATTATTAATATTATTTTTTGCGGTACGCGGGCCTCTCACTGCTGTGGCCTCTCCTGTTGTGGAGCACAGGCTCCGGGTGCGCAGGCTCAGCGGCCATGGCTCACGGGCCCAGCCACTCCGTGGCATGTGGGATCCTCCCAGACCGGGGCACGAACCCGTGTCCCCTGCATTGGCATGTGGACTCTCAACCACTGCACCACCAGGGAAGTTCCGATTATCTTGATAATGACTTTGTGACTAAGAGATTCAATCCAGGATCACATGTCACATTCTAGTTATATTGTCTCTAGACTTTTTTAACCTGGAACAGTTTTTCAGTCTTTTATTTTCATACTTTTGAGGATTACAGGTCAATTATTTTGTACAAGATGCCTCAGTGTGGGTTTGTCTAATAAAGAGATTCAGATTATGCATTTTTGGCATAAATATCACAGAAGTGATGTTTTTTCCCCCCTCATTGCCTCATATTGGATTGTCTTCCAAGAAAAAGATGCCAAGTTGAATTAAACACAAAAGAGACTTATTGGGAGAAATGCCTGTGAAGAATAAAGGGGAAGAAGCAGGAATTGGCAGAGAGAGGGTCTTTAGACCAATATTTGGGACAAACACCTGAGAAAGGTGAGAAGGAGGTAAGAACTCACACTCTAGTGCAGTTCTGAGAAAACCTCAAGACAGACTGATGGGGTGTCCCCAAGAAAATGTTTCCTGTTAGAGGAATCCCACATCAGGCAGGAATGGACAGGCTTAAATATCCCCACCATGCTCAGTGATTGGCTGGGAGTAGACTAGGAGAAGTGGACCTCAGCATTCATAGGGATAGTGGCTGGAAGTGTCAGCAGCTTTTCTCTCCAAGGTATGTTCTCTCAGCAGGGCATTTCCATGGCCACCATATATGTGGTATACAATTTTGATGATACCATTTCTGGTGATATGCACTTGGTTAAAGGTGGTACCAGCCAGATTTCTCCACAAGTCTGGTAGTTGCTGAATGGTGATTTTTTATGTCCACAATATCTTCTAGATTTATTAGTTGGCATTCTGCTATAAAGTAGAGCTTTCTCTTTTCCCATTTCTTTACTAATTTTTTTCAGTGTTGACTCATATACTCCTATTTCATTAATGGGCTATGACTTGTTTTTATCTTTATTTATGCTGGTGCTCAAATTGTTCCAGAATTGGCCAGCAGGAGTCCTTTCAGGCCAGCTCCTGGTTTTTTTTGTTTTGTTTGTTTTCTTGCTTTGAGGTGTCCTATCATTCTTCGAGCACTTCCTTCTCTTCACCACAAAAAAACACCTCCAGGACCACATTGTCCTGCTCTGTTCACAAAAAGAGCAAGACCAAAGGAGGGACAAAGTGGGGTGGGAACAAGGCCGGGTTATGGTCAGGCTGGGTGAGAAAGTGTCTGAGAAGGAAGAACACAGCTGCCCTTGCCTGGTGAAAAAAAAAAAAAGCTAGGATTAGCCATTTGTCCCAGCTAGGATTAACCATTTGTCCAAGGAGCACTGGTTCCTTTTAGCAGAGAATGGCATTTTGAAACCAAGATCTGGGTACTAGGTGTTCTCATTATTATTGGAGTGCCATTGCTCCCAGACCATCTCAGTGAACAGAGATAGAAAAAAAAAAATCTATATGCATATACAACATATGTGTACACATACATACTTATATATAAATATATATTTACATATCTCTATTTCTGTTTAGAAAATCAAGACTGAAATTCTAATCCAATGCCAAAAAGTTCATTCTAACATTCCTGCTTTCCATATTTGTAGCTCCTTCCTATCACAGTGAGAAACATGACTTCCATTATACACAGTGTGTTTATTTATTCCTCATGTATAAAACCAATCTCATGACCTCATTAGGTCACCACTAGACTTTGTGCTCCTTCCTTGAGCAACCCCAGGCTTTCCTCTGGGACACTGTTGCACTCCATCTCAAAATATTTTATAAACACCAGGTCTTTGAAACAAGTTATTATCATCATTGGAATAAACAGTCCGATCAAGAAGTGAAAGAGTGGCATGGACTTATATATACTACCGATGTAAAATAGATAGCTAGTGGGAAGCAGCCACATAGCACAGGGAGATCAGCTCAGTTCTTTGTGACCACCTAGAGGGGTGCACTAGGGAGGGTGGGAGGGAGACACAAGAGGGGGGAGGTATGGGGATATATGTATATGTATAGCTGATTCACTTTGTTATAAAGCAGAAATGAACACACCATTGTAAAGCAATTATGCTCCAATAAAGATGTTAAAAAAAGGAATCTGTACCTTTAAAACAAACAAACAAACAAAAAAACAAAATTGAATTTAGTGAAATAGTATATAAACTTAAGGAAGAAATACAAAATACGAGGGGAAAATAACAGAGAAAGAAAATGACAGATAAGCTGAGAAACATTAAAGATATTTATTTAATCCTTTAACAGTTAATTATATAGCACCTACCATGTGGCAGGTGCTGTTTTAAGAGCAGGACATGCACCAGTGAAAAGAAAAGATACAGACACAAATTTTTGAATAATAGAAGTGCTAAGTAAAGAATTCACACACACAAAACCCCCCAGAATCACTAATAAGGGGTACAACTGTAAACTGAAGATGCTTTTCAATATATTAAGAAATATGATTTGAGTTGGGGAGGAAGTAAAGAAGAAAACCAACAAACAGAAACCAAGATCAAACATGTCCTGGGAAATTTTCAATGTCATTCAAGGATGAATCACTGACTTTAACTATAAAGCTATAAAACTTTTAGAAAAAATAACACAGAAGAAATGATTGATACATCCAACATCCTGGATGTGTATCTCCAGAGAATTATACTGGTGAAAGAAGCCAGTCCCCAAAGTTTACATCCTTTATGATTCCATTTTCATAACATTCTTGAAATGACAAAATTATAGAAATGAAGAACAGATTATTGGTTACCAGGGATAAAGGAGGGGGTGGGAGGAGGGAAATGAATGTGGCTATAAAAGAACAACATGCTGTGGCTATAAAAGGAAAGAAATTTCCTTTCTTGTGATGGAAATGTTCAGTTTCTTGACTATATCAGTGTCAAAATCCTGGTTGTGATATTGAGCTTTAGTTTTGCAAGATGTTACCGTTGGGGGAAATTGGTAAAGAGTACACAAGATCTCTTATTTCTTACAACTGCATGTGAATTGAATTTACAATTATCTCAAAATAAAAAGTTGAATTAAAAACTGAAAGTATGTAGTCAAAGATTAGTCTGTTTAATAGAGCTATCATCTGTGTATAAAAGTACCTAAAAACATTTTTAGACCTGCAATATTTATTACCCAAGTATATGTTTCCTGTAAAGATCTCTAGAAAACTCAAGACAACCTGTGGACAGGGATAAAGAGGTCCCAACAGAGGCAGTTCAATATTTAGAATAAGTATTATGTAGTTT
Organism: Globicephala melas; assembly: GCF_963455315.2. Taxonomy (NCBI): domain Eukaryota; kingdom Metazoa; phylum Chordata; class Mammalia; order Artiodactyla; family Delphinidae; genus Globicephala; species Globicephala melas. The sequence continues at coordinate 34,206,179 of NC_083330.1, forward strand.
AGAGATGAGTAAAAAACGTTACTATAACTAAAAATTGATGTAATTACTGACAGAACAAGAGTAATTATGAATACTCTAGAAAGGTAAGGGATGTAATATTACTACTTATTATGACTACTGAAACATTAGTTAAAACTAACAACAAAAAGACTTTCCCATTTAACTAATGATGAAGAATGAGGGAACAGAAAACATCACTAAAGAGCATAAAATTATTTTTCTCTCCTTAAAAGGAAACAAAAATGTAGGATGCTTGATTAGTTATAAATTGATAATTGCAGTATCATGACTGTGAATTGCTTTAACTCATTTATAAAGTGTTAAAAGTACGATATTTACTTTCAAACGTTATTAAAATATTAATGTAAATAGAGTAACACCATAATGGAAAAAGGAAAAGGGAGAAGTATAAATTTTTAAATTATAAAGTAAAATGACAAAACATAAAAGTGGCAAAAATTAATCAATCAAAATAAGTAAATCTCAGATAAAAATAAAAATAATTTGAAATAGTATATTCTTTAAAATAGATAACAAAGTAGAAAAAATTTTAAATGCAGCCTAGAAATTAATTTAGAAAATAATGATTTCTTTACAATTTGGTTTCCAAACAAAACCACAGACGGTCTTTTTGTTTTGAACTTCAAAATGAGAGAGTTTGATTCTAAAGGTTATGTCATTTCTAAAATATATTTTATAGAGAAAAAAAATTAAGGATTGCGATAGTATATATAGTATGTCTCCATTTTTGTCAGTGAGATAAATGCATACAAACCTATTTAGATGCATATTTATAGAGAAAAATATCCAAAAATCTTTGCACTAAATTGTTAGTTGTGAATTATATATACCTGTTAAAAAGATAAGATTTCATTAAAATAACTAAAAATACTAAATAGACCTAAGACAAATCATACAACATTAAATAAAATGGAATGTAAAACATAATGAACACACATTTCTGCATTAAACAATATGTATAGGATAATAGTTGAAAAATTTAAACATTTTAGGGAGGTGGAATTAGGCTTGAATTATTTTTAAAAATTTAAAATTTATCCTTGTTCATTAATTCTGAGGGTAGCACCTTGTAATTCCTTTTTTTCCACTTTAAATCTTTAATTCACCTTAATTTTTTCAAAAGATAGCTTGTTTTCACAATGCTATTTATTGATATCACCTTCTTTACATAATATATTCTTATGTATACATGGGTCTGATTCTACACTTTCTCTTCTGTTCCATTAATCTAACTATTTCTTCTGATTTCAATGACTTTACATATGAAATTTTTGCACAGAAAGTCCTCTTTTGTTACCTTTTTTTTAAACTTTCCTGGACATTTTCACACTTTTATTATTGCAGATGATCCGTGCATCAGTTTATTAAAATAAAAATCAAGAACAATGCTTTGGAATAATTATTGTAAGAAGACCTACTTGACAGGATAATTTGAGAGAATTCAATGTGTGATTTAACGATGCGATGAACTGCCTCTTTCATGTTACAAGAATAGTACAGTCCCGCTCACTCATTCCCAGCTAACAGAACAGCTAAAAGTTTAAATATATTATAATCCCTGTAAGAAAAATAGTACAACATTCTATTTATTTTTTTATTTTATTTATTTGAATGATGATATGAAAGAGTAAGTCAAAATGAGAGAGGTGTTTCTAATTTGATTATAAAATTTAAAAATGCTTTATCAATTTTGACTTTGACTTCAAGTTAAATCAACACGAAGAGTTTTCAGCTCATGTGTCAGGAGTAACAAGGCAAGAAATTCAGTGTACTTATGTGATACTAAATGGTAGTAAAAGCTGCATCTAAATAGGCTAATTCTTAACTGATGAGCCAAGAGTAACTCTGATACCCAACAGAGACATAATTTTCAATTATTTGGTCTCTTATATCTCAGTGAGACAATTAGGGCCTCCCTTTCGCCCATGGAGCCTATATACAGTGTCCCCTGCAGAAATGGTAATTAACTCTGTCACTGAAAAAATGGGGAGCAGTGAGGGAAGGAATTCACATTTCTTAAATGTCTGTTATGGGATAAGTGCTTTGCATTTAACTTTTTTGGGGGGGATACAGTACAAAAATTGAATCAGAAGCCAACTACTGTTCACTTTCCTCTCTGCAGAGTTAACTCATTTAAATAATTCAGAACTTTAGGTTAGATGATTTGTCAAAGTAGTTTCTATAAAATTTCAACTTTTCTGTAGTATTACAACTAAAATTGTTTCTTTCAATCAGTTTGAATAAATCCTATTTTAGTTCTAATTTTGTCTATCAAATCAATAAGTACAAAAAGTCCATAAGCTAAGTCTGATAATAAGCTCAGTTGATATCTACTCCTGAGTGTTTAGTGCACATATTTAACCTTGAAAGCATTTTATAACCATATGCATACTTAGAACTTTCACTATCATTTCTTAAGCTTGAGACTAATGCTGGAGCCGAAATGATCTTATAACTGAACTGATGCCCTACTTCTACATCCAGGAGATATGATAATGCTTGCAACTGCTACCTAGGAATACTTTTCCTTTTCCTTTCAATTACTTTTTGTAAATTTCTCTGTATTTTGAAAATAGATTTTGCTTCTTTTGCTTCATGGGAATTATATCTATTTTTACATATAACAAACTTTTTTCTGAGTGACACTGTCTAACCTAAGTGCCCTAAAATTCATTTTTCTTGATCTCAATGATAAATATTTAAAACTAAGAGATTGGAATACATATTTTTCCATTTGCCTCAAACTATTTTGATAATTATTTGTTATTATTATAGATGCAATTTTCTAGGGCTTGATATTTTCAGAGTGAGTTTAAAATTCAGCGTTAATCAAATTATATCAAGTTTAAGTGGATATGTAATAAAACTTTCACTTAATCAGGGTGATGGTCCCTGGGCTTTGTGGTGCTTCTGAAGCTTCCCATGTCACCAAGGCAACACAGGCTGGATGCTTTTGTGTCACTGCTTATGTAGGCTTCCCATCTGCCAAAGAGTGCACTAGTATAGAAGGCACAGAATGGGGGAATAAGATGCTCTGTTGCTAACTTTCTCTGATCCTGTGTCCTCCTCTTTCAACATGAGAATGCAGAACTAGATGAATCTTCATTCTTTTCAGCTTTAAAACACCTTTTTCCAAAATTGAACAAACTAATTTAAAAATAAATTTCCCTGGAGTATGAATGTTGAGAGTAGAAGAGAATGCAGTAAACGCAGTATGAGTTTCCTCTAAGCCATGCAGTTCTTAGGATGTGCTTCATCCTGTAAACATTTTGAAATTTTTATTTCAGAGATGGAAGAAAAGGAAAATTAAGGAAACATCCTAAGATTAATTGGAATTGGAACTATATTTAACTGCAGATACAAATTAGATACTTACTCTAGAGAGCCATGATTCTGCTCAAGAAGTAGATGAAAAATAAGATGAAATTGAGATGGAAATGGTCCTTAGGTACAGAATCATAGCCTCCACACTGTATACATGTGTAGATATTTTTTGACTTGCACAAAATTATATAGCAAATTGGTGACAGTCAGAAATAAAGTGCATATGTCTCTTAACCCCCAGGTCAATAATCTATTTAATTCTCTAATAACAGTATCTTCTGATATAAGCTAATGGTATCTCATATCAATAAATTATAACATATAATCAATAAGCTATATAAATTATAGATTGTTCATTTTTCTCAGTATTTAAACAGTCTTCAGTCACTCCCATCTTAAGAGAAAAATCTTTTCTCAGTGGTTTCAACCTTCAGTGGGTATCAAGGTACCTGGAGCTCTTAAAAAATAGTCAATGCCTAGGCCCTACCTGCAGAGATTATGAAAATAGGTGAGTAAGGGCAAAGCATGGATATTTTTTGAAAGGTGTCCAGGTGACTCAATGTGAGAGAACCACAGTCCTACCTCCTCCTTTATCTTTCCCCACTCCCCAGCTACTGCTTTCTCCTCTTTAATTCATAGCCTTTTAAAAACTTTAAATGACATAATTAATGTAGAAACTATACAAGCAATGCAAATTTTAGAGTAGGTAAAGAAATGCAAATCTTTTTGAAAAGCAGGTCCTTTTCTAATTAATTTCAACGTTAATTGTAATTTTCTATGCTCCCACTGCCAAGTTTATTGAGAGTGGTCTACATTTGCAGTCTTCATTTACACTTTAACACACTTGCACATGGCTTGCACACCCCCTACTTGCTTGTAATTACTGCCACCAAGTTACCAATGACTGCCTAATTGTCAAACCCAATGAATACTTTCAAGTTTTTAACTTATTTGGGCCTCTCTGTAGTATTTAACAGCCTCCTATTTCTCAAAACTTTTTCCTTCCATTGCCTATGACACTCCCTCCTGGTTGCTATTCTCTCTGGCTGCTCTCTATCAGTCTCCTAGTCACCATCGTATTCACTTGGTACCAAATCCACACCAAAAGCCTCAAATACCATCTATGTGTGTTGATAAGTTCCAAACCTCTATTCCCAGCCCATATCTCTGGACCCACATATCCACTTAATCAGAGAGATCATATCCTCTTGATCTCCATGCTTCATAGACATTTCAAACTCACCATCTCCCACATCTCCAAACTGCTCATAAATATGTCACCATTCACAGAACCTGAGGAGCCATCACAGCTTCTCCCCTTTTTTTTGGCACCCTCATCCTATACTCACCAAATTTATTTTCTATACCTCTCAAATGTAACACTTTCTCTTTTTTAATTTTTTATTGTTATGTCTTATTTGTGGCCTTCATCATTTCTCCCCTGGTCTTCAGAGTGAGTAGTAGTCTCGACTCTTCAATTCCTCCAATATTCTTAGTGTCATATAAAATGCAGACTCAATTGCCACTTTGATATCTCCTCATCCATGAACATAAAATCCTAACTTCTTACTTTTTAATATTCTACATAAATCTATTCATGTGATATATATGTGGGTATATAACACACACACGTACACACACATCATATATGTAATTCTCTAGCCTTAATTCAATATTCCCACTTGCACTCTATATTCTAGCTGTATTTAATTATTTGCCATGCTCTTGTGCTTTTGTCTTTAGAATGCTCTTCTTCCTCTTCCCTTGGACAATCTGCACTTATCCTTTCAAACTCAATTCAGTTATCACTAACTGTGGAATACTTTCCTACCCTGGTTCATTCCCCCCCCCCCCCCAGTTCCCTTTGTCCTTGTTGCAACTCTTGATTCTAATTTAACCTTCTGCCTCTATGGTATAAACATTTATCGTGGATCTGATCACATTTTATTGTAATTGTTCCTTTATTCTTCTACCTTTCCCACTAAATGAGAGTTCCTCTAGTATTATTCCTATCTCTCTAACTCCAAAGCCTAGCAGAATGTCTGATATCTAGCTAATTTTTTTTCAGTATTTTCTGAAAAAATGACTGACAATAAATGTTCAGAAAATTCGAATCTTGATAAAAGGGTAATATTGGCATCACAAACCACAATAAGGCAATAAACTTAAAGTCAACTGTTTATGAAGGAAATAACTTAGGTTCATAAGATATCAATTCAAATACGTCTAAGTTATATGTTGGCTTAAAAAATTAAAAGAGCTGCTGGTAGAGAAAGCAGTCCACTGGGGAAAACTTACTAGACTGAAAACTCCTTCATTTTCCAACAAACAAACAAACAAACAAAACCAACCCTCAAATAGCATAAAGTAGGATAAATTACAGTTTTCTTTGGTGAAACTTGTTTTCTTATTAGCATTTAGAAAGTGGCTAGCCTCACAGACATGAATAGAGTCTATGAGGTGTAAAGGAAGAGGAGAGACATAAATATACTGATGCACCAATTCAAACTATGTACACAATAAGGAAAGGAACAAAATTCCTATCTGCACAACTTTCACCTTTTACCTAAAAAGACTAAGACACATAACAATGTGTCTTAGTCTTTTTTAGTCACAGATCCCTTTGAGAACCATGTACTTTACAGCCCCTATCTGCAAAAAAACAATAAGCTAAATCTTCTTTAGAAAACTTCCCCAACCTTTACCTAAATACAATGATCTAAGTACTCCTTTCACTAATTACTCAATTTGTGCTATAATTTTTCACTGATATTTTACCCTGTACATATTATATAGTGGTTATTTTGTGTATATGTTCTCTCTCCAACTTCACTGTGTGCTCTGTAAACACAGGAGCCAGGTAAAAGTTTTAATACTCTGCCCTATTCTGTTCCATAAATGATCAACTCAATGTAGTCTGCCAAATATACACTCAAATAGTCAAAGTGCTTCGCAACTCCTAAAAGGTTGGTTTTGGGTAATAATACCTAACGCTTATTATATTCTTACTACCTACCAGGTATTCTCTCAGCACTTAACCCATTTTAATCTCTTTAATTCTCACAATTACCCCACGAGGTAGGCTATCATCCAGGTGAGGAAACTGAAGCACAGAGAGAAGTTAAGTAATTTCTTAGTGTTTCAAGGTCATGTAGCCAGGAAGCAGTGGTATTGGGATTTGACCACTGGCAGTTGGCCTTAAGAGAGCCAACTTCAATATTGTACTATATGACCTCGAGTACTTGAACAGAATATCTATCAATTGGGATGGTTTAATAAGAGGATGACTTCTACCATGCCAAAGAAAGGAATATAGGTTCACTTTACCTATTTTAAAAAAATTAGTGCAATTTTCCCCACTTTCCTTTTGGCTGTATTACCTTCATTCTCTCTCCTCTTCATTTCTTCTCTATTAGTCCCCCACACCTGCTCTCCACCACCATCAAAATAACCCATCTTAAGCTAGTAGGTTTCTTTTCACATTTTTCTCGCTACTCATTTAATCCGATATGGAGAGATGCACCTATTCACATGTACACAAATTCATGTATAGAAAGTCACATACAGAAACTCATGCACAGGAAAGTGAGATAGGACTTTTTCTCAAAAATGTGGTATTTTTACGTAGTTTTCTGCATCTCATTTATTTCACAAAACAATACTTCCTGGAAATCCCTCTAATTTACTGGCATAAATCTGGTTCTTCCTTTCTAAGGAAGTGGCTAGTCAATCTCCCATGGTATGGATGGTACATTATTTATTTAGCCATTCCCCTATTATGAACCGTGTTCACTTTGTCTCCAGTTGTTTGGCACTAAGAACAATGCTGCAATTAATATGGGGCATCAGAAATGCCAGAGGTGGAATGTGAAGTAGGCTCGCTGCGAATTCCTTCGAGGAAGTTTGCAGGAAGCTTCTCTATATATGGTCTTCCTGAATTCTCTCCTCTTCGAGCAGCAAGGAATATTAAGGTCATTCAGCTCCTTCTCAGCCTTTTAGAGGTCAGGGAGAGCTGACATATTTTTGTGCGACCGATATCAAACTTCCATTCGGAAACCCACAGGATTTCAAAGCTGAAGTCTCCCCAAGATCTGCAGCTTTCCAGGCTTTCTTACCAGCATTTGGCAGCCCATGCAGGAGAAACCCCTGCTCTGGTTTTGTATACCAAGACCCCCACAAACTCATAATAGAGTTGATCCTAGCAGCCAAGTGGAGGGAAGCAAAGACACTCTCAGGTTCAATGTTACCAGAATCTGTTCCAAGTCCATTTAATAATTTAATGCACTGCTATGAAACCTACCTAGAATGCTGATTCCAAGCAAAGCTGTCCTATTATACATTTAAATAGAAATATGATGACATAAAACCAGTTAGTTAACTTAACAGCAGAATAATGAACTGAAAAACCTTAGTGGAAAACTACTCAGTTCCCTGTCCTCCCAGCTGTGGTCAACTTGAGTGCAGGATTGTAAGAAATGAGCATGAAACAGGCCATGCATCAAAACATTTCTACTGAAAATGGCTTTATAACTAACAAAGACAGAATCAAAGAATTCACTCTTATGATGGTTATGAGTTTTATGCATCCTCGGATAAATATACTTACATTAAAACATAATTGTATACCTACTTCAAGAATTTTATAATTTTCAAATTACTCTTTTTTTCTGGTTCAATATATATTCTACTCACTCTTTTCTATTCAGCTTCGTGCATATTTTATGATTTTTAAGGCTTTCAATCAACAGGTTATCCCACAGAATATTAGTCACTGTTAAGACAGTAGTATCAGTTAGTAATTACTTAATTCAGATAATCAGGTTTGTTGAAACATGACAGAATGATTAAATATAAATTTACCACCTACATATATCCTGTTTTAACACTATCACACATATAATGCTTTCCCTAAAAATGTTCAATATTTAACTCATAATATTTAACTCATAATACTGTATACTATTAAAATATGTTTTCCCCACACACTTGAGTGCTGACAGGCACCCTCAGCCAAGGAGAGTGAGCATGGCAGAAAGTACTGTACAATCTTGGGTAATGAACACACTGCTAACACATTTATCCAGTGAGTGTTCCACTGCACCACCCCAGCTGAAGGCAGTCTGCAACATGTGGTGTCCCGTCTTTGGCCTATTTTATGCTCTAGCAAGCAATTTTGACCTAAAATGTCTAGGAAACGTATACATGCAACAGGATGGGATCTGCTACAAATAAACAAGAACAAGTGTCTTTCTCAGTATTAAGACGAAAGTTTTATGGCAGCTGGAATGTGGCCTCAAGGAAACAGTCATAGAAACAGGGTAGAGGTCAACAGGAAATTAGATTTACCAAAGTCCTGTAACATTATGAAAGGCATCATAAGCATTACTGCAGCCTGAGATACATGACTAACAATTGTTTGACTGGCAGGTAGCATTTCATGATTTGGGGATATTAGAAAAAAAAACACAGAAGATCGAGTGTCAGTGTAAGACATCAGAACCATTTCTCCACAGGGCCTCTGCTATAACCATAACCACCCCCATCTAAGGTCAATTACCAGCATTCCCATTTTTAGGAGCATGTCCTCCTTTGTTCTTGAATTGCTCCCTCCCCTGGCATAATCTTTTATTTTCTCAGGCACACAAGTGATCTGGCATACCAATTATCAAAAGATTTTACTGATTTACCTTTAGAATTATCTATTTTAAATCTTCAGCTACCTGAGAAAATAGTTTGCAGCAATCACTTTGCAATTCAGAAGTACCAAGTTATTATTTAGTTGTTGAATTATTTAACAGTTTTCATTCAACATATGTGAGGTTATTGGAACTCCTTAGCTTTAAATATCCTGTGGAACAAGTGATTCCACTCCCTTCTTTTAAGCTTTTTAGGTTAAAGACATGACCTTTAAAAAAATTATATCCTGAACAGTTTATTATAACAGAAATTAGCAATGTCCAATTTAAAAACCAGATAGTGTTATTCAGACCACCATTCTGGTACACTGAGTGGCCTGTGTCTGAAACAAAATTCCATCATTGAAGTCATCAACCTAGGTCAGTATCATTGCTCCTGAGGTCCTCATTAAAGCTCTCTTATTCTCTGCAAATGCTGACTGGTTTTGAACAGCATGGATTTACCATGCATCTCAGGATTTACCTGCATCAACCTGGCACATACCTAGCAACTTTCAGCATTCTAAAGAAAGTCCCACAAATATTGACGTATGTAAGCCATAGCACCTTTCCTAAGAACAGTTCCAATCAGCATTGCACATTAACAAACACATACTGGTATATGCTTGTAGCTCCACCACCTAGCTCAGTTAGAGCAATGGTAAATAAGAGTAGATACTGAACTTAATAGCTTCGCAGGGAGGGAAATGTTTTATAGTCATAGGCTTGATCCTATCAGGGGAAAGTCTTCTTAAAAGGTTTGCAGTTGGTTACAAAGTGCTTAAAAGGAGAGTATGGTTGGTTCTGAACAAACCCACAAAGTCACTTCTGAACATAAACTCAAAATACACATTCTAATGACAGCGATTTGGTTCTATTATTTTCACAAACCAAAGTACAGATTTCAAGTTATTTCACAAATCAGATGATCAAATGAAAATGGACATGAAAACATTTAGTAAATTATTATGTTTTTAAAAAGAGGTGCTGCTGTTTAAAAATAATTTACATGACAGAACTTGGCAAAGAGTAAACAAAATCATTAGTAATAACCCAGAAAATGTGGAAAACTAAGAAAAAGGCCCAACGAATTAAAAATAGAACATATCTTTCATCAGATTTGAGATAAGGTATATTGTGTGCTTTTAAAAATATGCATAAAGCAACTTTATACTGCACTTAAATGATCTGAGAAATCCAAAACATTTTCTCTTATAAATATATACTCTACGACTGGATGTAATATTTGGGCAACATAAAAGGATCCTGTAGAAATTTGTTGCTGCCAGAAATCTGGGATACAGAGTTAAAGATGGAGTGAATAAGGCATGGTAATGCTTTGTACAATTTTTAGACAGCTCATATAAAAAACCAGCTATCAAATAGCATGGCTATAAGGGAAAATAGTTTATGTGGAGGCTAGAGATGATGAACAAAAGGAAAACTGCAGCTTTAGATTAGTATTTTAGAAATAGTAAATCCATACTATTTTAAGTAAAAATGGATGATTTTATTATATAAAATTATGTTGGCAGAATACAGAAAATTACTTCTCTTTTACCTTTACATATTTATTTTAAGTACTAAGCAAAATGCAACAGTTGGAAGAACTCATGACGAACTACCAAAAGGTATTCATTTGGCAAAATTATTCAAGTTACAAAATGCTAATTAAATAAATGCACTTCAAAATACATGAAGTGTAATACAAGTGTATGAAAGTAGTGATCTTAAATTATTGATTTCTTTACCAAAAACTAAACACAAACAAGAAGCACAAGAGAAATACTGTCAAGTTAGACAGAAAAGAATAAATCAAACATATTGTTTATTGGGATAATTAAACTAAATAATTTTTAAAGATAACCAAACAAGTAATTAGGATTCAAAAAAGAATAATAATATTCCAATACTATATATTTTTTCTACCAATAAAAGAAGGAAGGATTTGTAGGCCAATTGAATGCTATAGACTAGACCCAGGTGCCTATAAGATAATTTGCACTGAGTTCTTCTTGGTATGTACATATGAACTTCACTGTTACTCAAAGGTGAGCAAACTTAGGCATTATGAAGGACAGGAAAACAATTATACCTGCAACAGGGCAAAAAATTTACACATTAAAGTGGTCAAATGCATCTTTAGCATAAAACTAAAATAATATGCTTACAAATAATTCTTTTGCACTTTAGTAAATCAGGGCAAAGATTTTACCCTAATGAAAAGGCATATGGGAGGTCTCTGATAAGGTGACATCTTCATAGCTAAAAAAGAGATACCTATTAGAAAATTTGCATTCATATCTATAATCTCCATTGTAAAAAAAATGAATCATTAAGTTCACAATTAAGCTATTTAAAACATATAAGGTGATAAATGAATAATATGTCATATGAATCATATTGCCAAATCATTATATTCTATACACATAAGTGCTATTAATAAATACACTCAATTCATTCTACAGGAGAAAGAATTGCGAGACTTAATTTCACATTTCAGAATTCCTGAGTCTTAGAGAAAAATAAGTACCAGAAACCAAACAAAATAAGCCTACTCTACAGTATGGCAAATAATACAAATCTGGGCATTAAGTTAACATTACTTATAGTTTTAAAGATGAAGACTATGGGAAAAATATATATGTACTTCAATGGAATTATAAACATGATTTTAAAGCTTAGTGTTTTAGAAAGGCGTTTTGATCAAACAAGGCCACCTGAGTGACATCTTTAATGATGGTAAGCCCACCACTTTAAAGGAATAACATCTTTATTTCAAAGCCTAATTATGAATATAAAAAGAAAAAGAAGTTTATTTTAATAAAATGTTTTAGTAAGACTGCAATAGGACAGCCCTTTGATGGAAGACCTAAGGAGGGTAAAACCAATGTAATGAAATTAGAACTCAAGTTCTAATTTGAGCCACCACCCATTTAAATAATTTCCCTTTTGCTTTGCATATTACACAGTGAAACTAAAAAAGGTATCTTAAGAGCACTTCAGTCCCACAATGTAGGATTTAAGCTTGTGTGTATCGGTATAATTGATCCTTACAAAAATACATTCAAACAAAAGTTCACGTCTATTTTCTAACTAGCAAGGAAAAGGAAAGCAAAGTGGTCCCACCTAAAACAATTAGAAAAAAAAAAAAAAACACACACACCATTTATCCTTTCTGGAAAGACTACCAAAGCAAAGAATGTCCAATAATATTATACATTTAAAATTGCATACTTTTACTCATCTTTATAAGTAGGAAAGATGCTTACAACTATTCATAGACTTTATAAATAAAGACACTAAGCAAAAAAATATTTGGATTATTTCTCTATTCATAAGTACCCATAAAGAAAACGATGAAGAAAAACTAAAGTGCAGACCTATAGGCCATTATGGGTATAATAAATGATAAAGAGTTGCAGCCAAAATTGCATCTACATTTACACTTACTTATCCAGAAAATTATTCTTGCTTTTTAAAAAATGTGCAATTTAAAAACTAGTCAGTTTCTGTTTTGTTTTGTTTTTTTGTGCTGTAATACAATTAGAACTTGCATCTGCCCACTAGCGAGGGGACTGCTAGACCTTGGACCACACACTAGGCTCTGACAATCATACATTTCATTAGAATCATACAATATTGATTCCACCTCCAGAAAATGTTAGGGTCCTCTTGTTGTAGAATGAAGAGCCACTGATATTTGGTTGATTGCCTTTAACCAGAGAGGTTTTCAGTTCCATTTCGCAAGCTACAATAGCTGCATTCAATTCCACTTGAGCTCGATGAACTACATAAAACATGAGGCCTATACTTATAATAATCTGTGAATAAAAATAAAATATTACAGTTAACAATATTTTACATGGAAAAAGGGGAGAAATATATCCAATAAATATTTGTCTTAGAAATGTTACAAACAGGATGCTTGTCAAATACCGTTAGGTAAAATTTTTAAATAGTTTACACACAGTTGTCATTTATTCTTCCTTTGGCTGCCGGGTGTGGAGGGCCAAAATCTACAGGGTAACCATTATATGGTATCCGGTTAACACAAGGCAACTATACATCCCTTTTAGTCCATATTAAATGATGTTTGTTTGATACAAGTCAAGCTTCTCTCTTTGTACCAAAAAGTTTCCTTCAAGGAATAAAAAAAATTTCTACAATAGAGGTAAAGCTGGCTAAACTTTATTAATGTAATAATGTAGTATTATTTCTGTGCAGAACTATAAATGTCCATAGGTATTTTTAAGCCCACTTAGAGAGAAGCACTACCATTTGCAAATGACCTACCTGGTGCAGCCAAAATTTAAAATATTAAGAAACACTTTTAAAAAATGAAATGCCGGACTTCCCTGGTGGCGCAGTGGTTAAGAATCCACCTGCCAATGCAGGGGACACATGTTCAAGCCCTGGTCCAGGAAGATCCCATTTGCCATGGCGCAACTAAGCCTGTGTGCCCCAACTACGGAGCCTGTTCTCTAGAGCCCACGAGCCACAGCTACTGAGTCCACGTGCCACAACTACTGAAGCCTGTGCGCCTAGAGCCTGTGCTCCACAACAAGAGAAGCCACCATATGAGAAGCCCACGCACCGCAACGAAGAGTAGACCCTGCTTGCCACAACTAGAGAAAGCCCGCGCACAGTAATGAAGACCCAACACAGCCCAAAATAAATAAATTAATTTAAACAATTAAAAAAAATGAAATGCCAATAAGCTTCAAAAGAAATTAACTAGAGATTGTGAACACGAAACTGTCTATACTTTTCAAAACAAAAACAAAGGAACACGGTGAGGGGAAAAACGCCAGTCAAAGGGATAACTAGAAAAAGCTTTAAACTGAAAATCAGGTTCTAGTCTTGGTTTAGCCACTCACTAGTGCTGTGATTTCAGGTAAGTCCCTTTAAACCACATGGGCTTCTCCCACTGTCCAAAAGTTGTGGTCCCTCTGTGCTTAAACATTCTACATACAATTCAGCACAATGAATGTCTAAGCAGTCTACATCTTTTAAATGGTATTTATTCCAAAGTTCATTTTAAAGCAGTTCTTTAGAGTTCGGAGCAAATATTCTCAGTAGATATTGTTTAATGTCCCAGCAAGCTTTCAAAGGCTGCTCTAAGCATAGTGATCCTTAAATATAACACTGTTTCAATTAAGCCTACCTATAATTTTATGGGAGAAATATTCTAAATACAAGCGTTGAGGGAGGTAGGGGGAAGGGCAGGATACTGGGAGTAAGGTAGGTTGAGTAGATGGGGGAACCTGGAACTTGCACAAGGGAATCTGTACATGAAGCGAATACCCATTACTTAATACAAGTCTAATCAAATTAGTTATTTTATTCTATTTTTTATGTTATAGGAAACAAAGATATTTATTTTATTCATCCTTATTTAAAACATTTTCTTTTTTTAAATATTTTAATTTTATTGGAGTATAGTTGATTTACAATGTTGTGTTAGTTTTAGATGTATAGCAAAGTGATTCAGTTACAAATACACATACATTCATTCTTTTTTAGAGTCTTTTCTCATATAGGCTACCACAGAATATTGAGTAGAGTTTCCTATGCTATACAGTAGGTCCTTGTTGGTTATCTATCTTATATATAGTAGTGTACGTATGTTCACCCCAAGCTCCCGATTTATCCCTCCCTTGCCAGTTTCCCTTTTGTAACCATAAGTTTTTTTTTTTTTTGCGGTACGCAGGCCTCTCACCGTTGTGGCCTCTCCCGCTGCGGAGCACAGGCTCTGGACACGCAGGCTCAGCGGCCATGGCTCACGGGCCCAGCCGCTCCACGGCATGTGGGATCCTCTCGGACCGGGGCACGAACCCGCGTCCCCTGCATCGGCAGGCAGACTTTCAACCACTGCGCCACCAGGGAAGCCCCATACATTTGTTTTTGATGTCTGTAAGTCTGTTTCTGTTTTGTAAATAAGTTCATTTGTATCTTTTTTAAAAATCAGATTCCACATATGAGTGATATCATGATATTTGTCTTTCTCTGTCTGACTTACCTCACTTAGTATGATAATCTCTAGGTCCATCCATGTTGCTGCAAATGGCATTATTTCATTCTTTTTTATGGCTGAGTAGTTATTTCATTGTATACCACATTGTTATTTCATTGTACCGATCCTCCCGGACTGGGGCACGAACCCCTGCCCCCTGTATCGACAGGCGGACTCCCAACCACTGTGCCACCAGAGAAGCCCCAAATTAGTTATTTTAAATGTAGGCCTTTAAATCTTGTCTTTGTTCTCTAACATATGAGCTCTCTTAAAAACACAAGACATACTTATTGAACACCCTAAGTTTGATACTATGTGGATGGTGATACAATGTAAAGAGATGAAAAAAATGTTAACTAATTGGGGGAGGGTGTGGATGAGATGCTAAGTTCTGCTTAGGACATGCTGAATTTGAGGTGCCTATTAGATATCCAAAGCAATTCAGTGAATGGGTCTAAAGGTATGGAAAGAAGGCTGAGCTGAAGATGTGTATTAGGGAGTCCTTGCAATAAACATAATAGCAGCAACCACAGGAACTTGATTTACCAAGAAGAAAAGTTTTCAGAGTGAGACTAAAAAGCTCTGGCTAGAATCTTGAGGAAGACCAAGTTAGGGGTGAAAAGAGAAGGAGGTGCTGATAAATGAGCCAGGCAAACAGCAAAAAAGATCAGGAGAGTGTTATCAAAGAAGCTAAGAGAAGAAGGTGTTTTTAAAAGGCATAGTCAACAGAATCTTAGGTTGTTAAGATGAGAACTGGAAAGTGTATCTGATATAGAGAAGATTAGTGATGAAAGCTTGAGGGAAGAATTTGGTGAGGCCACAGAAAATAAGTTTAGAACCACTGAAAAAGTCTTTTGGGTTCCCAGCAAGGGTGAATGGGCTACATCTTTACATGGGATTTTCCCCCAGATGCCTTTCTGGAGCCCAGGGCCTGGCAATGTGTACTGACTCTTCCCAACAGCCCAGTGAAGTAAACAAAACAAAAACACAAAAAACTTTTTTAAAAGTTTCCCTATTAAAATGAATCAAAAAAAAAAAAAAAGAACAAAAAGAAAAACAAAAAAACAGAAGAATCAAACCCAAGTAGAAAGACAAGTTTTAAAGGGGAAAGCCTACAGAAAGTGATTTCTTCCGCTGTTAACTGAAAAGCAAGCCGAGAGTATGAGCAGAACATAAGAGGGTTAGTACATTTCTTAGTTGGAAATTGAGGGGTTTCCCATTTGAAGACTTTTGATTTTTCTGTTAAGCAAGAGAGGTAATCTGTTGAGAATGAAGAAGGAAGCCAGGAGAGGAGGAAAAAACTGTGAGGAGGGTGAGGATAAGTTTGAAATAGTCATTGAGGAAAATGGGGGAATGCGAAGACAAAGGAAACAGAATATAGGGCAGTGTTGAGAAACCAGCTGAAGGTTTGCAACCATGAATTAAATATCACCAACTTGCTTGGTTGTATGACTTCCCCAAAAGAGCAGGTGCTAAAGCAGATCAAAACTTGCATTTATCCAGGATTGGGGTTTTGGCTGATGAGTACACACAAAAATATATGGAAAAGATTAACTGAACTGACAAACCATGGAATCTAAGTTGGATTTCAGTACAGTAAATACTTGTGCCTTCCTCTGAACATCTGTTTGGTATTTCTTTGATTTTACAGACACTGTGGACTCTATTTAGGTGGCTACAGTGGGAGGCAAATTTGTGGCTCATTTCTAGTGAATATGAGGAACCTCATGTTATTTACTCTGCTAACTTTAACCTATGCTTCATCCTTTTTTCCTATGCTAATTTTCTCCTTCAAGATGACTTCTTTCTCCTCTCTTTTTATTCTCCTGTATATCTTTTGTAAGCTAAATTAAATCCTCCCTGAAACAAATTACAAGTAACATCATCAATATATCCAATCAAGGCATAAACATGCCTTCACTTTTTTGTTGTTGTGGTGGTTGTTTTTTGTAAATGTCTGGGCTAAGAAACATTTACCTTTTTCCCCCTGTTTTGTATCCTAAGCTTAAATAATTTGCCAATTCAAGCAAAGGGGTAAGAAATCGCTTAGAAAAAAGAACATCCTATATTTTAAGAAGCACCACTGACAAATGCATGAACTAGTTTGTTCTATTACAATTCCATTGATTATAGTTGAGTAATTTACTAAGATGCATAGAAATATAAAGTATCAAATAGTGAATATCTTCTGAAAACTACTAATAATGAGGAATTCTAATTACAATGTCAAGAAAAAAGATGTTTCAAATTGTTTTCAGGAAACTTGAAAAACATAAAATATGCTTAAATATACTAAAAAAATCAATCTGAGAATGTAGTGTACATCAGAATCTTAGAGTACCTTGGGATGATTATAAACATAAATTATTAACATAGATACTACGTAACACATAGAAAGTTTAGTATGTGATTGGCATGCTACATTAATAAAAATAAACCAACTGTAACAAAAACTCTAAACCTATAGCAGGTTATCTTAAAAAAATGTAGCTCTGAAGAAAAAATAGTAAAGAAAAATAAAAACTGACTTCCTGAATATCAAAACTATTACAAAATTTTTGTTAAAGCAAGCCCTTTCACTGACAAGCTTTATTTATAGTTTAATGTAAATATTCCTGGGCTTACTTTGTTTACTAAACTTATACTGCATAAGCACAAAGAAAATTAACTCTGGCTTTATTTATCGTAGTATTTTTAATACAATATAGTACCTCAATAAATTGAGAATACCACTAACAGTAAATTGCAATGTGACACCATATATTCAATAACAGTATAAATTAAAACTTACAAGTCAAGGGACCAGTAAGTTAAGTCAGCTATCTCACTAGTATTATCTGCTCAGTAGACCGTTGGTTATAAGTGTGGTCTCTAGAACCAACTGCCTTTGTTCAAATCCTGATCCTACCCCTTGCAGCTCAGACATTAGACAAATTATTATCCAATGGTGTGCTAGTAAACTAGCTCTTAAGGATCGGAGGTGGGAAGCTTGACTTAGAGCACTTGCCATTTTCCATAACTGTAGATACCCCCGTCATGACCAATTTCAAGCTACCAGTGTGACATCACTGAATGTACAATTGGCTCGAGATAATAGATAATAAAATTATATGCCTACTAAGGTTTTGGTAGGCATTAAATGAGCTTAAATATATGGCATATAAAGCATTCAATAAATGTTAGTGATCATCATCATCTTACTAAATCATCAAAAATTATGGTGATTTTATATTTTGGTAAATCTCAGGAATGAAATGTATCACAAGCAAATGAATTTTTAACTCTTCCTGCATATAATTTAAGGCACTGAATAAGTCTGCCTACATAGCAGGATTTTCCTCTTTTATTAACCTCTTATATTGAATTGTATGTACCCCAAACTATGCTATAATCTGCATGGTAGTAATAATTTATTATACAAATATTATTTGAACTTATAATGGAATACTTCTATACTTTTTATAAAGCAATACTTTCTAAAAAATTTTTGTTCACATCAAATTGTACTAGAAATAAATTTACATTGCCAGTATAATAATCTAAAAAATACAAATAGAAGAGTTCAATAACTTCAAAATTTGAAGGTAAAGTAACTAAGATAAAAACCCAACCCTACCAAATCTCATTATCTTTAGAAATGTAGTATTAACACTTCATACAAACTCAAAACAGTATTTGATTTAGTCATGACTTTGAAAATAATCACTGCAAAAAGAAACCTATTTTTGTCATTCCTTTTTTTTGTGTTTAAGAGAATTTTCAATAAGTGTCAATTCAGTTCTATATATTTCCATATATCCACACAATTAAAAATGTAAGTGTTGTCAAAATATGAAGTAGTACTGAAAGAACAAGAAAAGGTGTAAAAAGGAAAAAATCTTCTTAAATTATTTTCAGTGAAATTTCTTAGATTTGAATCAGTAATGTCATACAAAAAGGAAACAAAAAAAGACAAGCCTTGGCCTTAAACTCACCTGTAAACAAAAAACAAAATATCCACTAACACTTTGTTCTGCAATGACATCTTCCATGGTCCTCAGGGTGGTACCCAAATAAGAATTCAGGAGCTGGGTAGGAAGCAGTCCAACCGAAGATGCCATCAGATAGTTGGGTAAGGAGAGATCAGTAATCTAGAAGAGCAGATTAAATGGAATGATTCATTACAACATAAAATTTCAACTTTACATAAAACTGTGGTACAAGTCTTGCTAGCAGTTTTCCCTTGGAGTAGAGGAAGCTGAACTACTTTTCAAAGCATTCTGGTTTTTAAAAATGATTATAAAGGGAATACATACAGAATGTAAAAGATGAAATAAAAGTTTAAAGAAAAATTTTAATATTCTATTATTCTGCCATTGAAAGCTAACATTTGTGACTATTGTTTTTTCCTTACACGTAAATAAAATGTGCACACACAGATCACTCTGTAAAAACAGTTTTTTAAGTCTTCCTCATGTCATTTAAATATTCTTCATAAGCATACTTAAATGGCAATGTGGTCACTGGGCTTTGAAGCCAGGTAACTCTAGAATGACATTGAAGGGCAGAGTCTTTGAATATCAGTTTTTTCATTTGTAAAATGAGGATAATAACCACTACCTTACATGGTTGTTGTTAGGATGAGAAATATTTGTAAATATCTTAACAAATGCTAGCATATGACTGACACTCAAAAAGGTAGAAATTATTATTATTATACAATTACACTATTGGGTTGGCGAAAAGGTTCATTCAGTTTTTTTCCATAAGATGGCTCTAGTAGCACTTAGGTGTCTTTAACTTCATTCGAAACAATTTTGTTAGATTGTATTGTGACAGCTGTCGTATCGGTGTGCATTTAAACAATAACTTATCAAAACTGAATTTTTGTGTAGCCATTTTAATATTAAAGATGGAAGAAAAAAAGCAAGATTTTCTGCATATTATGCTTATTATTTCAGGAAAGGTAAAAACGCAGCTGAAACGCAAAAAAAGATTTATGCAGTGTATGGAGAAGGTGCTATGACTGAACAGTGGTTTGTAAAGTTCCGCGCTGGAGATTTCTTGCTGAACGATGCTCCACTGTCAGGTAGACCAGGTAAGTTGATAGTGATCAAATCGAGACATTAATTGAGAACAATCAACGTTAAACCACATGGGAGATAGCCAGCATACTCAAAATATCCAAATCAAGCATTGAAAATCATTTGCACCAGTTTGGTTATGTTAATCGCATTGATGTTTAGGTTCCTTGTAAGTTAAGCGGGGCGGGGTGGGGTGGGGTGGGGGGAACCCTTCTTGATGGTATTTTCGCATGCGATTCTCTACTTAAACGTAACAAAAACATTCTGCTTTTAAAACAAATTGTGATGGGCAATGAAAAGTGGATACTGTACAATAATATGGAATGGAAGCGATCGTGAAGCAAGCGAAACCACACCAAAGGCTGGTCTTCGTCCAAAGAAGGTCATGCTGTGCATATGGTGGGATTGGAAGGGAGTCCTCTGTTATGAGCTCCTTCTGGAAAACCAAACGATTAATTCCAACGAGTACTGCTCCCAAGTAGACCAACTGAAAGCAGCTCTCGATGAAAAGCGTCCGGAATTGGTCAACAGAAAACGCATAATCTTCCATCAGGATAATGCAAGACTGCATGTTTCTTTGATGACCAGGCAAAAACTGTTACAGCTTGGCTGGGAAGTGCTGATTCATCCACCATATTTACCAGACACTGTACCTTCGGATTTCCATTTATTTATGTCTTTAAAAAATTCTCTTAATAGGGTTTCCCTGGTGGCGCAGTGGTTGAGAGTCCGCCTGCCGATGCAGGGGACGCGGGTTCGTGCCCCGGTCCGGGAAGATCCCACATGCCGCGGAGCTGCTGAGCCTGTGAGCCATGGCCGCTGAGCCTGCGCGTCTGGAGCCTGTGCTCCGCAACGGGAGAGGCCACAACAGTGAGACGCCCGCGTACCACAAAAAAAAAAAAAAAAAAAAAAAAAAAAAAAATATATATATATATATATATATATATATATATTTTTTTTTTTTTTCCTCTTAATGGAAAAAAGTTCAATTTCCTGGAAGGATGTAAAAGGCACCTGGAACAGTTCTTTGCTCAAAAAAAGTTTTGGAAAGATGGAATTATGAAGTTGCCTGAAAATGGCAGAAGGTAGTGGAACAAAACAGTGAATGCATTGGTCAACAAAGTTCTCAGTGAAAATGAAAAATGTATACTTTATTGTTACTTA
Organism: Globicephala melas; assembly: GCF_963455315.2. Taxonomy (NCBI): domain Eukaryota; kingdom Metazoa; phylum Chordata; class Mammalia; order Artiodactyla; family Delphinidae; genus Globicephala; species Globicephala melas. The sequence continues at coordinate 34,227,442 of NC_083330.1, forward strand.
AAAGCCAAAGGAACTTTTTGGCCAACCCAATAACACTGCGTGGATGTAGCACAATTTAACCAATCTTTTGCTGTAGAACATCTAAAATTGTTTCCTTAGTTACTTCTTTGTGTATATGTGATTACGTATTTTTTTTTGCTATTATAAATTTTTTAAACCTATATGAAAACCTTTCTACATTAACCTCTGTGGGAGAACAGTGTCTAAAATATCCCCAATAAATCCATCTCATAGTATTCATGCCCTTGTGTGATCCTCTCCCCTAGAGTGTGGGCTGGACCTAGTGCTTTCTTCTAGCAAACAGACTGCACAGCATAAGGATGAGATGTTAGTTCCAAGATTAGGTTACAAAAAAAACAGGACTTCCATCTCTCCCTCAAGAAGGTAAGTTACCATGTTGTAAGCAGCTCTATGGAGAGCTTACAGTTCCTTGCTGTACCAAGGAACTGATGCCTTCAGCCAACAGCTAGCAAATACCTGAGACCTGCCAACAGCCACCAGAGTAAGCCTGGTAGCAGATTCTCCCCCAGTGGAGCCATAAGATGGCTGCACCTCTGGTCAACATCTTTTTTTTTTCTGGTCAACATCTTGATTGTAGTACTGAGAGAGAACCTGAATTAGAGGCACCTAGCTATGCTGTACAGGAATTCCCGACCCACAGAAACTGTGAGATAATAAATGTTTATTAAGCCATTCAGTTTTGGAGTGATTGTTACACAGCAAGAAATGACTAATATGCAACTCCATTATTTTAGGAAAGATCATTCGGAATGGAATTACTGGATCAAACAGTAAAAACTGTTTTCCCAGAAGGTTCACAGTTTTACATACCTATCAGTAAGTAATGTATAGGTGTGTCCATTTCATCATACTCTTACCAACTTTAAGTTTTAAATTTCAATCTTTCTTAGTTTGATAGGGGTAAAAATAATGTTTGATCATTGTTTAATCTGTACTATTTTAATTTATATTTACATTAGTTTTAAATATACATTTGCACATCTTTATGGCTTTATTTGTTCACATTTGCTCATTTTTATTGAAATGTTAAGTGTTTTCTTATTTATTCATGATATTTATTCTTTTTATAGTAAGGGCAACTTTTTGTCCATTATATGTGGTAAATATTTTCCTTTAAAGTGTCTCTTTAATTTTATGTTTTGACATTCAAATGTTTCTAAATTTATACATATATTATTTATATATTTTATTAATTGTTTCCTCTGATTTTCCATTGCTTTTAGCTTAAGAATGTCTTTTCAGAACCCATTGTTAATTTCTTCCTATATTTCTTTTATTATATTTTCCTTTTAATATTTACCACTTATTCCTTCTGCAATTTATTTGAATTAAAGGTGAGGATTCCTTATTCCTCCCTTTCCCCAGTAGCCAATTTTCCTAGCATTATTTATTGAATAATCAATAACTTCTCCAGCAACTTATGATGTTTACTTTATTATAAATGAAGTTACTGTATATAAAGGGCTCTATTTGGGACTCTAATACTGTCCACTGATATCTTAAACCTTGTGTTGAAATCAAATTATTGTAAAGACTATCAATTTAATATCTCATAAGGAATTTCCCATCCTTCAAACCCCTATTACTCTTCTTTCTAAAATTTGTATAACCTTCTTACCTATTCATTTTTACAGATACATTTTAGGATCACTCTGTCACTCAAAAAAATTAGTAAATATTAAACTAGGATTAAGGTAAATTTATAAATTAATCTGGACAGAGATGCAATCTCCAGAATATTCAGTCCTCTTATCAAGAAATGTTTTTATAATTGCTTAAAAATCCTCCACATTTCTTACTAAAGTTTGGTGGTTTTATTCACATGTATCAGTTATTTCTTATTAGTTTATTTCTAAGCATTCTGTGTTATAGTTGTTGTTGCTACTGCCATTAATTTTGAGAATAACTTTTCCACATCCTTAACTGGGTATTACTGTTATATAAGAAAGCTAGTGGCTATTTTATTAAATTTCACTTTCATTAATTTTTAGAGTCTGGTATTTTAATCAGCTACAGGTTACTCTATAACTACAATCTAACCTAATAATTATGTAAATCATGTTTTCAATAAAGATACATTTATCTCTACTCATAGATGATTAATTGGAGATACACCACTGCTGGTTTAGAAAGAATTACTGCAGTGACTGCTTGTTAAAGATTCACCTAAACAATTACTGACTCAAAGACTGCTCCATGCAAGATGCTCTGGTAGGTGCCTGCAAGAGAGGCAGTATGACACAACTTTTACCTTGAAGAATTTACACACTGACAAGTACACACACTACTTCAGAAACAGGCAGAAAGGGAGCCTTGAGAAGAACTACACAGAAAGTATTAAAGAGTAAACAGGGATTAAAATCTCTGTAGGAGTGGGGGGGGCCAAAGGGCAATATTGTGGAATAAGAGGAATTTGAAATGAACTCCACAAGCTAATATGGGTTTGGCAGGCAAAGATAGGTGGGATGAGGAAGTTAAGGTGTTCCAAGAAGAGAATGAATAAGGACAATGTGGTAGGGAACATACAGGATGTATTAGTAAAGTTAGCAGTACAGTTTGGATTATTTATAGGGCAAGGGAATCCTGTAAAATAAAGACAGGGCAAGTATTTGGGGTGATACTTGTTATGGGCCTTGGGTGAAAGGCGAATGAGTTTGTACTCAGTAGAAAAGCTCTGGGGAGTCTAATGACATGAATGACATGAATGGGGCTAAGTATTAGGAAGGTTCCTCTATCAGTCTGGAGCACTTACAGGAATGGAAAACTTGCTTTAGAATTAAACATGTCAAATATATAAAATAAGTAAATATGACAAAAATGAATCATAAAAATTATTACACTGCAGTTAATAATAACATTATATGTTAGGGAAGTTATTTTTAAAATAAATATTTAAGTTCCAAAATATCAGAATGCAAAGCTTCAGTTCATAATCTTTAAATGTAATGAAGTTTCTCCAAAGAGAACACATAATTGACATTCATGGATGACGTCAATAATATCCAAACGGCTATTTTAAGAACAGATATCATAAATCTGAAACAACCCTGCCACTTAACTCTTTAACAAGACCCTTGTCCAAAGCATAAATCAAAGTTTATCAAACGTTTCATGACCGAACCTCATCCTACAGAAAAAGCAAGTGTTATTATTTAAATACGGTTCTTTTCTGAAAAGCTGCATAGCTAAATAAAGCAAAGAAACTAATTTCAGGTAATCATTGTAAACTGTTTTGCTGGTGTGTCAAATAATTTAACCAATAGAACAAAACAATAATACACACACATACAGTTTTTCAACTATTACTAAGTGTATTAAAGATAAACAGTTTCTAAATTATTCTAATATGGCATTTCCTATAAGCCATGATCCTATTCAGAATCTGCACCTAGTTCCAGTCTTTGACAAACAAAGCTAATTTAGAATACCTGTTCCCACAAAGAGACCCATCCAACCTTCTTTCCCTGGTAAGCCTTTACCCACCGACTTTTAAAAAAACATGTCTCCCAATCCAAAAATGGGCAGAAGATCTAAATAGACATTTCTCCAAAGAAGATATACAGATTGCCAACAAACACATGAAAGAATGCTCAACATCATTAATCATTAGAGAAATGCAAATCAAAACTACAATGAGGGCTTCCCTGGTGGCGCAGTGGTTGAGAGTCCGCCTGCCGATGCAGGGGACACGGGTTCGTGCCCTGCTCTGGGAAGATCCCACATGCCGCGGAGCGGCTAGGCCCATGAGCCATGGCCGCTGAGCCCGCGCGTCCGGAGCCTGTGCTCCGCAGCAGGAGAGGCCACAAGAGTGAGAGGCCCGTGTACTGCAAAAAAAAAACGAAAAAAAAACAAAAAAACTACAATGAGATATCATCTCACACCGGTCAGAATGGCCATCATCAAAAAATCTAGAAACAATAAATGCTGGAGAGGGTGTGGAGAAAAGGGAACCCTCTTGCACTGTTGGTGGGAATGTAAATTGATACAGCCACTATGGAGAACAGTATGGAGTTTCCTTAAAAAACTACAAATAGAACTACCATATGACCCAGCAATCCCACTACTGGGCATATACCCTGAGAAAACCATAATTCAAAAAGAATCATGTACCACAATGTTCATTGCAGCTGTATTTACAATAGCCAGGACATGGAAGCAACCTAAGTGTCCATCAACAGATGAATGGATAAAGAAGATGTGGCACATATATACAATGGAATATTACTCAGCCATAAAAAGAAACAAAATTGAGTTATTTGTAGTGAGGTGGATGGACCTGGAGTCTGTCATACAGAGTGAAGTAAATCAGAAGGAGAAAAACAAATACCGTATGCTAACACATATATATGGAATCTAAGAAAAAAAATGTCATGAAGAGCCTAGGGGTAGGACGGGAATAAAGACACAGACCTACTAGAGCATGGTCTTGAGGATATGGGGAGGGGGAAGGGTAAACTGTGATGAAGTGAGAGAGTGGCATGGACATATATACACTACCAAACATAGGGTGGATAGCTAGTGGGAAGCAGCCGCATAGCACAGGGATATCAGCTTGGTGCTTTGTGACCGCCTGGAGGGGTGGGATAGGGAGGGCGGGAGGGAGGGAGACGGAAGAGGGAAGAGATATGGGAACATAGGTATATGTATAACTGATTCACTTTGTTGTAAAGCAGAAACTAACACACCTTTGTAAAGCAATTTTACTCCAATAAAGATTTTAAAACAAAACAAAACATGACTCCTTGTCCTACTTTCCAAAAAGACATTAAATGTGAGCCTAGAGTATTCCCACTGGAATTCCTGACTACAATACCCTGGGATCTTGGCTCAGGACTGTTTTCCTACTCCAAAGACTCCTAGAAATCTCAGCCTAGGATGTCAGTGTTATCCTGCTGGTTAGATTCTGTGATCAGAAATACTCCAGTGAGTGTTCCAGGGATGGTGAATGCTACCTGATAGCCATCTTCCCATGCTTTTAAAACTCTAGAAGCACCATGAAAGTATACACATTCTTATTCTCAGAGGTACTGTGATTTACTTGGAGATGTAACTCACTTGTCTGGGTCAGTAGGGGTTACTGTAGAATATTACTTTACCATATACCAGATAGATCCTGAAAACAAAGACGTGCCCATCTGAAGGAAAAAAAAGAGAAACAAACACTTAATTCTGAATAGCAAGAGCTGATTCTTCTCTGAACACATATTTTTGAAGCTGACAGTAAGAGAACTCTGTCTTTAGATGGATCACTCAGATGCTCACTGAACCTGAGGCCTGCTGTCCTTTCAGGCACGGCACAAAGCACAGCTCCCCTGGCAATCCTGCCTCCAGCCCCTCTGCTTTCTCTATTTATGGCTGTTTACACAATGGCTTTACGGGCTTTAATTTAACACACTAAGAAACTTTATCATTTTTACAAAGAATATCTTGACACAGATCGAGTGAAGAATATAAAGGTGATCTGTGTATGGAAGAACTCAAATTTTATCCATAGCTTTGTGAATCTCTATTAGTTTTGGCAAATTACACCTTCCTGTATAGGTGTGTTTCTTAGTTTATATAAAAGCAATGCTGCTTATTGACAAAGTTACTATTAAAGTAAATTCCAATTAAAATATATATTTAGTAATATTATACAGAAAAAAATCATGAATCCCTATAATAATTTTTAAGGAATGGTCAAAAGAAGTTAAAATGACTACATTTGCTCTTTTCATCTAAATATTATTGATAAATTATATATTTTATAATATATATCCTAAATATTGATACTTACTATCAATATTTCAGAAACAGAGAGGGAGAAATAGTCAACAAATGGCAAGTAGTTTTCATTTCCAGAAATATGAAATTTTAAAAACTGGTTAAAGGAAAAACATTAACTGCCCATTCCCTTCCCTCCCCAAAATACCTCTTTCAGGGTTCCCAATCTCAGTTGCCCTAGCTAAACACTTCGGAAGTCAGTCACACCACTCATTCTTCCCTCATTCTCACATCCAATCATCTACCCTTTCTTATGGATTCTACCTTTTACATATGTTAGAAATCTACCCATTGTCTGTGCCTATTCCTATTCAGTCTCCCCCTCTCTAGTCTTGATACTCTAGACCTACCCTCCACTCACAACCTATGCTAAATTTTGCAGAAATCTTTTAAAAATGCAAATCCGATCCTGCTTAAACTCCTTCCTACTGCCATCAGAATGAAGGTCAGGTTCTTCAACATGCAAACTGCTTCATGACCTGGCCTCTGAATGTCTCATGCTTCATATCACACTATGTTCCAGACACATCAAAATTCTCTTGTTCTTAGAACATTCCTTGCTCTCTTCTTTTTGGGCCTTTATACATTGTTCCTTCTGGCAAGAACACTTAGACCCTTCCTCCCACTCCTTTTATTTGGGCAAAGTCCCAAACTATCTTTCACTACTCAGTCATCAATTTCTCTAGGACACCTATCCCAAGGTCCCAAGTCTGCATTAAGAACTGCTCTCAAGTTCTCTGACAGACACTATTACTTGCCAAGTCCCTTCACACTAGAGAGTAACGGAAGGTTTCACCATCTGTTTGCCCTTTACCCCTTCCTCCGACTATAAGTTTGTAAAGGAAGGGACCCATCTGTCTTGGTCCTCATTGTGTCTCTAGTCTTTAGTATGATGCCTACTATATATCAGATACTAAATATATGTTGATTGGATGTAGACTGTACCAACATTAAAATTGTTTTGTTTATAAATGTGGAGACTTATAATAGTTGCCAGTTTATAAACAGGCTAGGAGGCAAAGTCCACTTGTAATTGGCTGTTCAGAAACTAAACATGCTTTCCCCCTTCCCCTCAGAGAAATAATGTATTAAATGGAAATTAATTCATTATCAGCAAAATATTAGCCTTGATATATCCAGAATGTTTTCTCCACTAGACTGCAAGCACCCTGAAGGATCTGGGATGGCTTTATTCATTGCTATTGTATCTCTAGCATCTAGAACAGCAGTGGGCACAGAGTAGTACCTATCAGTTACTTGTTGAGTGAATACTGAATGAACACTAAAAGCATTTCCAGTAACCTCTGAGGTCAACCTGTTATCAAGGTTAAGACCCTCTGTTCAGGCAGCAACCCTCAATGTACTGAGAAAAGTCTTGCTACCGGAAAAAAAAAAACCCAACAAGGCAAGGGCTCTGAGAGACCCCACAATAACAGGTAGAGAGAGCATCAGTGTAGAGGCTTCTACTGACAGAGATAGGACAATAAATCTGTCTACAATGCAGAAACCATCTTCATATATACAGATTTTTTCATTAGTTTACTATCCCTAAATTAGGAACTGCTTTTAATGGTTCCTAAATATTTTAGGGGTCAGTGATCCATTTGAGAATCTGATTAATACACACATTGAACCTCCTCCCCGGGGGGGGAAAATATATATATATCTTACTGCATATAATTTCTGGAACATAAGTTAAAAAGATCTTCTTTATAGAGTTATGACAAACGATAGGTTTATTACTTCTAGTCATTCAACAAAAATTTATCAAATGCCTTCTACACGTAAGGCCCAGGTCTAAGCAAGGATAAAGATACAAAGATAGAAAACCACAGCTGACTGTGTGGTCATTTTAAGTCATTTTGTAGTATACTTAATGACCAAAATGTTCATTACATTCAGTAAAAAGTTACAAAAATCATTTATAACATTCACCCACAATGTTATATAATGAAAACACATGCATTAACAAACGCAAAGACTAGAAAAACAAACACTGAAATGTTACTGATTTTTCTTCTTTGTACTTACTATACTTTTCAAAGTTTTTACAATGAATACTTATTTCATAGAAAAAGCAAATACTGTTAAAATAAGTTTTAATAAGACTCTCTGTCTCTAAAGAAATTTTTTTTTTATCTAGGAAGGGGTAATAAGATATACTGTATTCATTACTGTGATACAACACGCTAGAGATACAGATTTGTGAATTCTAACCCCATATATGATACATGAAAACCACAGAAGCTGGTGAGATAACTGAAGAGGCACAAACAGGAGAACACAGTTTTGAGGAAGCAATAGCCAGCTATACTCAGTGGTACTGTGAGGTCTAAGGATGTGGGCTAAGGTGGCATGACATTTTTCAACGTGGTCATCATGTCTCAACCTTTAAGACTTGATGACTCCAAGCTCCTTCAAAACACAGACTGTGCCTCTGTCTTTCTATTCCACCTGAACTGTACCACTGGCAATGAATCAGTATCCTTTAATAGTAAGAAGAAATAATCATTAGATATACTGGTACAGTGACAAGTATCATGACCCATCATCTGTGTATGAATGAATGATTATATCTGTAACACAGAATCAGAATGTAAGAAGATGAGAAAACATTTTTATAAAACATACTATCACCAAACTGTTAAATAAAAAGTAATGCTAGTTACTCAGAACATTTGTCTTTTTAAGAGCAAACTCTGAGACCTGGTCTAACCTCTCTCATTTTACAAATAACAAAAACTGGAGGCCAGATCATTAAATGACTTCACCAAGTCACACAGGAGCTGAGACAGAACCTAAGGTCCCCAAAGAGTCCATGAGGCTAAGATTTTACCATTTTTCTGGTCTTTCAGTCACTAGCTAATAAAATACTTTTATTTAATTATAATAAATTTCAGTTCGATTGTGAACTAAATTACTAGAAGTAATGTATCTTTTTCTTGATTACTCAAGGCAAACTCTAGGAAAATACACTACAGTTACATTTGCTTCAACTTTGTCTTTAATCTTATTTTGCTGTCATTATTTTAGTCAGTACACCAGTTTCACAGCTCCCTGCCCCTCCCAAAACAAACAAAGAACCTTTCTGTTGCTGCTTCTAACCTATTGTGGGCTAATAAAAATAGTCAAAGTAACTAACAGTTAGGTAACATAAAATTCTTTAAAGTGGTTCCACTGAGAAGTGAGCCAGGATGATGGGTCAGGCCTTGCACTTTTAAATTTACTCATTGCTTTTCTTTTCTTTCTTTTTTTTTTCTTTTTATCCACATATGGTCTTTTTTATAAAAAGGGTTTTGCTAAATACAAAGGTAAAAATATATATATGAGAGCTTAACGGCCTCCTCCTACAGTTGCAGGGGCTCAGGCCTGGTGGCTGTGACTGCTGTAGCTCTAAGGCAAACTTTTTCTGCAAAGTGCCAGGTAGGAAATATCTTAGGTTTTGCAGGCCATAGGGTCTTTGTCACAACTACTTAACTCTGCTGTTTTATCTTAAAAAGAGCCACAAATTGTACATACATGAATGAGCATGGCTGTATTCCAATAACACTATTTACGGATGTTAAAATTCCAATTTCATGTAATTCTCACATGCACAAAACATTATTCTTCTGATATTTTTTCAAATCATTTTCCTGGGATGATGTCTAATTCAACTGTGTAGAACCTTGCCCAGTGCCTGACACATGGGAGGCCCTAGGGCAAGTGCTCTGCAACTATCAATGGAATAAGGAGATCTCTGAGCAACCCAGCTCTGCTCAGATCAACAATAGAATTTTAGGTAAGTTCATGACTCTACAATTTACTAACTGTATGTTTCTGGGATAGTTATTTCATCACTCTGCCTCAACTACCTTAGCTTAAGATGAGGATTAGGGTTTATATGAGTCTTAAATAAGTAATGTGTACATGTTAGAAGAACAGTGCCTGGCAGTTATTAAGTACAATATAAATAATGGTTAAATTACAAACAAACCAAAAAAACTTTGAGTATCAATGTCCTTTTTTTGGAACGCAGAGGATAGACAGAAAGAAATAGTAAGTAATGAGCAAGCTATATATTTTACCACAGCTTTGTAGCAGGTATTAGTAAACACATTTTACAACAGAAAGTATGGCTCAAAAGAGTAGCTCAAGACGTCAGAGTAAATGTTAGAACTAAATCTAATTTCAAGTGTGTGATATTTTGTCCTCTATATAACTGCCTATAAGTCACTAATAACTCCTCAGAGGAGTGTTGTGATGATTAAAGAATATCATGTATGTAAATTTGCTCTGCATACTGTAAAGTGGTATACAACATATGAAAAAGAGGAGCTTCCATACTATGTTTTATGTTTTTATTTGAGGTTTCAAAGATTTAACCATGATGGAAAGAAAATTTCCCATGTGGAATTGTTTGAGAAGTTTTTCTATAACCGAAGTGAAAACAGAGAATGATTTTTAGGATCTCCTATGGAACAACAGCAACAACAAAATCAAACCCCTTTGGAAGTTGCAAGCACCAATATGAATACTGTTACCCATAACAACCAATTATCGTGTAATATATTTGGATTAAAGTTGACATTTCACAGGTGGTAACTTTAAACTGTAGAAGTTCAGATGTCTCCAAGGGGGCATCTTATAGGAAACCTTACAAGAATGCTTTAATGCTTACTCAATACAGCATGGGATGTTATTCTTATGAATGTTTACAGTTTTCAACTTTATCAACAAAAAGGAAATTCTGAGGCTACAGACAAGATTTGCTATGTCTGAATCAGAAATAATCATGTCTACCTCTTAGAATGAGGATGAAATAGTTAACACATCAAAGGGCACTTAGTAATTGTGGAATGATAAGAGAGAGGCTATAGAGGTAAGGTGAGCACTGGGAATTTATCCTGAGGGGAAAAGAAAACCCACTTGAGAGTTTCCCTGCAGGGAGTACCAAGATTGGATATGCATTCTAGAAAGATCTTTCTGGAGAGAGAAAAAATTAGAAACCCTTGTTTAAGAAGCAAGGAGACCAGATGGGAGCCTGAGATGCCTGAACCAGGGTAGTGGCAGTGGACTGAACTGAAGGGCCTGGGAGGCAGAATCCATAAGTGAAGTGCCAGAGTCATGAAGACTGCTACCAAACACTCCAGTTCTCTCTCCTTCCTGGCACACACACTACCCCTTTGAAGTTAGCTGTGGCCATGTAACTTGTTCAGGCCAGTAAAAAGTGAGATTACTTCCAGGTGAAAGCTTTAAAAACCAGTGCGCAATTCACCATGTCACATAAACCAAGTGAAAAATGGTGGCTCTGTCATCCTGGATCCCAAAGTAAAAACGACATAAAGCAGAGACTCCCCACCCCTTCCCCAAACCAAGTTGAACCTGGATCTGTGTCAAGTAAGTAAACAAACCTTTGATTTTTTTCTTTTTTATACTTAAAGAACATATATTTATGAGAAGTCATGGGAAAAATATGGCATCATATGCAATATAGAGTCTATTTAATCAAAAAAATTTTTTTAATTGTATTATAAATGCTGGAAGCATATATTATAGTCCCCCAAATCATAAAAGCTGAATTCAAAATATAAATTAAATTTATCTCCTTTTCATCATAAACAATAATTCAAGCTGCATTTTTAACAAACCTTTGCTTTTTAATCCACTGAGGTTTGGGAGTTGTTACTGTAGCATAATTTAGCCTATCCTGACTGAAGCAGTAAGAAACAGTCATCCTAGATACGTGCCCAGATAAGAACAGTATCTAGAAACACACACAGACTGCACGTCTAGAAATCTGTCTTAATGTACAATAATACCTACGGATACAAGACTACATCAAAAACACTGGTCGGGGGAGAGGGGTTAACTATTTCCCAACAGAAACAATGAGTGCATTTTTAAAAGTGGAAAAAATTTAAATATGTCCTTTGGAAATTATATTTCTTATAATCTAAGAATTGATACAATGAAGTGTTATGTACTTATTTTCCATTTCAAGCTTTTCAAAAGTGAGTGTCAGTTTGCTTATCCCTTTCTAGCACACATGGGAGAAGGAAAGAAATAAAGAATAGATAGGAAGCAAGGGAGAGCACCTTTCCTTCTTCTATACATTCACCTTTTACAATCAGCTCCTGCCTCTAAAATATAAAAACCACTAAGAATAATAATTGCTAATAATTTTTTAGAATTGAGTATGTGCCAGGCAAATACTCAATGCCTTCACTGCATTAGCTTATTTAAGCCTCATAACTCAGCACAGACTAATCAAGGACTGTCTATTTCCAAAGCCTGTGCCCCTCATGACCACTATACTTCACTTCCTCTTTGAAGTAAGCCCAGATAAATTTCTTTAATCATGGGCATTGATTAAAGATCAATCAATCGTGGACACTGAAGATGAGTTTTAACTGAAATAGCGGGGAAATGGGATAATTTAAAAGATAGGTAGGGGGCTTCCCTGGTGGCGCAGTGGTTGGGAGTCCGCCTGCCGATGCGGGGGACGCGGGTTCGTGCCCCGGTCCGGCAGGATCCCACATGCCGCGGAGCGGCTGGGCCCGTGGGCCATGGCCGCTGGGCCTGCGCGTCCGGAGCCTATGCCCCGCGGCGGGGGAGGCCGCAGCAGTGAGAGGCCCACGTATCGCAAAAAAAAAAAAAAAAAAAAGATAAGTAGGGAAGAAAAAAACAAAAGAAATATGCCTGGAAAGGGGGCAGCTGTGGGTAGCCTGAGGGGTAGGAGGGCAGAGAGGTTAGAGGCAGAATGAAGTTCTAGAAGGCAGAAGGGAAAGTCAGGCTAAAACAAAAATCAGCCTAAACTAAGCTTTCTTTTCACTCACATACCCTGGGTGAATTCAGTAAACAGTTTTGGTTGAAAGAGCTACTAAGCAGACAGTCAATAATAGAAATGAACAAGATATAATAGACTATATCCAATGGCTCCACAAACCCCCTGCTTATGGCCAAGAGTGAGAATTACACACAGTACCATGCACTTTTTCAGCTGGTCTGGGGTTTATAACTCAACTCCACCACTTGGTAGGTCGGTGATCCTGAACAAGTTCCTGCATGCTTGAGCCTCCATTTCTTCCTCAGTAAAACTGTACCAATAATACCTATTTTAAGAGGCCAGTTTTCTTTTTTTCCTTCTTTTCTCTTGACCCCACAAGGCCAACTGAGAATTGCCCCTTGTCAAGTTTGGTTTCAATTACATAATTACCTTAAATTATTTCCAAGTACGAAGTATAACTTCTTAATCACATGTTTAATATGTTTAAGAGATTACTTTTAAAAAAACCTAACTTATTTTTAATTAAGAAATATATAGAGTCCACATTATATACCCGGGACTATACTAGGTATTAAATATACAATGAAGAAACAGAGTTATGGGTTGAGACCCTATCTTCAAACCATAGTGCAAAGTTTGACTCTACCTAGGTGACCCTGGGTAATAACAACAGTAATGGTGACAAAAGCCAACATGTGAGTGTTTGTTAATCCAAGGTCAGTAGCAGTATTTATTTTATTAATTGTCTCAATAATCCTATGAAGTAGGTACCGTTACTTTCCCCATTTTGCAAATAAGAAAATGAACCACAGAGAGGATAAGTAACTTGACCAAGGTCAACAGATTCTATGGGGACAGTAGAATTCCAGAGCACCAGCCCTGTGTTCCAGACTATTAGACAATAGTCTATAAAATATGTATAATCACCTTCTGCAGGGTTAGTTTAGATTAGAAATAATAGGTGGGAAAGAGCCTAGGATAGTAGGCACATGTAGGTGGACAAGAAAATGCACACGGAAATTATACTAGAGAGGAAGCAAACTAAAGGTATGAAACTATTCAGGTTCCTTAGTTCCCACTCTCTTTCAAAGTCTTAGGATAATTGACCTATTATTATCCAAGGTTGGGTCAAAGTTCATGTTTATAGGAGGTTGTGAAAAGGTAAAAGTTTAAGGAAGCGAACATACCAAACTGCCTGTAAACACCAAACTGTATCTGTACAGAAAACTCCTTATCTATATCCATGCCTCCCCAAGCTTCAATCTACAGTCATTACTGCTGTTGGTTAGAATCAACATGAGATTTGCAAAAGGCATTTAAAAAGAAAAGAAGAAAAAAGAGAAAAATCTTAACTTCATCACAGAGAGGTAGGTTGGTTAGAATTATTCTTAACATAAAACAAATGAGAAAGTTTCTAGAGACTACCAATTTATTTTTGAGACAAAAGAATGTGTCAGAATAACATAAAATACATTGATTCCTATGGATTTGAGTGCTAAATTTCTTTCTTCACACAGTTTTCTTTAGGTCTAGCTGAAGAGTTGAGTTCCTGGGAATCTCTATATGAACTCTTTGAACTTTAGAATCATTGAATTTGAGGAACTCAGTAACCACTTCAACCCCTTCACCTTAGAAAAGTGGAAAGCAAGGGCAGATAGTGTTAATAATTTGTTCCAAAGACACTAAGTTTGTAAATACTGGATTCCTTTCTTCCAATGGGATGGTTTCCTCACTTCGCAGTGTTTCTCTTCCTCAGTCAGTTACAATGTGATGTACATTAACTAGAAATACCTAAACTGAATAAGCAGAACATATGAATACAAGGCAAAAAGAGCACAGAAGGTGTGTAAAAAGACAAATATATTCTCACTGGGAGAAAGGTTATCTGTCCTATTTTGTTTTATCCTACTACCTAGTGATTTCAAAATGAAGTTCCTCCAAAATAAGATAAAAAGGAGGCTTCCCCCCCATTACACTGTAAAAGCACATTACTTGATGAAAAAAAAAGCCTATTAAAAATTTTAGGAAACTCCAAAATATGGAGTCTGTAACTACCCTCTACACTGTTTACCCAAACACTTCCTTTAGCCCCACGTTGTTAAAAACTTGAGTCAAAACACTGGATGCATTTACGCAGGTTAGAGAGAAAGCTAGGCATGTGAAGCCTTTACCCCCTGACTATTGCCAAAGCTGCTACAGAAATCAGATGACAAATGTTTAAAATGGATATTTCCACTCATCTCCCCTCATAGTTAAAAGGGCTCTTCATTTCTTTTTATATCTTTATTGGAGTATAATTGCTTTACAATGTTGTGTTAGTTTCTGCTGTACAACAAAGTGAATCAGCTATATGTATACGTATATCCCCATATTCCCTCCCTCTTGAGCCTCCCTCCCACCCTCTCTAGGGCTCTTCATTTTCAATCAAACTCATACGCCAAAAAAGGAGTAGCTCTTTCTCTACCAAATCTCCTATTGAGTGCCGGACTTAGATTTGCTTTGTTTGAGATTTCTCAGGGTACGACGGAAAGTAATTTTAATTCCTGTTGTTAATGTCACTTCTCTGCTGGCATTTATCTGTTGGAGCGTCCTCCCAGGGCTGTCACAAGATCGCTCAAAAACAGACTTGGAGAGAGATGGACCAGCGGGACACCACTTACCGAGAACACTGCATTCTGAAGCCCAAAAGGTATGGGGGTCAGTCTGGCCAGTGCCACCACTTTCAGGCCACTTCCTCCCTCCACGACGCGAATAACGGCGCTCAGCTTCTCGCTGCTTTGGATCCTGGCGGTCACCCAGGCGGTGAGCAGCCGCTTGCAGACCACATGGGCGATAAAGGTGCCGATGAGGACGCCCACCACCATTAGTCCCATGCCCAGCACGAAGCCGTACAGGTAGCCGGCGGCCACGTTGAGCACGATGTACCCCCAGCCGCAGGGGAACGAGACCACGATGAAACCCACCACGAAGAGCAGGACCCCCAGCAGCGAGTCAAGGCTCTCCACCCAGAGCAGGAGGTGCTGCAGGTAGCGGCGGACCAGGGCCAGGGAAGCGAAGCACACCGCGGCCAACACGCAGACCAGCACCAGGCTCCGGCACCAACAGGTGCTGCCGAGGCAGCAGCAGCGCCAGTTTCTCACCTCGGCCACGCCGACCACCACGCCGCCGCCGCCGCCGCCGCTCCCGGGGCTGGCCGCCAAGGCCGCGCCCGGCGCCGGCAGCTCAGAGGCCGCAGGCTGACCGTGGTGCCCCAGATAAGCTCCGAGCAAGGCTCCGGAGGCCGCTGCCGCCGCCGCCTCCGCCGCGCTCGCCCCGCCCCCGCGGGGAAGGCGGTCCGCCGAGTCGTCCCCGCCCGCCGCCCGCGGCAGGGCCCAGCGGGGCGGCAGTTCTGCGTGGCCCGGAAGGGTGTCGTGCTGCAGAAGTCGTGGCAGAGTCTGAAGCAAGCTCCCGCTGGGGCTCCACATGCCTCGGCCCCAAACAGGCCCTCAGCCGACCAGTCCCTCCGACGCCGCCGCCGCCGCCGCCGCGCCCATCAGGCGGCGGCCGTTCATGACGCCCCGCACGCCTGGCCTTGACTCCCCGCGTTCGCTCAGGTGGCAGTAGAGGGCCTCAGAAAAAGGCAAGGACTCGGAGACGGTGGGATGATGCCGCTGAGTTAGAAAACTCCGGACCCCACACAAGCAGTGCCCTCCCAGTTTCGGCCAGAGGGGGCGGGGCCTTAGGCGCGCGGGGCGGGGCCTGGCGGGAGCTACATTTTGGCCCCGCCACCGTGACGCACAGCCCAGCCGGCTGAGCGGGTAAAGAGAGGGGTTGTGACCGCGTAGGGAGGGCTGGAATGCTGAGGGGAGCGTTTGGGAGGGCAGAAAGATCAGAGAGTATGCGGGCACCGGAGAAGGAGGGGACTGCAATGAGGTGTAGAGTCGGGTGACGCGCGGTGAGCGCGGGGAGCGCCGGGCGCTCCCGGCCTTCCTATTAGGCGTGCGCGTGCCTGCCTGTCAGGGCAAGCTCTCCTTTTCTCGGACCCAGTCGCAGTCCGCCAGCTGCTTGGATCCTTGCCCAATACCTGTTGGTTGTTTCTGCAGTAACCTCTGATCGTTCACATTCACAGCTCCTTTGGGACACTAGAGGAAAAAGTTCTTGATCTGCTTTAAGGAGGATTTGCTAATTTTTACCTACCCAGGTAGTGAAGTTCCCGTATAGGTTTCAGGTCGTCGTTTGGTCCTTAAGGAACTGAAGGAATTAGGTACAAAGGCCCAACCTTGACAGAATGCCGCTTCTGACCCCAGAAGTCCTTTACTGAGCGCCAGACACCTGGACTAGGGACTTCTCAAAAAGATTCACCGAAGGACATTTTTAGGATTCGCAGTATCAGATGGCTCCTTCTCAAACTATTTTTTTGCTGGTTTCCTTTCTTCTTTTTGCCCTCTAAGGTTAGTGTTCCCCAGGTCCTCTTTTTTCCTTCTTCCTATTTAGAGCTCGCTAAACCCTCTCATCTGAGCCCATAGCTTTGATCCCACTGCGTCCCCATATGCTGATAAGCCCCAAGTCTGTGTCTCTTTTCCTATCCCTCCCTTGCACTCCTGCATGGAATGCAATGGAAAAAGAAGATGTGGTATATGTGTGTATGTGTGTGTGTGTGTGTGTGTATATATATATATAAAATGGAATATTAGCCATAAAAAAGAATGAAATAATGCCATCTGCAGCAACATGGATGGGCCTAGAGATTATAATACCTAGTGAAGTAAGTCAGAGAAAGACGAGTATACCTAGTGAAGTAAGTCAGAGAAAGACAAGTATATGATATCACTTATATGGGAAATGTAAAAAAAAGATACAAATGAACTTCGTTACAAAACAGAAATATACTCACAGACATTGAAAACAAACATATGGTTACCAAAGTAGAAAGGGGGGGGAGGAATAAATTAGAAGTTTGGGATTACCATATACATACTACTGTTGATATATATAAAATAGATAAACAACAAGGACATACTGTACAGCACTGGGAACTATATTCAATATCTTGTAATAACCTATAATGGAAAAGAATCTGAAAATATATATATGTGGATATATATACATATATATATATAAACTGAATCACTTTGCTGTACACCTGAAACTAACACATTGTAAATCAACTATACTTTAATAAAATTTTTTAAAGTGATTAAAATGGTAAATTTTATAAGTAATTTACAATAGAAAATTAGAAAAAATAAAAAAAGAGTGAGTTTAAATAGCTCTTTTGATCATCCTGAACAAAAAGGAAGGAAAGAAAGGATGACAGCTAGAAGGTAATGCAGGATGAGGAAGATGGGGATATTATAAGTGAGATGTTCCAGTGTGTTTATAAACTGAGATAAAGAAGGCTGGAGTGAGAAAACAGTTAAGGAACAGAAGGGAGAAAGTAAGTGATGAAGCCAGGCTCTGAAGGAGATTAGAAGGAATGGGATTAAGATCTGGGGAAAGGATTAGATGCAGAGGAGACAATGCTTGAAGTTCAAAGAAGAGATATAGAAATGAATGCAGAGTTGCCAGTGCTTATTTCTAATTGTAATGGAGTCTGTCATTTGAGGGTTTATTTGAATGTATTTGGGGAGATGCTGATAGTTTTTCTTTCTCCTTTGGTAGCCTAGGGCATGATTTCCATGAATTTCCCTCATCACAAATAAGGACTGATTTGTCTTCTCAGCTCTTCAGGTGTCAGTCATACAATGGGTACATTTTTCCGGCCTCCTTGTTGTAGACTTTCCACTGTGCTTGTCATTTAGATACCTTACTTTGTTAGTATCTGTGAGAACAGAGAATGGGGTAGAAGAGGGAATTCAGTCAAACATTGTTAAGTAATCATATTTAAATGCAAAATGGGAAGATGCTATTAAAAACTAATTCAATGGTAAATTACTCTGCAAACTCTGAATTATCTATTTTACAATTATGGATTTCCATGTACTGTAAAATGTTACCTTCACTTAAATTTAAGTAGTGATAAATACAGTTTGATATGTGAATATTGAAGCTAACAGTTAAAATTGGTTTGCTGTGATTTGTTGTTATTCATGCAAATTATTTCTCATGCACAATTAAGCATCTCTTTTTCTTCTGACTTGGGTGGTCTGTGATGTCTTTGCCTTTCTCTTGCTTCTATTTATGTCTTTGATTTGTATGTTTTGGGGGAGATTTTGGGGCTCTGGGATCAAAATTAGAATCTGGCTTATTTTATAATAGGCTTCCAGAAGCCTTTGAATTCTTCATGACAAACTCTGTGTCAAATAAACACACGTCAGGCATCTTTCAATGACTACTGCAGCCAAAGGAAATGGAAGTGTAAGTACTGCATCAAAGGTAGTAACAGGAGAACAGTGCTGTTCTTCAGTAGGCTCTCTAGCTAGCAAGATGGATACTTTGAACACCCTTTTGGAGCACTGTATAAAAGACAAATGCCTTCTCTTTTCAGACCTGCTTAAGATATATAATTTAAATGAGTATATCTGGACCCTGTATGAAGTTGCTATTTCAGTGTTAGCAACTAGTTCTTTCTGAATGACGTGTATTTAACTTATTTGTTCAACAAGAGCATATTGGAGATACATACTTTGATAGATTCCATTGAGAATGTAAAGATGAATTAAAGGCATTTCCTACCTTTGGGGAGTCTAATTGTGGAGAAGAGAAAAATAACTCCACTACAAATCATGTGTGATAGGTGCATCAGAGTGATGCCAAGAGGTTTGGGATGGCAGAGACAAGGAAGATAATTACTGATGGGGTAGTCATTTCCAAAGAGTGCTATTACTTCTGTTCCTGGGTTGTATTTAACTAGAATACTTCCAATTAAAGGCTTCCTTAATTCCCTGAGCTAAATTGTGAATATAATCAATCTTCTACAATGCCTTCTGTCCAGCATTACAGTTATGGTGGGAAATGCAACAGTCTCATCCAGGCTCAATCTGCCATCCTTACGCTTACATGCCTGTCCATCCTTTACCAAGTATACATCTTCCTGAGGAGTATCTCCAGCTCCCCTCTCCTCTTTCATTGCTCTTCACTATATATTTGACCCCAAAGAAGTGGATCTTGTCAGAGATGGCAGGTAAGGATTAGTGGAAAGAAGGGAAAAATGCACTCATATCAGCTAAGTAATTGTTTAGTAATTACTACTCACAGTAAGAAAATGAAAAGCAATAGGCTGACTCTACAGATAAAACTTCCAGTTCAGAATAGTCAGAAAGATTTGTCTTTCCCATTTCAAGTAGTTTCAATTCTGTGGAAAATAGTAACTCAGGGTTCAATTAGAAAACTGTTGTTTATTCATGATACTGGATGAAAATGCCAAACCTTGCAGTTGTTATAATTCTGTTACTGTGTAAGTTGATGTACACACAAAGTACTGCTCAGTCTAGCCTCTACACTAATTAATACCATATAGGATATCAGGGAGAAAAATGAGTATAAAATATCACCTTTAAATTTTTGTTAGAAAGTAAGAGAAAGGAAAATTTAGAATATCCTACTGCTAATGAGCCTTGTTTCTCAGTATAGAAAATATGATTAGATACTGATATTGAGACTGATATTGATTAATTCCACAAAATGAATCCTTTATTTTTTAGCCACACATGCACAGAAGTATATCTTCTCCAATATTTATTAAGTACTTATGGCTTTCAACTCTTCTCATAAGTCAAAATTGAAAGACAATATATGATTAGAGAGCATTTAAAAATTTTGAATTTGTATTTTTAAAAAAAATTTATAGTCTATTTTTATTTATAGAGAGTATTTGTTTCATTTATTAGGTATGAGTTAAGGAGGAAAGGCATACTCTGCTGATCTCCAGGCATAAAGTAACCCATCTGGCTGATACTTTTTTACCTCATCTCTTCGTGTCATCCCCTCTCAAATCTGTGCTCTCAGTTGAAGAGGATGAAGAGGGGAATCTCCCCAGAAAGAAGAGGATTCGTCTTCAGTTAAGAGAAAGGAGTTAAAAACAAACAAACACAGGAGATGTAGATAGGCTTGTCTGCTAAACCACCCAGTAAGATCTTACTCGATAATTTACTTGGGAAAATCTATAATTCCAGTATTTTAAAGGGCACCTTGAGGGTGAGACTGGGCCTCAAGTATTCATCTTCCAGTGCTACAGCCATAAACAACTGTAACACAGCATGTTACACACAATGACAGCACAGAGGAAGGAATGACTAAGTCTGGGAGTGAAAGTTTTGCAGCAAAGGTGATTATTTGAGCTTTGTGTTAAAGGATGAGTATACACTAATTTATATCCTGCTCATTCCAAAAGGATTCTATGTGCCTTGTAAGAGTTGACCACACAGTGGAAGAGTGGAATTGCATTTTGGACACAGGCAGTACCAAAGCACAGAAGTGTGAAAAAGTACGATATGCTTGGGAAGTGGTGAGATTTGAGGACAGATGCACAGAGCACACTTGTGAGTCTGGAGGAAGCGAGGCAGATATCACCATTCTCTAGTAGTAGCTTTCAAACTTGTGCATGCATCAGTTCCCCTGGAGTACTTTTAAAAGCACAGTTTACTGGGTCCCCCAGAGATTTTGATTCTGAAGGTTTGGGGTGAGGGAGATCAAGAATTTGCATTTTTTACAAATTCCCTAGTGATGTTGATGAGACTGGTCTTGGGACACACCTTAAGAACCACTTTCTAGAGTTTGGATTTTATTCTATAGTCAATTGAGAATACCTGGAATTTTTATAGCTGATAAAGGAGTCAGATTTGAATTTAGAAAGTTTATTGGAAGTTATGAGGAGAATCATGGAAGGATTAGTAGATTATTTCACATGTCTAAGAGACAGAGTAAATGGGCCTCAACATATTTTTGGAAAGATGAAATAGAATGACTTGAGGTGTGATCAAGATTGCTTGGAATGATTGAATATGGGGAATGAAGGAAAGGGAAGGAATCTCAGAATGTTAAAATTATGTTCCATAATGTAAATGAAACATTATAATACTTAGGTATTCAAAGAATCTTATCCTACCAAAATCTTAAAAATGGGGTCCAACAATTCATTCAGAGTTTCAGATCATTTTCTTGCCAGTGTCACAGGTTAGACCTTTACATCTAAAGAAAGTGAGATGGCTTGGCCATGGTCATTCAGCAGTCACACCTTAAAAATGTATGGCATGAAGCCCACTCAGGTAAGATCAAGCATTCCTAAGGAAGCTTCCATCTAGGGGTGCTGTTTACCCAGTGTGCCTACTCTGAGTATCAGAACCTTGGCTGCAAGTATCAGTTGCGGTCTGGAAAGACCTTAGTATACTGTTAACTGTAGGAGGTTCCCTCAATACATAGGAATTTATAGATGCAACATGAAGGATAAATTGAGACAGGCTGAAACCACAAAATGGAGAGAAGTATATGTGACTAACTTGATCCTAATTCTATTAAACCCATCGTAACGTGAAGTGAAGTTTTGATTTTAACTTCTAGTTTCTCCTTCTAGCAACTGATCCCTTAGCCAAGTGTAACTAAGGAAATGTCACTGATCTGCTTTCTTTTTCTCTGAACGTTGTTGTTCTTAAAGTTCTGCTGACCCTCTTCTGTTCGTGCTGTTCTTTTCTCTTGCAGGGCTGTTGAAATGGTCAGCTCCTTGTATAAACCATTTTTTACCTTTTTGTTATTAAAAAATTTTTCCATCAGTATAATCTCTGCCAATAGCATTTCTAAGGAGGTTGCTTTCTTCAATCCTCTTTGCTAAATACTTACAAGCCATTAACTTCTCTTTGTTTTTGCAGCCCATTAACCCTCTGTGCTTCTTGCATTGGGCTGCAGCCTCTGTGTTCTGCCCCTTGGTAATGATAGGGAGAGGTAGGTTGGAAGGAGAGAATGGAGTAGAATGGGGGTAAGGTACATGGTATACTTTGCTCCTTTTGACTAGAAGAGTAACTTTCAGATTGGGTCTAAACTGGAAACAGATCCCTGCCTTAGACAGAAAATGCTACTCTGTTTTTAAACATTAAACATAGCCTTTGGCTGCAGCCTTCCAGGGACTTTTCTGATTCATTCTCTTATGTTCATAATTCCTGTGGGAAACAAAAGCTTCATAATGCATTTAGTTACTATTGGAATTAGAGGGGGTTAATAAATTACTCCTTCTTCTCACCATATAAATTCTGAACTAATTGAGAGAGACATGAGTCAGGAAAATGAAGTTCAAAACTTTAACTCTATTACTGATAATGTTGATGAAGAATGTATCTTAGAGTGAGACCCAAGTATAACAACCTGCTGCCAGTCTAGTCCTTTGGACAACCCAGTAGAGGGAAAGTTTGAATCTGGAGGGCAGACACATTAACCTAAGTTCTTACCCTCCTCTCAGGTAATTCATTCCACCACCATGTGGAGGAGTAAAGGGGTAGAGTGGCAAGAAGTCAAGATAAACACTTCCTCGTGGAAACCAGATATTTTATAATAGAATTTTAAAGAAAATAACAATGGTTAACCATAACAGTGTCTAACAATGACTTCTGAACTGTAGAAAAATAATTTCTTCCTTTAAGATAATTAATGTCACACAATTAGGAATTTTAGAAAATCAGGAAAGTTAATATTTATTTTTCAGGCTATGAATGAAGATGACAAAATCTGTATTTAGATGCATAAGTTGTGTTGATTCCACCAATTATCTATTTAATTTATATATATATATATATATATAAAAATTAGAGGAATTAAAGTTTTTAAAAGTTGTCACATGCTGTTAGTTATCCTCCACACCATTTTTCCATTTTCCATAGTAGTAAATTTACAACTGGATGCATGGCCACCAGCTAGAGAAACTATTGCCCAGTCTCACTTGCCACTAGGGGTAGCCATGTGAATAAGTTCTCACCAATGAAATGGCAAAGTAAAAGTGATGTGTGCAACTCCAACCTCACTTGCTTAAATGGAAATGACTTGGTCTCCACTTTCTTTCCCCTTCTTGGGCTGAGATGCTGATGTGGCAGAGACCAGTGGTTCCAGGGACCCTTAATGACTTAATGGAGCAGAGCCTTTCTACTAACCTAGCCTGGCCAGACTATAAGATGAGAGAGAAATAAACTTCTACCTATTTAGGCCACTGTGATTTTTTGGTCTCTTTTTATTTTTATTTATTTTACATTTTTATCATTTTTAAAAATTGGGGTATAGTTGTTTTACAATTTTGTTAGTTTCTACTGTACAGCAAAGTGAAGTAGAGTTCCCTGTGCTATACAGCACGTTCTTATTAGTTATCTATTTTATACATATTAATGTATATATGTCAATCCCAATCTCCCAATTCATCCCACACCCCCACCACTCATGGGTCTTTTTTTAATGTCAACATATATACCAAATAGTACAAATATTATGCCTATTCTATATGATATTTGTTAAAATATTCAATAGGAAGAAATCTGTACAATTAGGTACTATAGTCAGTTGAATAGAGGGCCCCCCCCAAATATAAATCTACCTAGATCTTGTAAATGTCAGCTTATTTGGAAAAAAGGGTCTTTGAAGATGTAATTAAGAATCTCAAAATGAGATCATTCTGGATTGACTGGTTGAACCCTAAATCAAATGACACATGCACTTATAAGAGACAGAAGAGGAAAATACAGAGAGAAAGGAGAGGGAGGCCGTGTGAAGACAGAGGCAGAGATTTAAGTGGTGCATCTGCAAGCCAAGGAACTCCTAGAGCCACTAAAATCTGGAAGAGGCAAGGAAGGATTCTCCCCTAGAGCTTTCAGAGAGAGCGTGGCCCAGCCTACATCTCAAGTTCAGGTTTCTGGTCTCCAAAACTGAGAGAATAAACTTCTATTGTTTTTAAGCCAGCCAGTTTGTAGTAATTTGTTATGATAGCACTAGGAAACTTATACAGCTACCTAATAAAATTTGATAACAAAGATGAAGAATTTGGACAGGAGAAATAAAAGGAATAATTTCTTGTTTCCTTATGAAGTACTGAAAGGAGCATAGAGCACTAATATAAAATTGGCTCATAAGACATTTTCTGATTGCCAGAAATGTGTCAGCCTCTGAAAGGTACAGGGTGTATAAAAGTGAGACACAATCCTAACCTTCAAGAGGTTCATAGTCTCCTTGGAGAGGATATATGTACATCAGCAACACTGATTCATTTTAAAAAGAAACTAAAAGGAAAGAAACTTCATGTCAAAATTATAGGCTACTTGGTTAAGAGAAAACCACCCACCGAGTTGCTGAACAAACAAGTTTGACCATCTAAGAAAATCAGATATACAATTTGTACATAGTGATAATTTTATCTGGGAAATCTGATAAAAACTGTTATTTAAAAAGTTCCTTGTATTCCTAAAGCAATTCACTTTATAAAAGAATTTGTTAAAATAAAATAGCAACTGATTTACTTAAATGTTAATAATTAATGACTTGAGAATTATGCTAGAAAGAAAGGAATTTAAAAGCTTTATTCTTAGCAAATATTACCACTTAATGACTGATTGAAATGGAACAATATTATAACATGTAGAAGAAAAGGACTTGCAAGTGGATCAAGATGGTGGAGGAGTAGGACATGGAGCTCACTTCTCCCCACAGATACATCAAAAATATATCTACAGGTGGAACAACTCTCACAGAACATCTACTGAACACTAGCAGAAGACCTCAGACCTCCAAAAGGTCAAGAAAATCTCCACGTAACTGGGTAGGACAAAGAAAAAAAAAAAGAGAGAGGAGAGAAAGGAATATGGATGGGACCTGTACTCCTGGAAGGGAGGTGTGAAAGAGGAAAAGTTTCCACATGTGGGGCAGTCCCATCACTGGTGGGGAGATCAGCCAGGACAGAGGGGGAGCTTTGGAGCCTCAGAGGAGAGTGTAGCAACAGGTTTGTTTAGGGCAAAGCAGAGAGAGAGAGACCTGCACAGACGATCAGTGCCAGTCAGCACTACTCAGCCTGAGATGCTCATCCACTGGGGCTGGCAGGGGCTGAGTGCTGAGGCTCAGGCTTCAGAGGTCAGACCCTGGGGAGAGGACTGGTGTTGGCAGCACAAAGACAGCCTGAGGGGGCTAGGGTATGGTGTGCCACAACCAAAGGAGTCCGGGAAGAAGCCTGAGCCCACCAGAGGAAATGCACCATTGTTGGGGGTGTGTGCAAGGTGAGGGGTGGGCCTGCCATAGGAGCTTCTTTCTCTGCACACTCTCAGGTATCAGGGCACCACATACACGAGCTATGGTGGCAGATGTGAGCCACAGCTGCCATCTTGGACTCCAGAGGCGGGTGAAAACCACTGCTGCTGTCAAGGGTCCTGTGAGTGGGTGCAGGTCACTGCCCCCACCTTCCTGGGAGTGTGCACTGCCCACCAGCACCAAGGGTCCCATGACCTGGTGCCAACCTCTGCCCCTGCCTCCCCAGGAGTACATGCAGTCAGCCGCCTCCATCAAGGAACGAGCGACCCAGGGCCAACAATTGCCCCCACCTCCCTGGGGGCATGCATGACTCACCACTGCTGCCAAGGGTCACACAACCCATGGCCAACAACTGCCCCCACCTCCCCAGGAATAGGTGCAGCCAGCTACCTCTGCTGAGAGACCTGCAATGGGAGCCAGTGGCTGCTCCCGCCTACCTGGGAGCATGGGCAAGTGCTGTGCAGCTGCACACCGCCTATCAAGGGGATAACAGCCAGCACATACTGGGGAAAGGGACAGCAAGCATCCAAACCAAAAACAGTCTTCACACCAAAAAAAAAAAAAAAAAAAAAATTAAAAGCCACACAAGCTATGCAGGGATGCTCCCACATATAAATAGCCCCCTAAGACTACAGTAGATATTTGTTTCTCCTAAACTCACAAAGAGAAATATAAGCAAAATGAAGAGGGAGAGGAACCACTCTCAGTTAAAAGACCAAGAGAATTCCCCTGAAGGAAATAACAAGGAAACAGAACTCTTCAGTCTAAGAGACAGCAAGTTCAAAAAGGAGGTAATGAAAATACTGAAGGAATTAAGAAAGGCTATTTACAGAAATGCAGGTTACTGTAAAAAGTAACTAGAAACTATAAGGAGGAGCCAAGAAAAATTAGAAAAGTCATTCGTTTGTTGAGATGAAAGCTGAGCTCAAGGCAGTGAAGAGCAAAATGAATAATGCAGAAGAAAAAATAAGTGACCTGGAAGATAGAATAATGGAAACCACACAATCGGAACAGCAGACAGAAAACCAAATGAAAAAAATAAACACAACAATATGAGACATATGGGATAAAATATAGCAGGCCAATCTGCACATAATAGGGATTCCAGAAAGAGAAGAAAGAGAAAAGGGGATTGAAAATGTATTTGAAGAAATTATGGCTGAAAACTTCCCAAACCTAAAGAAGGAAACAGATATCCAGATGTAGGAAGCACAGAGTCTCCCAAACAAGATGAACACAAACAGACGTACACCAAGACATCTTATAATAAAAATGGCAAAAGTTAAAGATAAAGAGAGGATTCTAAAGCAGCAAGAGAAAAACAAAGAGTTAATTACAAGGAACCCCCATGATGCTATCAGATGATTTCTCTACAGAAAAACTGCAGGCCAGAATGGAGTGAAAAAATATATTCAAAGTCTTGAAAGAGAAAAATCTGCAACCTAGAATACTCTACCCAGCAAGATTATCATTTAAAATAGGAGGAGAAATAAAGAATTTCTCAGACAAGCAAGAACTAAAAGAATACAGCACTACTAAACCTACCCTACAAGAAATACTGAAAAGTCATCTCTAAATAGAAAAGAAGCAAGAAGATATAGGAACGAGAAAATCACAAACAAAGTAAATCACTTAAATTAGCCAGTATACAGATCAAAAAGAAAAAAAAAACAAAACTATTCTTTTTTCTTACATGATCACCTTACTTATTCTTTTTTTTAACACCTTTATTTGAGTATAATTGCTTTACAATGGCATGTTAGATTCTGCTTTATAATGAAGTGAATCAGCTATACATATACATACATCCCCATATCCCCTCCCTCTTGCGTCTCCCTCCCACCATCCATATCCCACCCCTCTAGGTGGTCAAAAAGCACGGAACTGATCTCCCTGTGCTATGTGGCTGCGTCCCATTAGCTATCTATTTTATATTTGGTAGTATATAGTATATATAAGTCCATGCCACACTCTCACTTAATCCCAGTTTATCCTTCTCCCTCCCCATGTCCTCAAGTCCATTCTCAACGGCTGCATCTTTATTCCTGTCCATCTCCTAGGTTCTTCAGAACTTTTTTTTTTGATTCCATATATATGTATTAGCATATGGTATTTATTTTTCTCTTTCTGAACTTACTTCACTCTGTATGACAGACTCTAGGTCTCTACGTCACTACAAATAACTTCATTTCTTTTTATGGTTGAGTACTATTCCATTGTATATATGTGCCACATCTTCTTTATCCATTCATCTGTTGATGGACACTTAGGTTGCCTCCATGTCCTGGCTATTGTAAATACAGATGCAATGAACATTGTGATACAAGACTGCTTTTGAATTATGGTTTTCTCAGGGTATATGCCCAGAAGTTATATTGCTGCATCATATGGTAGTTCTATTTTTAGTTTTTAAGGAATGTCCATACTATTCTCCGTAGTGGCTGTATCAATTTACATTCCCACCAACTGTGCAAGAGGGTTCCCTTTTCTTCACACCATCTCCAGCATTTACTGTTTCTAGATTTTTTGATGATGGCCATTCTGACTGGTGTGAGATGATATCTCATTGTAGTTTTGACTTGCATTTCTCTAATGATTAATGATGTTGAGCATTCTTTCATATGTTTATTGGCAACCTGTAGATCTTCTTTGGAGATGTGTCTATTTAGGTCTTCTGCCCATTTTTGGATTGGGTTGTTTGTTTTTTTGATATTGAGCTGTATGAGCTGCTTGTAAATTTTGGAGATTAATCCTTTGTCAGTTGCTTCACTTGCAAATATTTTCTCCCATTCTGAAGGTTGTCGTTTCATCTTGTTTATGGTTTCCTTTGCTGTGCAAAAGCTTTTAAGTTTCATTATGTCCTTTTTTTTTTTATTTCCATTTCTCTAGGAGGTGGGTCAAAAAGGATCTTGCTGTGATTTATGTCATAGAGCATGCTGCCTATGTTTTCCTCTAAGAGATTTATAGTGTCTAGCCTTACATTTAGGTCTTTAATCCATTTTGAGTTTATTTTTGTGTATGGTGTTAGGGACTGTTCTACTTTCATTCTTTTATGTATAGTTGTCCAGTTTTCCCAAAACCAAAAGAAAAGGCTGTCTTTTCGCCATTGTGTATTCTTGCCTCTCTTATCAAAAATAAGGTGACCAATGTGCTTGGGTTTATCTTGGGGCTTTCTACACTGTTCCATTGATCTATATTTCTGTTTTTGTGTCAATGCCATACTGTCTTGATTACTGTAGCTTTGTAGTATAGTCTGAAGTCAAGGAGGCTGATTCCTCCAGCTCCGTATTTCTTTCTAAAGGCTGCTTTAACTATTCAGGACCCTTTATGTTTCCATAAAAATTGTGAAATTTTTTTGTTCTAGTTCTGTGAAAAATGCCAGTGGTACTTTGATAAGGACTGCATTAAATCTGTAGATTGCTTTGGATAGTATAGTCATTTTCACAATGTTGATTCTTCCAATCCAAGAACATGGTATATCTCTCCATCTGTTTGTATCATTTTTAATTTCTTTCATCAGTGTCTTATAGTTTTCTGCATAGAGGTCTTTTGTCTCCTTAGGTACTTTTATTTCTAGGTACTTTATTCTTTTTGTTGCAGTGGTAAATGGGAGTGTTTCCTTAATTTCACTTTCAGATTTTTCATCATTAGTGTATAGGAATACAAGAGATTTTTGTGCATTAATTTTGTATCCTCCTACTTTACCAAATTCATTGAATAGCTCTAGTAGTTTCCTGGTAGTATCTTTAGGATACTCTATGTATAGTATCATGTCATCTGCAAACAGTGACAGCTTTACTCCTTCTTTTCCAATTTGGATTCCTTTTATTTCTTTTTCTTGTTCGATTGATGTGGCTAAAACTTCCAAAACAATGTTTAATCATAGTGATGAGACTGGGTATCTTTGTCTTGTTCTTGGTCTTAGTGGAAATGGTTTCAGTTTTTCACCACTGAGAATGATGTTGGCTGTGGGTTTGTCATATATGGCCTTTATTATGTTGAGGTAAGTTCCCTCTATGCCTACTTTCTGGAGGGTTTTTATCATAAATTGGTGTTGAATTTTGTTGAAAGCTTTTTCTGCATCTATTGAGATGATCATGTGGTTTTTATTTTTCAGTTTGTTAATATAGTGTATCACATTGATTGATTTGCATATATTGATGAATCCTTGCATTCCTGGGATAAACTGCACTTGATCATGGTCTATGATCATTTTAATGTGCTGTTGGATTTTGTTTCCTAGTATTATGTTGAGGATTTTTGCATCCATGTTCATCAGTGATATTGGCCTGTAGTTTTCTTTCTTTGTGACACCTTTGTCTGATTTTGGTATCGGGGTGATGGTGGCCTTGTAGAATGAGTTTGTGAGTGTTCCTCTTTCTGCTATATTTTGGAAGAGTTTGAGAAGGATAGGTGTTAGTTCTTCTCTAAATATTTGATAGAATTTGCCTGTGAAGCCATCTGGTCCTGGGCTTTTTTTTGTTGGAAGATTTTTAATCACAGTCTCAACTTCAGTGCTTGTGATTGGTCTGGTTATATTTTCTATTTCCTCCTTCTTCAGTCTTGGAAAGTTGTGCTTTTCTAAGAATTTGTCCATTTCTTCCAGGTTGTCCATTTTATTGGCCTATAGTTGCTTGTAGTAATCTCTCATGATCCTTTGTATTTCTGCAGTGTCAGTTGGTTCTTCTCCTTTTTCATTTCTAATTCTATTGATTTGAGTCTTCTCCCTATTTTTCTTGATGAGTTTGGCTAATGGTTTATCAATTTTGTTTATCGTCTCAAAGAACCAGCTTTTTGTTTTACTGATCTTTGCTATTGTTTCTTTCATTTCTTTTTCACTTATTTCTGATCTTATCTCTATGATTTCTTTCCTTCTGCCAACTTTGAGGTTTTTGTTCTTCTTTCTCTAATTGCTTTAGGTGTAAGATTAGGTTGTTTATTTGAGATCTTTCTTGTTTCTTGAGGTAGGATTGTATTGCTATAAACTTCCCTCTTAGAACTGCTTTTGCTGCATCCCATAGGTTTTGCATCATCCTGTTTTCGTTGTCATTTGTTTCTGGGTATTTTTTGATTTCCTCTTTAATTTCTCCAGTGATCTCTTGGTTATTAAGTAGTGTATTGTTTAGCCTCCATATATTTGTATTTTTTAGAGGTGTTTTCCTGTAATTGTTATCTAGTCTTATTGTGTTGTGATCAGAAAAGATACTTGTTACGATTTAAGTTTTCTTAAATTTACCAAGGCTTGATTTGTGACCCAAGATACGATCTATTCTGGAGAATGTTCCATGAGCACTTGAGAAGAAAGTGTATTTTGTTGTTTTTGGATGGAATGTCTTATAAATATCAATTAAGTCCATCTTGTTTAGTGTATCATTTTAAGCCTGTGTTTCCTTATTAATTTTCATTTTGGATGTTCTGTCCATTGGTGAAAGTGAAGTGTTAAAGTCCCCTACTATGATTTTGTTACTGTTGATTTTCCATTTTATAGCTGTTAGCATTTGCCTCATGTATTGAGGTGCTCCTATGTTGGGTGCATAAATATTTACAATTGTTATATCTTCTTCTTGGATTGATCCCTTGATCGTTATGTAGTGTCCTTCATTGTCTCTTGTAGTAGTCTTTATTTTAAAGTCTATTTTGTCTGATATGAGAATTGCTACTCCAGCTTCCTTTGATTTCCATTTGCATTGAATATCTTTCTCCATCCCCTCATTTGCAGTCTGTATGTGTCCCTAAGTCTGAAGCTGGTCTCTTGTAGACAGCATATATATGGGTCTTGTTATTGTATCCATTCAGCCACTCTATGTCTTTCATTGGAACATTTAATCCATTTACATTTAAGGTAGTTATCGATATGTAATTTTCTATTCCCATTTTCTTAATTGTTTTTTGTTTGTTTTTGTACATCTCTTCCTTTTTCTTTTGTGGCCTGCCTAGAGAATTCCTTTAGAATTTGTTGTAAAGCTGGTTTGGTGGTGCTGAGTTCCCTTAGCTTTTGCTTGTCTGTACGTTTTTAATTTCTCTGTCAAATCTGAATGAGTTCCCTGCTGGGTAGAGTAATCTTGGTTGTAGGTTTTTCCCTTTCATCTCTTTAAATATGTCCTGCCACTCCCTTATGGCTTGCAGCACTTCTGCTGAAAGATCAGCTATTAGCCTTATGGGGATTCCCTTGTGTATTATTTGTTGCTTTTCCTTGCTGCTTTTAATATTGTTTCTTTGTATTTAATTTTTGATAGTTTGATTAATATGTGTTTTGGTGTGTTTCTCCTTGGATTTATCCTGTATGGGACTCTCTGCACTTCCTGTACTTGATTGACTCTTTCCTTTCCCATGTTAGGGAAATTTTGAACTATAATCTCTTCAAATATTTTCTCAGTCCCTTTCCTTTTCTCTTATTCTGGGACCCCTATAACTCAAATGTTGTTGTGTTTAATATTGTCCCAGAGGTCTCTGAGACTGTCCTCAATTATTTTCATTCTTTTTTCTTTATTCTGCTCTGCAGTAGTTATTTCCACTATTTTATCTTCCAGGTCACTGGTCCTTTCTTATGCCTCAGTTACTCTGCTATTGATTCCTTCTAGAGAATTTTTAATTTCATTTCTTGTGTTGTATATCATTTGTTTGCTCTTTAGTTCTTCTAGGTCCTTGTTAAATCTTCCTTGTATTTTCTCCATTCTATTTCCAAGATTTTGTATCATCTTTACTATCATTACTCTGAATTCTTTTTCAGGTAGACTGCCTATTTCCTCTTCATTTGTTTGGTCTGGTGGGGTTTTGCCTTGCTCCTTCATCTGCTGTGTGATTCTCTGTCTTCTCATCTTGCTAAACTCAGTGTATTTGTGGTCTCCTTTTCACAGGCTGCAGGTTCTTAGTTCCTGTTGTTTTTGGTGTTTACCCACATTGGCTGAGGTTGGTTCAGTGGGTTGTGTAGGCTTCCTGGTGGAGGGGACTAGTGCCTGTGTTATGGTGGATGAGTCTGGATCTTGTCTTTCTGGTGGGCAGGACCACATCCACTGGTGTGTTTTGGGGTGTCTGTGACCTTATTATGATTTTAGGCAGCCTCTCTGCTAATGGGTGAGGTTATGTTCCTGTCTTGCTAGTTGTTTGTCATAGGTTGTGCAGCACTGTAGGCTCCTGGTCGTTGAGTGGAGGTGGATCTTTTCATTGAGATGGAGATCTCTGGGAGAGCTTTTGATGTTTGATATTATGTGGAGCCAGGAAGTCTCTGGTGGACATGTCCTGAACTCAGCCCTCCCACCTCAGAGGCACAGGTCTGACACCTGGCCAGAGCACCCAGACCCTGTCACCCACACTGTTTGCCTCCAGGACTACTGAAGAATCTAGAGAAGCATAGCCAAAATGTCTGAGTCATAAAAGTTGAAGAGTGATGACTGCCTCCTGTCATGCCCTTGGCCATTTCAGCCTCCACACGGGCCACAGCTGACCTGGTGCCCATCCTCTCCCTTCTAACCACTCCACCCTTGCCCCACCAGTGGGACCCATCACCTTGCTGGAGTCTTGTGGTGGCCTCCCTGAACTCTAGCGAGCTCTCCAAAACTATTTTTGAAAGCAATGATAAATACAAGGAACAGCAAAAGGATAAACATGAATATGTAAAAAGGGACATGAGAATCATAAAATCTGGGACTTCCCTGGTGTTCCAGTGGTTAAGAATCCACCTTGCAAAGCAGGGGACATGGATTTGATCACTGGTTGTGGAACTAAGATCCCACATGCTATAGGGCAACTAACCCTGCATGCTGTAGAGCCTGTGTGCCACAACTAAGAACCCACATGCCACAACTACTGATCCCGTGCACCACAACTAGAGAGCCCATATGCTGCAACTAGAGAAAAGTCTGCACTCCTCAATGAATAGCCCAAGAGCCGCAACAAAAGATCTTGCACACTGCAACCAAGATCTGATGCAGCCAAATTAATTACTTAATATATTAAAAAAAACCCACCAAACATCAAAGAGAAAGAGAGAATTTTTAAAAAATCATAATGGGAAGGAGAGTAAGAAAATACAGATTCTTTTTATTATTATTATTTTGTTTTAGAATGTGTTTGAACCTATTTGACTATCAGTCTAAAGCAAGCAAATATATGAAGGGGTTACCATACTTGAAAAACAGGGCAACAACAAATCAAAAACATAAAATAGCTTCACAAAAATGAAAAAGAAGAGAACACAAGCATAAAATAAAAGGAAATCATCAAACCACAAAAAGGAATACAATAAGAAAAAGAAAGGAACAAAGAAGAAACAAAGACTCAACTGGAATACAAGGTTTAAAATGGCAATAAATACATACATATCAATAATTAGGTTAAATGTCAAGGAACTAAATGCTCCAATTAAAAGACATAGAGTGGCAGACTGGATAAAAAAACAAAAGCCTACAATATGCTGCCTGCAAGAGACCCACCTTAGGGCAAACGACACACATAGATTGAAAGTGAGGGGATGAAAAAAGATATTTCAGGCAAACAGAAATGACAAGAAAGTGGGAGTTGTGATACTCATATCAGACAAAATAGACTTTAAAGACTATAATGAAAGATAAAGAAGAACACTATATAATGATAAAAGGATCAATACAAGAAGAGGATATTACACTCATCAACTTATATGTGCCTAATATCAGAGTACCCAAATACAAAAAATCAAATACTAACAGACATAAAGGGAGAAATCAATAAGAATACAATAATAGTAGGAGTCTTTAACACCCCACTCACATCAATGACAGATCTTCCAGACAGTGAATCAATAAGGCAACAGAGATCCTAAATAATACAATAGAACAGTTAGACTAAATTGATATTTTCATGACATTACATCCAAGAAAAACACAAGAAAACAAAAAAAACCCAGCATACACGTTCTTTGCAAGCACACATTGAACATTCTCTAGGATTGACCACATACTTTGGCACAAAATTAATCTCAACAAATTTAAGAGTACAGAAATTATTTCAAGCATCTCCTCTGACCACAATGGCATGAAACTAGAAATCAACCACAGGAAATGAAATGAGAAAAAAATGACTACATAGAGACTAAACAACATGCTACTAAAAAACCAAAGGGTCAACGAGGAAATCAAAAAGGAAATTAAAAAAATACCTTGATAAAAATGATAATGAAAACACAACCATACAAAATCTATGGGATACAGCAAAATAAGTTTTTAGAGGGACATTCAAAGTGATACAGGCCTTCATCAAAAAACAATAAAAATCTCAAGTCAACAAACTAACCTGCCACCTAAAAGAATTAGAAGAACAAACAAAACTTAAAGTCAGCAGAAGGAAGGAAATAATAAAGATCAGGGAAGAAATAAATAAAATAGAGATGAAAAAACAACAGAAAAAAATCAATAAAGCCAAGAGCTGGTTCTTTGAAAGGGTAAACCAAATTGAAAAACATCAGGCCAGGCTCACTGAGAAGAAAAGAGAGAGAACCCAAATAAATAAAATAAGAAATGAAAGCAAAAAAACAAAAAAACCCAAAAAAAACAAAAAAGGGCTTCCCTTGTGGCACAGTGGTTGAGAGTCTGCCTGCCAATTCAGGGGACGTGGGTTCATGCCCTGGTCCAGGAAGATCCCACATGCCATGGAGTGGCTAAGCCCATGAGCCATGGCTGCTGAGCCTGAGCGTTCGGAGCCTGTGCTCCACAACAGGAGAGGCCACAATAGTGAGAGGCCCGCATAACGCAAACAAACAAACAAACAAAAACATCCTCAGTTCACAAGGATGGTTCAACATTCACAAATCAATCAATGTAATATACCACATTAGCAAAAGTTAAAAAAAAACATATGATCATCTCAATAGATGCAGAAAAAGCATTAGACAGAATTCAACATGGCTTCATGATAAAAACTCTTACCAAAGTGGTAATAGAGAAAACATATCTCAACATAATATAAGCCATTTATGACAAACCCACAGCTAATATAATACTCAATGGTGAAAAGCTAAAAACCTTCCTGCTAAAGTCTGGAACAAGACAAGGATGCCCACTCTCACCACTTCTATTCAACACAGTATTGGATGTCCTAGCCATAGCAATCAGACAAGAAAAAGAAATAAAATGTATCCAAATTGGAAAGGAAGAGGTGAAACTGTCACTATATGCAGATGACACAATGCTATATGTAGAAAACCCTAAGGACTCCACACAAAAACTACTAGGTCTAATAAATGAAACCAGCAAAGTAGCAGGATACAAGATTAACATTAAAAAATTGGATGCATTTCTTTACACTAAGAATGAAATTTCAGAGAGGGAATGTAAAAAAATAATACCTTTTAAAATAATACCCCTACCCAAAATACCTAGGAATATACCTGACCAA
This sequence comes from Globicephala melas, assembly GCF_963455315.2. NCBI lineage: Eukaryota > Metazoa > Chordata > Mammalia > Artiodactyla > Delphinidae > Globicephala > Globicephala melas. The sequence goes on from NC_083330.1 coordinate 34,263,545, forward strand.
GGATGGGAAAGACTTATATGCTGAAAACTATAAAATATTAATAAAGGAAATTAAAGAGGATTCAAAGAAATGGAAAGATATCCCATGCTCTTGGACTGGAAGAATTAATATTGTTAAAATGACAATACTATCCAAAGCAACCTACAGATTTATTGTGATTCCTATCTAAATACTCAAGACATTTTTTCACAGAAGTAGAACAAATAATCCAAAAATTTATATGGAACCATAAAAGACCCAGAATTGCCAAAGCAATCCTAAGGAAGTAAACAAAGCAGGAGGCAAAACTCTCCCAGACTTCAGACAATACTACAAAGCTACAGTAATTAAAACAGTGTGGTATTGGTACAAAAACAGACATACAGATCAATGGAACAGAATAGAGCCCAGAAGTAAACCCACACACCTATGGTCAACTAATCCTCAACAAAGGAGGCAAGAATATAAAATGGATAAAAGATAAGTCTCTTCAGCAAGTGATGCTGGGAAAGTTGGACAGCTGCATGTAAATCAATGAAGTAGAACACACCCTCACAGTATGCACAAAAATAATCTCAAAAGGACTTAAAGACTTAAACTTAAGACATGATACCATAAAACCCCTAGAAGAGAACATAGGCAAAACATTCTCTGACATAAATCATACCAATGTTTTCTTAGGTCAGTCTCCCAAGGAAATAGAAATAAAAATAAAAACAAACAAGTGGGACCTAATCAAACTTACAAGCTTTTGCACAGCAAAGGAAACCATAAAAAAGGTGAAAAGACAACCTATGGAATGGGAGAAAATATTTGTAAATGATGCAACAGACAAGGGCTTAATCTCCAAAATATGCAAACAGCTCATACTGCTCAACAACAACAAAAAACAAACAACCTAATCAAAAACTGGGCAGAGGACCTTAATAGACACTTCTTCAAAGAACACATACAGATGGCCATTTGGAACATGAAAAGATGTTCAGCATCATTAATTATTAGAGAAATGCAAATCAAAACTACAATGAGGTACCACCTCACACCAGTCAGGATGGCCATCATTAAAAAGTCTACAGATAACAAATGCTGGAGAAGGTGTGGAGAAAAGGGAACTCTCATACACTTTTGGTGGGAATGTAAGTTGGTGCAGCCACTATGGAAGACAGTGTGGAGTTTCCTCAGAAAACTAAAAATAGAATTACCATATGATCCATCAATCGCATTCCTGGGCATACACCCAGACAAAACTATAATTCAAGAAGATTTATGTACCCCTATGTTCATAGCAGCACCGATTTAAAATAAGGTTTAAAAATCTATTTCACAAAGAAAATTTCTCTTAAGTGAATTATTGTTAATAATTCCTCTTCACATCTTGGTTTATAAAATTCACTTTTTAATATTTGGCACCCCATAAATAAAATATTTATTTCAAAATTACATATTTACTGGAGCCATTCCTCAGGTAAAACAAAAATTTGTCCCATGATCACATAGAAAGAATGCATTGAGCCTTATTCTTTGGGCTGCATTTAGACTTTGGTATGAGCAATCCAAGATTGTCCCCCATATTCATTTCACGTTAGTGCAACAGGCTACAGAGTGCCCTAAAGAATGATTTCCTTCCTGGTATTACAGGTAAGCTACTAAACAATATGGAATCTATGTCTAAGTTACCTCTAAATTTTATTTTGGAACCTAAGATCACTACTAGGTTTTTTTATTGGGAGGAGTATCTTCCTTAGTTACACCTACTGTCTTCCACATGACATAGGTAATGTGAAAATCTAATTCTATCCCCTCACCACTCCCCTAGTATTTTAGTCTGTTTATTTTTAAATTTTGACTCACTTCTATTTTTTCATTCAGTGCAGAACTTGTACAGTATTCTCTTTTAAGCTGGGCATAAAAGGTCTTACATTGACACATAAAATGAGGACTTACTGTGTAAGAAATAAATACTGAAAATTAAGTATGCATAAAAATACTAGAACAAAATACACCAAAATGCTCTCCTTTGGATGTTGGATTTATGAGTGAATTTAAAATATCTTCTTAGCGCTTTCTATCCTTTCTAACTTTCTATAATAAAAATTTAATCTATTTTGATGTTTGTTTATGTTTGTTTATTTGCAATTTGAGGTATCAACTTTATTCTACAAATGTAAATAGGCTTAAGGAGATTTTAGTGAGGTTGCTAATGCTCATCCTCAAGTGAAGACACTGAGCCCACAGTTGACTTCCCCAGGATCAGATGGAGAGACTAGAGTATCTTTTCTAAGGAATCCCTTCTAAGGAATCTCTACCTAGATGTGCTTATATGGCAAAAGTAGCACTGAAGAGCTCTCATTCTTCTTACCAATCCTAAGGCAAGCAGACAAAAAGAAACCAACCTTCTAAACATTTTACTCAATCCAAATTCATTTTAAGTAATAAATATTTACAAGGATGTTCAGAAGCTATAATCCCAGTGGAAAAAAGTCAAATGGTATCACTGACATACTCAATTTTAGCATGAGTTTAAAAAATGGTATTGAAATTAGATTTTTATATATGTGCCTAGGTATTTACTATGATCTTAGAAAACCATATGGTGGTTACTAATTTATTAGGTACAGATTGGAATGTATTTGTATACAGTTGTAGATGCATGGCATTTCTATTAATTGTCTTTTTTTGCCACTAAATTTTGTATATAGCTTATCTTAGTAATATTGGTATTTGGTAATATAATGTTTGATAACTTGTTAACCTCTTTGGAAAGGAACATGAAACCCATAGTTCTATGAAATTAAAACAGCCAGGAACACTTTTTTATTTTAAACACTATTCAGGTAATGGGAAACAACAAACTCAGTTTTGTTTTGGTGTTGCTGTTTATTCACTCTAAGATTTTTGTTGGGGTAGATGACATTTTGCTTCTTGGAGTGAATCTTTTTCACATTTTTTCAGCCAAGTTTTCATATGGATATTTTCAAATAACATATATAACTAGAGAAATATGGGGCTTCCCTGGTGGCGCAGTGGTTGAGAGTCTGCCTGCTGATGCAGGGGACACGGGTTCGTGCCCCGGTCCGGGAAGATCCCACATGCCGCGGAGCGGCTGGGCCCGTGAGCCATGGCCGCTGAGCCTGCGCGTCCGGAGCCTGTGCTCCGCAAGGGGAGAGGCCACAACAGTGAGAGGCCTGCGTACCGTAAAAAAAAAAAAAAAAAAAAAAAGAGAAATATGAAACTAGTAATATTGCTTTTCAAATGTTAAGTTTCAACCTCAAAACACAAAAAAAGAAAAATTCAAATGAGACAAAGAATAGAGTTTTTGTTTTTAAGACTTAAAACATTCACTTATAAAAACACTCATATTCTCAAATTGCAAAATGTCCCACCTGGTGAAATAATGTTTGCCATTATATGATATATAGTTAAATGAGAATAAAGGCAAGCATGGACAAATACTAAAGAAAAACTTCATTGTACAAATACATGTATTCTTAGAAATAATCTTGGAAAATGTACCTCCCTGACTAAATATTTCAGCTGTTTACACAAAGATGTTTTCTACTGAAGCCAACAGGAGTTATACATTCATACATTTCTGGCTAAAATAAGGGTTTTTAATGATTGTTAAAGCCTCATAGAAAGGCCTATATCATTTCTTGTCTTAATTATTTTAAGCAGGAGTTCCTGTTTCCATGTTCAGTTTTTTGCTAATTAATTTGGAAACACCAGTTTCCTAAAAAAGAGGGGATGGAGCGGATGGTCATTTTTTCATTGTAAACTATCAGTTACCCTGTTTGCTTTTGCAAACCTGTATTGCAATTTTTTTAAAAAAATATTTACATGTTAGGGTAATTAATACCAGATAGGCTCATGTCATGTTTTGGTAATGTCTACAGATATATCATCTGTGGGAGGGCTAATGTCTGTCACAGATCAATCAGCTAGTAAATTGTGCTTATTTGAAGTCTTCTGTTTTTAGCCTCATGATTTACCTAACTGACTTTTGGGGGTTGTTAAAGAACAAAATAACTTGGAATTAAAAATAATTCATAATACTTGTCACAAATAGAGAAAATGTGTTGTAAAGAATAAACTAAAGTAGTTTTAGCATATCAGACTTGTTATAAGCCCTCTGATTTACTGCTGGTATAAACTGCCTTCTTTAGCTTACTTATCTTCAGATGATGCCAAAGAACCTCAGCCTTCCAGACCAGCCCCATGCATGCCTGAAGATAATATGAATCAAGCTGGTAGTTTTTTTCCCCAGAGAGTTGTTCATCAAGCAAATAAAAATACCAGTCAGAAGATGGGGGAGAAATCCAGCCTGGAGATGCATACTTTAGAAGGCATTGATACTTTAATGGTTAGTGAAGCCATGGCAGTGGATGGAATCACCTACGGAAAAGAAGTAGAACAATTTTTATCAGCTATCTAAAATCCATGCCCTTTTTGAATAAACACAACACCTCCCCACCCTACCCCCTGATCCTCATTGAGAATCATAGCCTCAGTATCCACGTGGTTCTGGCTTTAGTTTCTGTAGTCTATATTATAAAACTAATATTTTTTGCTTCATTTTCAAATTACTATAAAATTTAATATGCATTTCCAGACTATACATGCAAACCCCTTGATGAATAAGAAGAGCAGCCAGCTGAGCATGGCAGCTTAACTAAAGGAATAGCCATGGCTTCCTACTCACCTCACAGGATTGCTAGGAGTAGCAAATGAAAACATAGAGGTTGAGATCTTTGAGACTCAGTATAAAAAAGTCAGAATTTACAGGATGCTCTTGCTGGAAACAGACATCTATTTCTAAATATATGTGCAATGGGCAATCTTTAGCATTTGTTTTTGGAAACTCTAGCATGGTACATTACAGCAATTTTTAGTTTTTATTCATTGCACAATACCAACCACATGGCTGCACTGTGACTCATAGTAGACAGTTGTGGGTAGTAGCATGGTTATCATTTATTCAGTGTGGGCAGTCTTAGGTTCGTTATCAAGATTTTGTTGAGCTTTGTGGGCTGGTTTGTAAATATTTTATTGCTCTGTATACTTTGCCATCCAGGCCTTTACTGAAACCAGTATCAGTAAAATTCTGCAAACAAAGAGAGCATTTTTTTTTTTTTTTGGCTGTGAGGCATGTGAGATCTTAGCTCCCTGACCAGGGATTGAACCTGCACCCCATGTATTGGAAGGCGAAGCCTTAACCACTGGATCGCTGGGGAAGTCCCGAGCATTTTTACTTTTAAATCAAATTTTCATGCTTACATTATTTAGAAATTTGAGTGAGATTGGCGTACTATTTAATGGTTTTTTGTCAGAGTATCAGGGATACCTCTGAACTTAGCTCATCCAATTAACTCCTTCCCTCTCTGAGAGGTATATTCTCATAAACAAATTTCAAGGGCAAAAATAACCAAACAACAATAGTAAAAACAAATTATTAGTTGGGAATTTGGCTTAGAGCCAGGGTACAAAGCTCTAGTAAATTGGGCTGAACACATGAAAGGCTTCTATTTCTTGAGCTTGTTAGGCCTAAATAGCCTCAGGCTAAAGCAGGCTCCAAGGATTGCTCTCTCACTTTTAATGCTACAAAGGCAGACCTAATACTCCAGTGGGCACTAGTGGAAATGGAAAGAATGCCAAACAAGAGAACACTGTAGCTCTCCTAGGTATTGCTGAAGTTAACTTACTGTGCTCCAAACTTAGGGAGAGGGAGAAGGGGGAGAGGACAGACGCAAAGTGCTCCCCCACACCACTTTGCCCTGTCCTGCAAAAGAGGAGAGAGCCCTGTGGTGACGTGTAGTTCCTTGGAAAACTTTGACTCTTGAAAAAAGCAGCTTAATCAATATCCTATGATATTACTCTCCTCCTTAAAGGGACAAAAAGAGTATGAATGTGGAATGCCGTTCTACACCGAAGGAGCAACAAAATTATTTCAAGTATTTGAGTACATTTCCTGAAGAAAGCAACATATTGTTGTCTTCCTCTTTTCTGTTAGATCTTTGATACAAAGAGGTTTTGGAGGGACCCTCAATTCCCTGAAAAATCAACCATCTTCTTATTCCTTGGGGACCAGCGGAAAAGTCTAAGCACACACACGCATTCTTTACAATAAGTCTCTGTCTTTAACCCAGAGCCCTAATGAGCAAGGCTGAGTCATGGAGTTCTACAAGGACTCCTTTTGTGCTGTTGACCTAACAGCCTAAATGAAAAGAAAGCACAGAGACCTCTTTGACTCCTCTTTCCTGGGCCTATACCTGAATTTTTGCTTTCAGACTTTCTACTTCAATTATAAGAAGGGAGAAAAGGCAATTTTAAGAAAAGTAGCAGCAAAGGTAAAAGAGTTTTTCTACTTTATGCTTAGAACTTTAGAACTGATCTTACCTGAGTTACGAAGTCCTAGGCCACTGAACACTGGAGGTTGTGTATGTTGGGGAGCATTTTAATACAAAAATCACATGAAAGAACACACTGTGTATGAGACAAAGAGAAGCGAAATTGAGATCCTCACAGAACCCTAAAGATGCCAAAGTCAAAGCTGTTTACCTACCTACAAATCTCTTGGAAACCTTCAGCCAATGGCTGACTGGCTTTACTTCTTCATTATATTCCCCTTAGCTCCTCCTCTTGAGACATTTATCACATTTCGTTATTCTTTAACAGCCATCTTTTTCCTAGACTGGAATCTTCTCAAGGGCTGAGACATATTTGTCTCCTTATTCTCTAGCACTTAGCAGGCACTCAATAGATTTTTTTACGGTTGAATGACATTTAATTGTGCCGCTGACTATAACCTCTTTTCAGAACACCACTGGGGAAGGTATTTTGGGGAATAGCTTCTTCACCTCCCCCAAAGCATAGACTGTTTAACCAACATTAGCTCTAGAAGTGTTATTATTTGAATAATTGGTGATTTTAAGAAAATTAAATCTCATACATTTTTTTAAAAATTGCTAACCCCTCAGGTTAGGTTTTATGTGTTCTATTCCCATGGACATCCTCCTTTCATACACTCACTTGCAGTTTCTTGATAAAATCTGCATTTCACCTAAGCTGTAAAGTACAGGAGTAAAGGAGACTGTGTCTAATTTGCCCACTGTTGGATTCCTAGTGCCCATCACTTGGGATAGCATACATTAGGTGTTCAATTGCATTCATTGAATGAATGGAACATTTAGTCATTTCTTTTGTAGATACAGATCATTAAGTATAAAGTTACTTTGCTCATTTGATCACTTCCATGTTTTTAGTCCATTGGAAGACTAATGTGTATGCTACCTATTGGAGTTACTGCAGACATCCATGTTCAAGACAGTTTTAGTCTTATGCTTCAGCAATTCTTATATTTCATTTGAAAGACAAAGGGACAAGAAATGTTCTATCTACTATAGCTGAAATAAATTTTAGAAGAGCTCTGAAACTCAACTCTAAAACATATACCTCTAATTCTTAACATTATAAATTGGTGCACAGATCCATATATTTCTGGCACTATAATATAGTTTTTACTGCATAAAAATCTATATATATATTTATATATAACTAAATTTTTAGTGATAGATAAAACCCACTTTTGTATTTACATGTGGCCACAAATAACTCTTGGCTCAAAATGGTATTTCTGTTTTAGATAATCCTCACAGTTCCACTTATTTAAGGTACCTTATATCTTTATCAACAACACTTTTCAGTATTTAATCTAAACATACATACCCCAAATGGCTATTAATTTCTTGAATCATTGAATTTCCAGAATATTATACCTTATGTTTAATCAAAAATGATAATAGAACTTGAAAAGTCAATTATAAAGCCAATTGCTGCCTCACAAAAAGTTTTCTATTTCTTTAAGTTGGAAAATGGAGAGAGCAGAAGATATTGGTAAAATCATATTTAGAAACTATGTGTTTTCTTAAAAAATTACTTACTGTATTTCATGTTAAGTATGTTTTAATTAACACTGTCAAATTAATAAAACCCTCAGAAGTCAAAGCAATACAGAAAGATTTTTCTTCTGAGAAAAAGTTGTTAATGTAGACATGTTGTTAATATTTAGTCCAGGAAAACTCAACTTTATTCAATAAAAATTTAAGCAGAATTTATTTCCATAATAAGAACAGCTGTGTGGAGGAGAAATGATAAGCAAAAGACAGGAAAAAAGGAACGTACAAAACAAAAATAGTGAATTTCACACAGAAGAAAAGGAGCAGAGGGTGAATAACTGAGATTTGAGTAAAATACTCTTATCATATCTTGTTAGTCACTTGAGCTGTAATATCCAGCCTGTGACACAATTTGCCATACTTTTTGAAGTACTAATTACATGATTAAGTACTCTTAACCTTGACCCTGGGAGTTCCATGAGCTTTTCATTTATTATTCATTAATGGAGCTCAGACTCTTGGTATCTGAAGATATAAGGATGACTCTTTGCCTTCAAGGAATATGCAACAAGTTAGAGGAGACAGACAAGTAATTAAAGGATGCTAATATAGTTTAATATATACTATAATACTGGAAATGCTATATTTTTTGTGGCAAAAACATGCTAGGAAAATGGTCCAAAACTCTTTCTCAGGTTTTTGTATGTCAGATCCTAAAATGGCAATCAGATCCATTTTTTTAAACTGGTGTTAGTTGCACTTATAATAAAATATGCATTCTCTGGCAATGATACTTAAAATTATTTTTTATATCTCCCCATATAAAAAAATTAATACTGTTTTAGTCAGATTTTATTTCAAGTTAGTGTAAAACTTTTTTCTTCTCCCAGAACTAAAATGTGACCAGACTGTTTCATACCTGACATCTCAGAGTAAATGCAGAAGAAAACTGGGAAGCAATGAATTTAGCATTTAATATCTTGCTTTAGAGTATAGTTATAGTTAGAATATAGTTAAATAGTAACTCCTTTGAAGTTGCCTCCAGCTTTTTGTCTGTGGTGTTGAGTATGTATGTGGTTCTATCGGAGATGGAGCAGTGTTGCTGAAGGGAACCATAGGTAACACTGAACACCATTTTTGTACTTTTATTTATGTGATTGATCATGATGATCACTTTGATCTAAAGTTAGGTAAAAGTCTGGGTTCTTCAAAGGTGTCATTTCATTATCTAAATTTGACTGAGCAAAGAGTCTGTGCCAAGGCTACTCCAAGTAGTTTCTTGCAGAGGATACAGTTTGGTAGTTTACAGTTGGGGAATACCCAGGGAAAGCCAGAGACAGATGCAGGTACAAAATTTTGAAGGACATTCTATGTCATGTGAAGGAGCTTAGACTTTATTGTGAAGATAAAGTATTCTCTGTCCTGATGATATTTCAGTATCTAGTAAAGATTTAGACAGGGTCTTGCTGCCTAATTAATCTCATTAAGTATACATTAGTATTAATTACTCCAAAAGAAAAATCTCAGATTGGGCCGACATCATCTCCTTTCCTCTGAAGGAGGCTGTATTACCTGCCAAAGATGAGGTGCAAGGTGATTATGTCAGGAACCTGACGAAAGTATTAAAGATTCCCAGTGGATGTTGTGGGTAAAAGGTGAGGAGAGAACAGAGAACGATTGCTGAAATGAGGTCATGAATTTGTAAGAAAGTCAATCCATATTGCATGATTTTTCTCCAGGAGACCTCAGCAACATAGGAGAAGAGAAGGCAAATTTTCAAAAGGTTAGGATTTTGCTACAAAATGTAGCTGAGGTATCAGAGACAAAAGGCATTGGAAAGAGCAGTTATCTTATGATTTTTAATTTATATTTATAATATTTAAGATTTAAATAATAGTTGAGTGGTAAGAAAGATCCTTATTCCTGCCAGAGTAGAAAGACTAGAGTCCAAAGCGGGTAAACATGTATGAAGTCTGGACTGCTAAGATAATGATGAAGAACGGATTGATTTGAGTATAATTTTTATATAGAATTGAATGAGAGGTTTGAAGACGTGGGAAAAATGGGAGATAATTTCAGGTTCTTGACCAGGATGAATGGAAGATGTTAATATCCAGGTTTAAGGTGGAAGTTGATGAATTTAGTTTTGGACATGCTGAATTTCAGAGGCATCCATGGGAAGATATCAAGTAGATAGTTGGATATTTGGATATGATGGTTAGGAGAAAAATCTAGGTTAGATTTGGGAATCATTGTGTGCTGGTGATTTAGTATATTGGTGATTTAGGTTTAGATGTGTATCCAAGGAGATTATGTATAATTGGGAAAGAAAGGATCAAGGATGAATTCTAGGGGAATACCAATATTTATAGAGGAGATGAAGACACTTTTTAAGGAAGTAAAAAAGAAACAAATGGTTCTCATGGAAACCTCGGGAGGAAAGACTTTCAAAAATATAGAGTGGTGAAAACTATTATTCACTGTGAGTGTTCACGTGACATAAGGACTGACTAAAATCCATTGAATTTGGAAATTAGTTAAGAACGGTTTCAGTTAATAGTGGAAGCAGATGTCGGATTTCAGTGGCTTGAGGAAAGAACAAATAATTAATAAGTGAATTCAGATTGTTCTTTCAAGGGGTATGTGATTATGAAGGTCAGAGCAGAGAATATACTATTGCTAGAAGAGAGTTCAGAGCCAAAGGAAGTTTTTCTTTAAAATGGGAAAGATAAATATATTTATTTGTGGAGGAGAAGTCAGTGGAGAAAAAAAAGAATCTTAAAGCAAGAGTGCAAAATTAACACTGCAGAAATTAGTATGAGCAGAGTTTTGAGGATTGGTGAAGGGATTAGCATTAGACTGAAGGGTAAGGGCTGGTGGAGAATTGGGGATTTTAGAAAATATCTTGTTTGGTTTGATTGCAGACACATGTGTGATTCCCTTATTTCTTACTCTTAGGAGGGAATGCATGCCAGGCTGTTTCCACTCCTTCACACACACCACCTTAGGGGAGGTGGAAATAATGATATATTTAATAAATTTGATTAGAATAACTGAGCATTAGGATCCTTGGCTGAACTCTAGCCATCCTTCCCTTTGGGAACAATCTACCTCCAGAGAGCATATGTTCTCCTGCTCCTCCAAAGGCAAGCTCTTCCCCAACACACAGGAGGACTTGCCTTTTTTCAGTGCCTTGAACTTGGTTACGTCTGACTCATTCAGAGATTCAGCATTATAAAACTCCTGTGGCTAACAGACATAAAGCCATATCTTCTAACCTGCCCTCTATATGTAATAAAGATGATATTTTACTCTCTTATTCCTTTCTTGTGTTTCTCAATTAGATCAGTATTGGGTGGGAGAGAAGAGTGTTATCTTGTATGCCAATTAATTGTTTACTCATCAAATATAGCATTGACTACATGACCATGGCAGACTGCTAGTGGTCCCCACGCTCTTCCACTTTTAATTGGAAATAGATGCCCAGCTTCTAAAGTAAGTTGCTGCTAAGTCCAATCAATATTGTGAACTGTCAAAAAAGTCTTCTGCAGCTGCTTGGCCCTGGTGAGTCTTAAAGCTATAGACAGCTCACAGATGGGAGAGATTTTGATTTTAGCTGAACCAATGTGCTGGAAGAAAGAAAATTAAAAAATTGGCAAGAGATGAGTGCCTTCTTATTGGCACAGAGATGAGGTACCAGGGAATTGGAACAGATGTATATGACCTAAAAGAGCATCCTAAAATGAGTAGTAGATTGTTTCTTTTTCCTTGCAGAGCTAATCCCCACCCCCTTTAATCTTTATATCTGATGCAAGCTAGACTGACTCCTTTAGATACAAGAGTCCTTCTATGGTGGGTCCTCAGGTAACACCAGAGATAGAGTAGGGAGCAAACTGGAGATCCTTTCCTCATAATTCTGAAAGAGATACCACCTACCACCACCATCCCAACCTAGATAACCTCAGTCCAAGGAAAAATTGCTTTTGTGTGCGGGCATTCTCTCAAATGACAAACCCTGTACATCTGCTCCAACTAAGAGCTTCAATTTGGTGATCCCACTGTGTGTGTGTGTGTGTGTGTGTGTGTGTGTGTGTGTGTGTGTGTGACTGAAAGCAAAGTTATCTGTTGAGAATAAGGGTGGTAAAAAATAAAAGGGACTTTGAAAACAGTAGTAGGTTGAGTAGGTAGTTGAAAAAGCTGCTATAAAGCGTTGGAGACAGAGCTGACTGAGACACTAAAGAACTGTGAGGAGGCCATGAGGGCCCAGGTGAGGTGATGTTGCAACAAAAATAGAAATGAGGTTTTTTCCTCTCCTGATAACCAGGAAAATAAAGGGAACAGTGAACAGGTTAGAGAAGAAACATAACTGGCCTTAGTTAATCAATCCTAGTTTTATTTTAACTGTTACTAATAGGTAGTGTCTTTAGTTAGATTTGTCCTTCACAAAGCTAACATGTCACCCCTAATCATGTGTAATTTAGGTAGTTTACATCCTGCACATGGTATTTACTCTTTACTCTCCCTATAATCTCCTGTAGCAAATCACCCCTTGTAGATGTTTGCATTTCAGAAATGAGGTTGCAGATTGATAACCCAGAGACTAATGGACCCAATTACTGGGCTGCCAGACTCAATTACCAGGTGGCCTGACTCCAGCGGTGACTGTTTCAAAATAATGCAAGAAGAAGAATGCAAGACCTTCACCATTTTGATCCTTATCACTCATTTCGGACTGTAAATTCCCCTATAAGAATCCCTTTAATTCCCCAGGAAGGGGAGGGGGCACGGTTCTTGAGGCACTAGCCTACTGTGTCTTCGCTTTGCCTGGCAAAGAAAATAAAAAGACTCTCTATTTCTTATATTCCAAATTTCTGTTTCTGTATTATTTATTTATTTATTTATTTATTTATTTTGCGGTACACGGACCTCTCACTGTTGTGACCTCTCCCGTTGCAGAGCACAGGCTCCGGACGTGCAGGCTCAGCGGCCATGGCTCACATGCCCAGCCGCTCCGCGGCATGTGGGAACTTCCCGGACCGGGGCACGAACCCGTGTCCCCTGCATCGGCAGACGGACTCTCAACCACTGCACCACCAGGGAAGCCCTGTCTCTGTATTTTTATTTGGAATCGGAGCATAGGGAGCCAGATTTTGGCAACAGTGAGAGAAAACAAAAACATTGAGACATAACTGCACAATTATATGGTTTTTTCAAACAGCACTGCACTCTTGAAAAAGGGAAGAAAAAGCATATGGTTTTACAGAGCATGGGTGAAGGTTTTCCAGGAGAGTGGAGCAGAAGGACCAGAGTTCAAGTTGACTGGTGACCATGTGTTGGACCAATGAAGAAGGCAACATAGGCTGGACTGGGATGAAATCAGGGAACAGCAGGTATAATGTGATTTCTCTCAAGGAATTCATGAAACCAAAGAGTGAATGAAGTGAGAGCAAGACAGAGGGAGGTCAAAGAATAATAGTAGTCCTTTGGCTGGGATACATCCTCATTCACTCAAGCAACATTATCCAGAGTCTAACCTCTAAAAGGGTGTTTTTCCTCCTCTTTGTTAGTTGAATAATCAGAAAGTTGATATCCTACCACCACCACCCTAAGTGTCTTAGTTAGTTCAGTCTGCTATAACAGGATACAATAGATTGGGTGGCTTATAAACAACAGAAATTTATTTCTCACAGTTCTGAAGGCTGGGGAGTCCAAGATTAAGGTGCCAGGTGATTCAGTGTCTGGTGAGGGCCCACTTTCTATGTATGTTCTCATGTGGCAGAAGAGGATCTAGAGAGCTGTGTGAAGTATCTTTTATAAGGGTACTAATCTCATTCATGAGGTGACTTAATTACCTCCCAAAGGCCCCACCTCCTAACACCATCATGGTTATGTATTACAACCTATGAATTTGTTGGTTTATGGTTTCAACATATGAATTTTGGGGGGACACAAACATTCAGTCCATACCACCATGCCAACGTTTACTGAAAGCTTACCATTTGGCAGTGACTTTTGAGGCTTTTACAAACATTCCCTCATTTGCTCTTCACAACTCAATGTGTGGGTTTTACATACCTTGCACAGAGTCACATAAACTGAGTGACAGAACTGGGATTCATACCTGGGCAGAACCCTGGCAGACCCCCTCTTAAGCATGGAAACCCCATGCTTGACCATTACTCAAAAGTGCCATCTTATCATGGGATGGAACTATGGAATATTGTTAACAAAAGTTGGATGGTTTGAAAATTATTATGGACTCATTCATAGATAATTTATGAACTTGGGAATAATATGTGAATCACATTAGTTGATTCATTTCTTTCTTAACAACCTTATGTTAAGCACCTATAATGTGTCAGGCAGCATACACCACAGACCCTGACACAACATAAATTATGAATTAGTATTTCCATCATCAGTTGAAATACCGTATATTCAGTAGGGAGGAAATATTTTTTAGAATAGTGCATGTAACCTTATTAGAATAATGTAACTCTGGACCTTCCAATTCAGATGATTCTGCTTGGCCATGAAAGTTTTTAAAGGGAAAAAGAGAAATAATCCCAGTTAATTATTGAGATGGTGGTCAGGGTCATCGCCATTTCACCCATTGTGTGTAGGCTTTTTTGTAGGCTTGTTGACTTCTTGTGATTTTTCTTTAGATGCTATCTTGTTCACACAGTTTGTTCACAAGATTACTGAGGGAGAAGCTAGGGAAGAAAACTTGTAACTGAGCAGGACCCTGTGAGACCTTCCCAGGACAGGTCTTTCCGCCATATCCTCTGCTTTAGCTCCTCTCTGAAGTACCTAGATAACAGTATTTGATGCTCATTTCCTGAGTTGCTTTACAGATGTGAAAACCCCCCACCAAATGGAAGATGTTAACTACTTGATGACCATGAACACATAGCCCCAGGTCTCCTGGAGCCTGAGGACTGATAATATTAACTCCTGTGACACCACCCTGTTCCCTCACCATCAGCCAATCAGAGACTTGTGAACAAGCTGATCACATACCCTGTGACCACCCCCTCCCTCACCTGGCTTCTAAAAATGCTTTGATGAAACCCTTTGGGGAGCTTAACATTTTTTAGGGCATAAGCCACCCGTCTTCTTGCAGGGCCCTGCAATAAACCTTTCTCTGCTTCAAACTCTGACGTTTTGGTTTGTTTGGCTTCACTGTGCATTGGGCACACAAACTTGCACTAACAATTAACAGCTAACATCTGTTAATTACTTATTCTTCATTTCTGCTACTTTGATCTATGGAAAGAACCAACAAAAGATTTGAAAGGCATGCTAGGGCTAGAGATGAGTAGAGCATGGGTGTGCCTGATTTAAGGTTAGTGACAAAAGGGGGACCCCTGTAGAGAGCTCTTTCTGCCAAGAGCTCTTTCCTGCCAAAAGCTGCTTATAAATCACCACTTGTCAGAACATTATTCATTTCTATGGGATTATGGGCTAAGGCTGGTCTTCTGTAACTACTTCATGCTGACATAGGACACCGTATTCTTTTTTCTTTTTTGCGGTACGAAGGCCTTTCACTGTTGTGGCCTCTCCCGTTGCGGAGCACAGGCTCCGGACACGCAGGCTCAGTGGCCATGGCTCACGGGCCCAGCCGCTCCGCGGCGTGTGGGATCCTCCTGGACTGGGGCACAAACCCGTGTCCCCTGCATCGGCAGGCGGACCCTCAACCACTGCGCCACCAAGGAAGCCCAGGGCACTGTATTCTTAGAGTGGAAGTTGACGACTTGTAGCATCTCTTTGCTGACAGTTGTAATTGTCTGTTTACATATACGGGCAGAACAAGCTACCATTATTTTGATGCCCACAAAGATATAGATTATTATGAGCAGTAGTGTGCTAACCAAAGATTCAGTATTGCTCAAGATGGAGCAATTTATGTCATGGCTGCAGTCTGGTCATCATGCAGTTAGCTTTTTCCCTTTGGTGGCAGTAACAGTATCTGTAAAACAACTCAGGAATGTGCATCAGACACTGTCTGTGACTCTACTGTCCTAATCATTAGCTGCCTGAGCCTGTTCTTTTGTGACTCAGGGAGACCTGGGAGACTTCAGCTTTCCTATAAATAAGAGGCAGGAGACATGAAGGGTCCTTTGTTCTTGGGTGGGGGCAGGGTTTTGCTTGGCTTCATTTATAAATGGATTTTAAAATAACTTAGTATAAATGGTAGCTTTGAAAGCCTGATTTTCAATTGCAAGACAAAGTCACTTACCTTTTTGAATTTAGAACTTGAAATTTTCTCTGTGTGTGTGTGTGTGTATGAGTGTGTGTTTAATGAAAGTAGATTAATTATAAGATTATAAGTTTACAACTGTGCAGAAATGGAAGGACTTGTATGAAGTTCAGCTATAGACCAAAATTTTTAAAAGGTATATTTCTACACAAGAATGCCAGTGACTAAATTTTGACCTGCATAAATCAAAATGATAAAGGACAGTATGGCCTCCCCCTCCACTAGAGGTCACTTAGTTTAGTGGAGGACAGTGATTCCAAAACTAACAGCAAAGTAAACGGAGTAGAAAGCAAAAGTAACTCTGGAACTAAATTACACAGTAGATGCATATAGAGGCACAAAAAACTCTCTCCCTGGTTTCCCTAAACCCCACTTCCAAGTCACCTGCACTAGACCAACAGGAACTTTGAAAAGAGGAAGACAGGGTGAGGTCTTGCTACTCCAGGAATAGGGGCTGTTAGGTCAACACACTTGGATTTGGAAGTGTTGACTAAAGAAATGCATAACCTAAAAGTTGAGAATTACATTTATTCAGTGGACTTTCTGAGGACTTCAGGCCTGGGAGGCAGCCTCTCAGATAGCTCTGAAAGACTGCTCTGAAGAGGTAATGGAGGATCCAGGATATATAGGAGTTTTGCAACAAAAACCAGGGAGTCAGAACATCAAAAGATTACCATTAATTAAAGAAAACCAGACATTTCAGGTTAATGAATTTAGCGCTTTTCTGTGTGTGGAAAGATGCAAGAGTCTGGGCTCACTGAAATCATTCCTTTGATATGCACCTTAACCATCTAAAGCCAGTATCCTGTTCTTTCCCATCCTGAGATCCCTCAGGGTGCACTTTTGAGGGTGGCTGCAATGGCTTGATGGCTGCCACATCCCGTTTACTGATATGGCAGGCAACATTTTTCATTCACAGAGGGTATGGAAAAGAATGACATGCTTATGGGGCTTCCCTGGTGGCACAGTGGTTAAAAATCCACCTGCCAATGCAGGGGACAAGGGTTCAAGCCCTGGTACAGGAAGATCTCACATGCCAAGGAGCAACTAAGCCCGTGCTCCACAACTACTGAACCTGCTCTCTAGAGCCCGTGAACCACAACTACAGAAGCCCGCTTGCCTAGAGCCCGTGCTCTGCAACAAGAGAAGCCCATGCACCACAATGAAGAGTAGCCCCCACTCGCCGCAACTAGAGAAAGCTGCACACAGCAACGAAGAACAAAAGCGGCCAAAAAAAAAAAAAAAGAATGACATGCTTATTTGTTTCTTTTTTAACTTAACAAATGCACTAAGAGAGTTTTAACACAAAACTATTAATGGCTGCATAATAATATCATTTTTTATTAAGGACAATATTGATATTTCAATGAACATGTAAACAACATATCTTATTCTTCCAAGATGCCTACAATGTGTATGTCTTTTTTTTTACATTTTTGCAATTATTGACTGTAAACTCTCCTATATTTGCTATTTCCACCAACCACTACATAATTAAGAATTCTCAATATTCCTACAATCCTCCTTTTATTTCAAAAAGAAATAATATTCTATTATGTTTATGTGACAAAATTTGTTAGAAACATTACCTAATGAAACATTCATATTGTTTTTCTTTCTTACTGGGAGTAGGGGTGGAATCCAGTGTAGAACTAGTATATATAATCTTTTGCTTTGAGAAATGGAATATTTCCTGCTATATCAGTAAACAAAGGATGTCACAGTCATCAGCGCTTGCAGCCCTCCAATGTGAGCTGGTGAGCCCTGAGGAAACTCAGGAAGGAAAGAATACCTAACATCTAGCAGCCATCAGACTGCAGCCACTCCCTAAGGTGAGCCCGGATGAAACACAGGATGTGAAAATATAGGATACTGGCCCCAGATAGCTGAGGTGCATATCAAAGGAATGATTTCAGTGAACCCAGACTCTTGCATTATCCCGTACATAGAAAAGCTCTAAATTCCTTAACTTGATATACCTGGTTTTCCTTTAATTAACAATAATCTTTTGACGTTCAGACTACCTGCCCTTTGTTGCAAAACTTCTATATAACCTGGCTTTCCCCCTCACCACCTCAGAGCAGTTCTCTCAGGGTTACTTGAGATGCTGCCTCCTTAGCTTGAAGTCCTAAAAATTCCCGTCAAATAAAATATAACTCTCAACTTCTAGGTTGTGAATAGTTTTTTTAGTCCACAACTTCTATTAAATTATTTCCTTTAAGTTTATTATTCTTTGAACTGACTGGGGTTGTAGGTGGTTGGCTTGCTTCCATTCCCAACATTCAATTGACTATAATAACAATTAACTTTTAAAAAAGAAGATAAAACTTTGATTCTCCATTTCGACAGCAACAGAATTCTCTTTAGCCAATAATTAAACAAAAAAGAACAAAATTTGAGAATAGAGCTGCACCAACATATTTTTTGTCATTTTTAAACAAACTTTTAGCTTTAGAACACTATTAGATTTACAGAAAAGTTGTGAAAATTATACAGAGAATTCCCTTATACCCTTCATCCAGTTTCCCCTTTTGTTAACATCTTATGTTAGCATGGCAGTCACAACTAATGAACCAATGATGATATATTATTGTTAACTAAAGTCCATACTTTATTCACATTTCCTTCCTTTTAGAGTATTTGTTTGAACCATTGTTATATATTTCTTTTTACAATAGGTAATTTAATTATATGAAAAATTGACTTTAAAAAATCAATTCATGCTAATACAAATGGATGCTCTGAATTAGCCATAGAAGACATGGGGGAAAAGAGGTTATCAAAAATCCTTTCTAACTTATCACACTATATCTAGGCAGGTGTCTTGTAGATAAAAAATAAAAGAGGAAAGTTCAATTCTTCGATTTCACCTTTCTTCTTCCTCTGGTCCCAATGTAGGACATTTCAACAGATGAGCATTTTCTGCTGGGACACTGTGAGGGGCAATGGTAGCCACAGTAATGACAGCTTTTAAATACTGGTAAGTCCTTTGAATTTCCACTATATGCCTGAGGGGTTGAGATGGATCTTAACACATTACTGGTGCAAGCAAGCTCTGCAAACATGAGAGCATTTTGACTACTGTGGTACATCTTCTCAAGTATTATAGATCTCCCTTATCTCATCCTGACCTCAGTCCCTAGGCATGGGGTTTATTCTGTCACAATGTGACCTGCTTCTTAGAATGATATGCTTCTCTTACATCAGAAGTATGGGCTTATTTCCCATTGGCTTAATTGATACTAAAACTCAATAAAAGAAGCAGATGGGGCCCATTTGGTTTCCTTTACTCTGAAAGCCAAAATTAATCCTGAGCATAAAAATTAAAACAGTATTATTGTAATGGGGAAGAACAAAATCTGACTCCATGTTGGATCTATTTCTTTTACTTTAACCTTTGCTCTGTGTTGCTTTTTGTTACTATAATCACTAAAATTATGTTGTCTATAGCTATTGGCATACATAATGACCTCCCTCAGGGAACCCTGCCCCTCTGCCTAAATGTTAATCTAAAGTGCCTTTGTTCAGCTCACAAGGAAACATTCTGACCCTGCCCACCTGTGAATGGCTGTAAGAGAGAAGAAAGTAACACATCCCCACCTGGCCAAACCAGGCAATGTTTTGCAAGACTTATGACCTTTTTACTTTACTTCCTCACATCCTCCCCCTCTCTGTTCTATAAAAGAAACTGGCATCCAGATCCTGATAAAATGGTATTCTGGGACGCTAGTCTGCCATCTTCTCGAACACCTGGCTTTCCAAATAAAGTTGTTATTCCTTGCCTCAACACCTCATCTCCTGATTATTGGCCTGTCATGCGGCAAGCAGACTGAGCTTGGATTTGGTAACGTTATGTCCAGTTTATGCTGACAATTGCAATGTTATCTCTAGATCATTAAAAATAGCTGACATGGGCCCATCACTAAAGCATTTTACACAGATTATTTTATTTAATCCTCTCAACAACCTTTGGGAGCTACTATGATTATGTTCATTTTACAGATGAGGAAATGGAGGCATAGATGGTTCAATACCTAGCCAGAGTCAGTCACATATTTAGTGACTGGCAGAATTAGGATCCAAACCCAACCCTGTGGTTTTAGTCATAAAATTTTCCCCTAGTTTTTGGGGTATAGTAAAGTCAATAAATATTTTATAAATGAGTGAGTGAATAAATAATGAATAAAATATTTTGGTAGTGTATCCCTGAGTGAGGCATGTCTTGTATGGGTTCAGTTTAGGGATTATTTAGTTTATCCTCATGTTTACCTTAGCTAAGTTATTCAGGACAGACTTCCTGAAGATATACAAGAATATTTTTGTGCAATTTTGAGTTTTGAATAGGAAGACTGACTTAAAACGTATAAAAGAGTAAATTAGTCTGTATGTAAAGGACAACATGAAAAAGTCATAGAGAAGAAAATAGAGAGAAGGGAAAATAGAACTAAACATTCCTTTGATTGAATTGAAAGTGCCACATGGGAATGGAAAACATTAAAGACCTTTGTCGGTATAAGTTATTTGAATGTGTGCAAAAAGCAATAAGGAATCATCTAAATTCAGTCATTGTTGAATGTTTTTATTGTTTGGCTACAGTCTTTTGTATTGATCAGGATGTAGAGAGAGACTGAAGGCAGGAAATGGGGAACAGAGGAGGCTTCATTCATTGGCAGCCTAGATAAATGACCATAGACACAATGCCAAAGGAAACATTTGAGGAGCTAATCCAGAGGGAGGAGACATGTTCCTCAATAGAAAATCATTTTGAATATGAAAGGAATAGCAGCATAATTTTTCTCTTCCTGACTTCTAAGATATTCCTTTTTTCTTTTCTTTCTTTAATTGTAAGTCAGAATTTTATATTAATTTTCCCAGTGAATATGAGGCTTAAAATTTTTTAAATGTGTATACTGTTAAGTCTAAATTATTTATGTTATGTTATGTAAGAAACAGTAACACAGAAAGTCTAAAACCATGCTTTTTTTTAAACTTCAATATTGCATTCAGTGTTTTGGAGTATACAAGGACAAATCATTCTAATTTCATTTTGCTAGGATTGATAGTGAAGTAGTTTTACATTCTCACAAAACACAAAACAGGCAATGAAGAAATAGTCTAAGAAGGAGTTTCAGAAATATTGTGTTTTCAGAGGAATACTGTTCTTGAGCCCAATTCATTGAGGCCAAACAAACCAAAGCATCAGAGTTTGGAGCAGAGAAAGGTTTGCTGTAAGGGCCGTGCAAGGAGAATGGGGCAGCTCATGCTCAAAAGACCCAAACTCTCCAGTGGGTTTCAGGGATGCATTTTTAAAGGCAAGGTGAGGGAGAGGAGTCACAGAGTGTGTGATCTCTGATTGGTTGATGGTGAGGTATCAGGGTGGTATCACAGGGGTTAACACTATCAATCTTTAGGCTCCGGTAGATCTGCTATGTGCTTATGGTCACCAAGTAGTTAACTTCTTCCATTTGGTGGTGATTTCGGGTGCTCGCAGCAGTAAGTGGCAGCTTGCAGCGAGCAATATCTGGAAGCAAGTCTTTAGTTCCCAGACCGGGGGTCCTAACCACTAAACCACAGGGACCAGCAGCTAGGGCCTAGATCCCTAGTTCTTGCCTGCCTTGTCAAGAATGAATTCAGGTGAGGAGGCAGAAGATAAAGAGAAAGGTAAAAAGTTTATTGGAAAAGCAAAGTACACGCGGAAAGACGTGTGGGGGAACTCAGAGGGAGAGTCACGCCTTTAAGAAGTTTATATTCTTTTTAAAGGGGCAGTTTTCAGGGTCTTTGTCTTCCTTCTAGCCATTTATCTCGTTTTGTCCCCGCCCTGGCTAATATGTCTCAGAACCCTCCCCTTAGGTGCATGAGCATCTCTCAGCCAGGATGGATCCCGATGTGAAGGTGTCTGGGAGAAGCAAGAATAACCATGGCCTGGAGTTGTCCCCTGATTTTGACCCTCAAGGAGCCTTTCTGCGCATGTGTAGTGTCTCCCTTGCCCCAGGAAGTGGGGAAGCAGAGATCCCTTGATCCTTTTTTCAAACAAGGTTTTGCCGCTCTGTTCTCACCATGACTGTTATCTTAAGGCATCCATAAGGGACAAAGCTTGGCTATATACTCTGTTTCTGTTGTTACTTCCATTTCAGAGAGCAAACAGGAGACTGATTGTAAATGCCTAACTTGGAGCCCACCTATCTCCTGTCTCAGGAAATGCAAACAGGAGGCTAGTTGTTAAGTGCCCAGCCTGAAGCCCACTTCTTTCTGCTTCATGAAATGTAAATGGAAGGCCAGGTGTAAATGTCTAACCTGAGGCCCATCTATCTCCTGCCTCAATGGGGGTTTTTAGTATCTGTAAAACACCTCATGAAATGTGAATCTAGGAGAAACTAAAGATTCTGTGGCTGTCATATGGCTGATTTACTATTTAAATTCTTACCAGTTCTCCAGGCCCAACTGCTATTTTTGTCACTACATGTTCACAACCTTTCAATCATTCATTCTTGAGACAGGCTTTTGTGACTCAGAGGAGGCCTGGGAGACAACAGCTTTTCTGAGGCAGGCAGAGGACATGGAGGGAGGGGTCTGTCCTGGGATGCCCTCATAAGGTCCTGCTCAGTTACAACATCAAACGGAAATTTTAAACTTTTTCTGAAAAATAAACTTAAGAATTAAGTGCCAAACAATAATATAAATG
The DNA here is from genome assembly GCF_963455315.2 of Globicephala melas. NCBI lineage: Eukaryota > Metazoa > Chordata > Mammalia > Artiodactyla > Delphinidae > Globicephala > Globicephala melas. Next base: position 34,286,358 of record NC_083330.1, read on the forward strand.
TAAAATAATTTTAAAATATTTAGGAGCCCTATCCCACTTATAGTTACTTTCCAAATATAAATTTTACTGGGTAACTTTGACTCCAGAAAATAAATTAGGCACATGAGAACGTAAAAGGACAAAGGTTAAAATTGTGCCATGTTAGGGGATAATTATAAAGTCACTGTTGCAAGTATGGAGGTAGCAGTGACTAAAACGATTAAATTTCTAACAAAGGTTACCCACCTCTTGGGGGACTTTTAACTGTATACACTTCTCTAACGTTTGAAATTTCGACAATGGACATACATTATGTAGGGAAAAATAATACAGTAATAATACAATACAATGAACATTGAGCCGTTTGCTTGATGATGTGTCCTTAAATTAATGTGGCTTATCTGAGCTATGTAAATATTGAATGACTGTTTAAGGAATTACTTTGAACACCATAAGGTACTCTATGATTTTCTATTAAGGACTCGGCTATTCTTTACACTAAAGAGAAATTGTATTGAAAAATTAAATGGAAGAATGACATGATTCCTGTTTTCAGCAATATAATCCTCAAGGTCCTCTCTCACTCAGCACTCATCTTATATCCTTCTTCTCCCACACACATACAAATACAACTCTGAAATTTTCAGTAGGGAACTCTGATAGAGGGGAGAGTTCAATCATATAGCACATAGCAAAGCTTCTTTAAAATCTTTCTTTTCCCATTATTCCACTCTTTATGGAAGATATAATGTATTTCTTTTCTCTCTTCTAGAAAAATCCTTTTGGCTTTGCCAGTAAGTTTCCTGCCACTTACTTCCCTTACTTTACAAAAGTTTGTACAAAGTTCAAAATGTGCTTGCATAGCAGAATTAGCTAGACAAAAACACAACAAAACAGGACCAAGCCAAATCCACAGCCATTTATTATCACTCTAAACATGTCACTGAGGAAGCTCATTTTATTGTATCATATAATTTATAAATAATAATATAGCTGAAAGTAAGTTTCTTTTTCAGGTATAAGAACAAAGTGAAGTTTTCTCCTTCTTTATCCTAGTCCTATGTTGTAACTGCTATTTCTTTCCTAGTGATACTCATTTCACTCTTCATGGATAGGCAGAAGGTCACATACTAGTCCATCTGCAACACTTCTTTTTATGTGGGAAAATATTAAGCCACCAGCTGAGTCATTTACAGAAGAAGCATTTTTAACAGATACTGTGGAAAACTGAGACCCTAAATTTATAGGTCAGAGTTCTAGGAACTTGTTTAACTAAGAGATGATGTGTGCATAAGCCAGTCTTTAAAAAAAATTATTATTTTAAATTAAAGTATTAAATTTTAAATTGGCTGATGGTGAGGAGATACTTCAGCAACAGCTGTTAACCGGGGCAAGGAAGCTGCTTTGGAGAAAGTGGTAGTGAGTAGTGTTTTGGGATACAAGAGGAAAGGAAGCCATCTAGTTTCATGTTGGGCCAGGTGATCTGATATCCCAGGCACTATTACAATATTTTGCACAGTCCATAAAGCCAGAAATGAAAGAGAGAGAGAGAGTGCGGGGGAGAGAGAGAGAGAGAGAGAGAGAGAGAGAGAGAGAGAATATGTGTGTGTATGTGAGTAAGAGGAGTATTTAGGTGCTTCAACTATCTTCCTCATTGCTACTCCAGCACAGCATTTGCATCCTTAGGTAATGAACATCAAGGGCATAACAAAAACAACATTGAACCATACCAGATGCAAAGTAAAAAATTCAACAATGATTAGTGGTTAGGTTAAGAGGGGAAGAATTTTTTACTTCTATGTAGACAGATGAATTGATGAAACAACATAATGTACATTACTGAAAAGTTATTATAGATGCTTTCTTGTCCTGATGGTTTAAGATATGGTTCCTATGATGAGATACAGCTCTCACTAGACTGTAAGCACAAGGAGGACGAGAACTAATTTACCATGTTTACCATGGAAACTAATTTATCATGGTAAATTAGTTTTCATTTACCATGTTACCACAATGTCTCCAGTGCCTGACATGCAACAAGCAACATAATAAACATTTGTTGGAAAAAATAATGATGTGAGGGTACATCATAGATCCATACATCATCTCTGATCTGAAAGACCTTTTAATAACATGGTGATGATGATGTTAATGATAAATAATAGTTATGATTTTTTGAATTCCTTCTTTGTGCCAGGGACTGCACCATCAATTTACACATAATATTTCACATTTCATTTAATCCTAGGAAGTATGTACTATTATCACCATTTTGCAAATGAGAAACCTGAATTACAGAGATAGGACTAAACCCCACCCAAATCAGCCTACATCAGGATCTGATCTTTTTGCTGTATGTCTTTGAACAAACACATTCTATACCCACATTATGAACATAGAACTAAGTTAAGGACAACAGATTGAAGGTAGCATATACTCTTTGCTCTTAAGGAGGCAGTATAAGGTACATAACAACACTGGAGGCATTGCAAGGCCAATTTGCCAGATAATCGGTACAGTAGGTCAGTGCAACAATTTCAAAGAGGAAGAATTTGCTGTGTCCTGAAGAGTTCAGAAAGTGCTTCATGGGAGAAGGAAGCTTGGACAGGATGTTGAAATAAGAATAGAATTTAAACAGGGAGAAAATAAGGGGAAGAATATGAACCAAGTTGAGAAGAAGGAACACACAATGTGTCTTTAGAAAACAATGAGGAGACTAATGTGGCTGGAGCAGACTTCTTTGGGGACAGTGCTCACTTAGAGAAGTGTTTGAAGATATAGTTGTTGGGACACCAGAAGTGGGTAGCACAAATACTCAGCTAAGAAGTTTGAAATTTATCCCATGATGACCCAAAATGTTTGAGATAGTATCTCATGGAAAACAATTATTTTGTTTTCATTAAAATTGTTTGCTCTCCATTAACATTTTGCTCTTATTCCTCCCAGTCTTAGTTCCATGGAGGTATCTTATAAATGGGGATCATTTTCTACAAACAGTTTGAAATGGAATACATCAAAATTATAATCGAGTCTGTATCCTGGCCAGAGAGGTGTCTCTTGCTGTTGCACCAAGGTGCGGGGGCTGAACTCTGGTGCTGGCAGGACATGGGTTCATAAGTAAACTACCCACGTGGCTTGAAGTTGTGTGCTTCTGTGAATGCTCTACAGTCATGGTTTTTGTGAATGTGTTCTTAGAATTGTCGGGCTCCTGAGCTGTATCATGGACTACTGCAGATAAGAGGTAGGGACAGTGAGAACCTGCTGTCCTTTTTCAACCACTGCAACTCCTCCCCTAAATGTTTGTTAAGTTAGAGTTATATCTACATTTTTATTTGAAAGATAAATTCTACTGATAAAATATGTTTGAAAATTCTACTCCTTAACAAGCACCGACCCAGTCCCATCATTGCAGCCTCTGGAGCAGGAGCTCTTTAGAGATAAACAATACCATATTTAAGGTAAATTCTTTCAGTTTGTCAATTGGCTTAAAGGTTGCTTGTGATTTTTTGACATCTTAAATTTTTAAAATACTATGTTGTTAAATTTGATGTTTCCTTTGTGATTTCTTTCATAAGTTTTATTTGGAGAAAATGCTCTCATCATTCAAGGGAACAGCTGCCTATATTTCTCCTAGGTTTTATGTGGTTTCTTCTTTTTCCTTCTAATTTTAATTTAGAAAATTTGGAAAATTTGAAATGTGATATGAGGATTTATCTAGTTAGTTATTTTATAAACAGCCATTTTACTAATTCCATTTATTGAATAATTTTTACATCACCATTAATGTAAATAATTCACACACAAAGGCTTTTTTATACAGTACCAATTATGTTTTATTACTTTTTGTCATTGTTTATTTTGTTCTGGGAGTATCTGCAGTATCTGGCCCTATGACTAACTCAGAAAATAACTAGCTGTTTCAATTTATCTTTTCTTTTCCCAGATGAATTTGAGTCATTTTAAAGTTTCTCAACCCTTATCTTCACCCCCATTAACAAATGCATCCCCCAAATTGTGTTTAGAGTGATGATGAATAATTTTGGCAGTCTCATATAAGTTAGATCATTGTGAGCAAAATCTAGAGCAGTATTTCTCAAAGGGTTTTCCCGGAGTACTTTTTCAGAGTTAGTAAATCAGCACCTCTGGAGGGGGACCCAGGAATCTAAATTTCAAGTAAGCTTTCCATGGTTGAGAGCATCTGGTGTGGAGACGCAGGTACACATGAAGAGGATCCCACACAGACTAGGCATGAAGTGATAAGGTCTAAATAAAAGTGGTGGTGATGATATAAAAAGGGACATGTATCTATTTCAAGGTAAGAGTTGATAGCATTTGTTTTGAGCATTTGAGTCTATTGAGTTTGAGTTGGGTGACTGTTAAAATGTAAAATGATATGCCACTGATAGAAGTAGTGAGTTGAGGAAGAATGTTTACCTTTTGGGGGAAGATGATTAATTCATTTGTAGACATGTCAAGTTTGATTAGATGTTAAGATTTCTAATCATTAAATAAGTTAAAATGTAGATTGACACATGTAATTTGTCTCAGACAAGAGAGGGCTCTGAGCAAAAGATGGATAGGGGTTAAAGCATGGGCTTTGGGAGTAGTGATGCATTCAGTTTTGCCACTTAAGGCTCCATGACCTGGAGCAGATTACCTAACTTCTCAAAGCCTCAGTTTTGATACATGCTCACAAATGGGAAGTGGATGCAATGATTGTCTACAGAGAGAAGATGATTGTGAAGAGAAAGTACAGTTAGAAAGAAAAAACTCTCTCTAGTCTCCTCATATTTCTCTGTTCCATGACAGACTTTGTTGGGCTGTGATTTCCATTCTGTTTTGTTAGCAGCAGGACTCTTGCTTTAAATGGCATCTGTGGACAAAGTCCAGTATGTAAGTCCAGTGTGTAAAGCAAGCAATGCTCTGTCTAAAGTGGGACTGGAGGCATGAGACGTAAGCATTGATCTCTATTGGCCTGAGCAACCAGAGCCTCCAGACATCTGCTTAGAAGCTTGAATGCCAGGGTGTGGGACAGTTGTAGCTGGGAGAACTACACTCTCTCTGCCTACAGAGTAGCAAGCTAAACCCTAGTATATCTAAAACTACAGGAAAAACATGATGTTTGGTATGTAAAAGTACTGACTGAGTACTGACCTTGAAGAATACAAGGTTTGAAGTCACAGCTTTGTCTATGCATGAAAGTGTTGTCATCTACATCCACTTTACTGCAGTCTCCCAGCAGTCCAGAAATGAGTTCTCCTTAGAACATTTATATCTTTTTGGTTCTATCCCCTTCTTGATATTTGTGTTATTTAATTTAAAATTATTATTCTTAGTTTAACAGACACTTGATAATAAAGGTGCTAGAAATAAATACAAGGAGGGCAGATGATTATAGATAAGCATGCAGGAAGTTCATGGGCATTTATCTTTTTATTTATTTCTGTATTAATTTTAACATCTTTATTGAGTATAATTGCTTTACAATGATGTGTTAGTTTCTGTTTATAACAAACTGAATCAGCTATACATATACATATATCCCAATATCCCCTCTCTCTTGCATTTCCCTCCCACCTTCCCTATCCCACCCCTCTAGGTGGTCACAAAGCACTGAGCTGATTTTCCTGTGCTATGTGGCTGCTTCCCACTAGCTAGCTATTCTACATTTGGTAGAGTATATATGTCCATGTCACTCTCTCACTTTGTCCGAGCTTAACCTTCCCCCTCCCGTGTCCGCAAGTCCATTCTCTACGTGTGCGCCTTTATTCCTGTCATGGCCCTAGGTCCTTCAGAAGCTTTTACTTTTTTGCACATTCCATATATATGTGTTAGCATACGGTATTTTTTTTTCTCTTTCTGACTTACTTCACTCTGTATGACAGACTCTAGGTCCATCCACCTCACTGCAAATAATTCAATTTCATTTCTTTTTATGGCTGAGTAATATTCAATTACATATATGTGCCACATCTTCTTTATCCATTCATCTGTCGATGGACACTTAGGTTGCTTCCATGTCCTGGCTATTGTAAATAGAGCTGCAATGAACAGTGGTACATGTCTCTTTTGGAATTATGGTTTTCACAGCCAAGTAGTGAGATTGCTGGGTTATATGGTAGTTCTGTTTTTAGTTTTTTAAGGACCTCCATACTGTTCTCTATAGTGGCTTTATCAATTTTCATTCCAACCAACAGTTAAAGAGGGTTCCCTTTTCTCCACACCCTCTCCAGCATTTATTGTTTATAGATTTTGTTTTGTTTTGGTTTGGGTATTTTTTGCGGTACGCGGGCCTCTCACTGTTGTGGCCTCTCCCGTTGCAGAGCACAGGCTCCGGACACGCAGGCTCAGCGGCCATGGCTCACGGGCCCAGCTGCTCCGCGGCATGTGGGATCTTCCCGGACCGGGGTATGAACCCGCATCCTCTGCATTGGCAGGCGGACTCTCAACCACAGCGCCACCAGGGATGCCCTGTTTATAGATTTTTTGATGATGGCCATTCTGACCTGTGTAAGGTGATACCTGTTTGTAGTTTTCATTTGCATTTCTCTAATGATTAGTGATGTTGAACATCCTTTCATGTGCTTGCTGGAAATCTGTGTATCTTCTTTGGAGAAATGTCTACTTAGGTCTTCTGCCCATTTTTGGATTGCATTGTTTGTTTTTTTGATATTGAGCTGCATGAGCTGATTGATTTTGGAGATTAATCCTTTGTCAATTTCTTCATTTGCAAATATTTTCTCCCATTCTGAGGGTTGTTTTTTCATCTTGTTTATGGTTTCCTTTGCTGTGCAAAAGCTTTTAAGTTTCATTAGGTCCCATTTGTTTATTTTTGTTTTTATTTCCATTTCTCTAGGAGGTGGGTCAAAAAAGATCTTGCTGTGATTTATGTCATAGAGTGTTCTGCCTATGTTTTCCTCTAAGAGTTTGATAGTGTCTGGCCTTACATATAGGTCTTTAATCCATTTTGAGTTTATTTTTGTGTATGGTGTTAGGGAGTGTTCTAAGTACATTCTTTCACATGTAGCTGTCCAGTTTTCCCAGCACCAATTATTGAAGAGGCTGTCTTTTCTCCACTGTATATTCTTGCCTCCTGTATCAAAAATAAGGTGACCATATGTGCGTGGGTTTATCTCTGGGCTTTCTATCCTGTTCCATTGATTTATATTTCTGTTTTCCTGCCAATACCATACTGTTTTGATTAACGTAGCTTTGTAGTATAGTCTAAAGTCTGGGAGCCTCATTCCACCAGCTCTGTTTTTCTTTCTCAATATTGCTTTGGCTATTCAGGGTCTTTTGTGTTTTCATACAAACTGTGAAATTTCTTGTTCTAATTTGGTGAAAAATGCCATTGGTAGTTTGACAGGGATTGCATAGAATCTGTAGATTGCTTTGGGTAGTATAGGCATTTTCACAATGTTGATTCTTCCAATCCAAGAACATGGCATATCTCTCCATCTGTTGGTATCAGCACTAATTTCTTTCATCAGTGTCTTATAGTTTTCAGCATACAGGTCTATTTTCTCCTTAGGTAGGTTTATTCCTAGATATTTTATTCCACTTGTTGCAATGGTAAATGGGAGTGTTTCCTTAATTTCTGTTACAGATATTTCATCATTAGTGTATAGGAATGCAAGAGATTTCTGTGCATTAATTTTGGTTCCTGCTACTTTACCAAATTTGTTGATTAGTTCCGGTCGTTTTCTGCTGGCATCTTTAGGATTCTCTATGTAGAGTATCATGTCATCTGCAAACAGTGACAGCTTTACTTCTTTTTTTCCGATTTGGATTCCTCTTATTTCTTTTTCTACTCTGATTGCTGTGGCTAAAACTTCCAAAACTATGTTGAATAATAGTGGTGAGAGTGGACAACCTAGTCTTCTTCCTGATCTTAGAGGAAATGGTTTCAGTTTTTCACCACTGAGAAAGATGTTAACTGTGTGTTTGTCACATATGGCCTTTATTATGTTGAGGTAAGTTCTCTCTATGTTTACTTTCTGCAGGGTTTTTATGATAAATGGCTATTGAATTTTGTCAACAGGTTTTTCTGCATCTATTGAGTTGATCATATGGTTTTTCTCCTTCAATTTGTTAATATGGTGTATTACATTGATTGATTTGTGTATATTGAAGAATTCTTGCATTCCTGGGATAAACCCCACTTGATCATAGTGTATGATCCTTTTAATGTGCTGTTGGATTTTGTTTGCTTGTATTTTGTTCAGGATTTTTGCATCTATGTCCATCAGTGATATTCACCTGTAGCTTTCTTTCTTTGTGAAATCTTTGTCTGGTTTTGGTATCAGTGTGATGTTGGCCTTGTAGAATGAGTTTGCAAATGTTCCTCCCTCTGCCACATTTTGGAAGAGTTTGAGAAGGGTAGGTGTTAGCTCTTCTCTAAATGTTTGATGGAAGTCACCTGTGAAGCCATCTGGTCCTTGGCTTTTGTTTGTTGGAAGATTTTTAATCACAGTCTCAATTTCAGTGCTTGTGATTTGTCGGTTTATATTTTCTATTTCTTCCTGTTTCAGTATCAGAAGGTTGTGCTTTTCTAAGAATTTGTCCATTTCTTCCAGGTTGTCCATTTTATTGGCATATAGTTGCTTGTAGTAATTTCTCATGATCCTTTGTAATTCTTCAGTCTCAGCTGTTACTTCTCCTTTTTCATTTCTAATTCTATTGATTTGAGTCTTCTCCCTTTTTTTCTTGATGAGTCTGGCTAATGGTTTATCAATTTTGTTTATCTTACCAAAGAAACAGCTTTTAGTTTTATTGATCTTTGCTATTGTTTGTTTTATTTCTTTTTCATTTATTTCTCATCTGTTGTTTATGATTTCTTTCCTTCTTCTAACTTTGGGTGTTTTTTGTTCTTCTTTCTCTAATTGCTTTAGGTATAAGGTTAGGTTGTTTATTAGAGATGTTTCTTGAGGTAGGATTTTATTGTTATAAACTTCCCTCTTAGAACTGCTTTTGCTGTATCCCATAGGTTTTCAGTCACCGTGTTTTGATTGTCATTTTTCTTCTAGGTATTTTTTGGTTTCCTCTTTGATTTTTCAGTAACCTCTTGGTTATTTAGTAATGTATTGTTTAGCCTTCATGTTTTTCTTTTTCTTTTTCTTTTTTTTTTTACAGATTTTATTCCTTTAATTGATATCTAGTCTTATAGCATTGTGGTCAGAAAAGATACTTGATACAATTCCAATTTTAAATTTACCAAGGCTTGATTTGCTACCCAAGGTATGCTCTATCCTGGAAAATATTCTATGAGCACTTGAGAAGAAACTATATTCTGTTGTTTTTGGATGGAATGTCCTATAAATAGCAATTAAGTCCATCTTGTTTAATGTATCACTTAAAGTTTGTGTTTCCTTATTTTCATTTTGGATGATCTGTCCATTGGTGAAAGTGGGGTGTTAAAGTCCCCTACTATGACTGTGTTACTGTCAATTTCCCCTTTTATGGCTGTTAGCATTTGCCTTTTGTATTGAGGTACTCCTATGTTGGGTGCATAAATATTTATAATTGTTATATGTTCTTCTTGGATTTATCCCTTGATCATTATGTAGTGTCGTTCTTTGTCTCTTGTAATAGTCTTTAGTTAAAGTCGATTTTATCTGATAGGAGAATTGTTACTCCAGCTTTCTTTTGATTTCCATATGCATGGAATATCATTTTCCATCCCCTCACTTTCAGTGTGTATGTGTCCTTAGGTCTGATGTGGGTTTGTTGTAGACAGCATATATACGGGTCTTGTTTTTTTATCCATTCAGCCATTCTGTGTCTTTTAGTTGGAGCATTTAATCCATTTACATTTAAGGTAGCTATCAATATTTATATTCCTATTACTATTTTCTAAATGGTTTTGGACTTGTTATTGTTGGTCTTTTCCTTCCTCTTTTTTTCCTTCCTTTAACATTTGTTGTGAAGCTGGTTTGGTGGTACTGAATTCTCTTAGTTTTGCTTGTCTGTAAAGGTTTTGATTTCTCCATCAAATCTGAATGAGATCTTTGCTGGGTAGATTAGTCTTGGTTGTAGGTTTTTCCGTTTCATCACTTTAAATATGTCCTGCCACTCCCTTCTGGCTTGCAGAGTTTCTACTGAAAGATCAGCTGTTTTCCTTATTGGGATTCCCTTGTATGTTATTTGTTGTTTTTCCCTTGCTGTTTTTAATACATTTTCTTTGTATTTAATGTTTGGTAGTTTGATTAATATGTGTCTTGGCTTGTTTCTCCTTGAATTTATCCTTTATGGGACTCTCTGTACTTCCTGGACTTGATTAACTATTTCCTTTCCCATATTAGGGAAGTTTTCAACTATAATCTTTTCAAATATTTTCTCAGTCCTGTTCCTTTTCTCTCTTCTTCTGGGACCCCTATTCCTCAAATGTTGATGCTTTTAATGTTGTCCCAGAGGTCTCTGATACTGTCCTCAATTCTTTTCATTCTTTTTTCTTTATTCTGCTCTGCAGTAGTTATTTCAACTATTTTATCTTCCCGGTCATTTATCCTTTCTTCTGCTTCAGTTTTTCTGCTATTGATTCCTTCTAGAGAATTTTTAATTTCATTTATTGTGTTGTTCATCATTGTTTGTTTGCTCTCTGGTTCTTATAGGTCCTTGTTAAACGTTTCTTGTATTTTCTCCATTCTATTTCCAAGATTTGGGATCATCTTTACTATCATTACTCTGAACTCTTTTTCAGGTCGATTACCTATTTCCTCTTCATTTGTTTGGTCTGGTTGGTTTTTACCTTGCTCCTTCATGTATTGTGTGTTTCTCTGTCTTCTCATTTTGCTTAACTTACTGTGTTCGGTGTCTCCTTTCACAGGCTGCAGGTTCTTAGTTCCTGTTGATTTTGGTGTCTGCCCCCAGTGGCTAAGGTTGTTTTAGTGCATTTTGTAGCCTTCCTGGTGGAAGGGACTGGTACCTGTGTTCTGGTGGATGAAGCTGGGTCTTGTCTTTCTGGTGGGCAGGACCATGTCTGGTGGTATGTTTTGTGGTGTCAGTGACCTTATTACGATTTTAGGAAGCATCTCTGCTAATTGGTGGGGTTGTGTTCCTGGTTTGCTAGTTGTGTGATGTAGGGTGTCCAGCACTGTATCTTGTTGGTCATTGAGTGGAGCTGGTTTTTAGCATTGAGATGGAGATCTTTGGGAGAGCTTTCACTGTTTGATATTATGTGGAGCCAGGAGGTCTCTGGTGGACCAATGTCCTGAACTTGGCTCTCCCACCTCAGAGGTACAGGCCTGACACCTGGCCATAGCACCAGGCACATGGCTCAGAAGAAAACAGAGAACAAAGAAAGAAAGAAGGAAAAAAATAATAAAGTTATTAAAATAAAAAATCAAAAGCTTATTAAAAATAAAAAAATATTTGAAAGTTATTTAAAAAAAAGGAATAAAGAAGAGAGCAATCGAACCAAAAAACAAATCCACTGATGATAGCAAGTGCTAAAAACTATAGAAACACAAACAAACAAAAAAACATTGATAGGCAGAACCCTAGGATAAGTGGTAAAAGCAGAGCTATACAGAGAAAATCACACAAAGGCCTTCACCTCAATTTTGGGATGATTCGTTGTCTGTTCAGGTATTCCAGAGATGCAGGCTACATTAAGTTTATTGTGGAGATTTAATCTGCTGCTCCTGAGGCTGACTGGGAGAAATTTCCCTTTCTCTTCTTAGTTCGCACAGCTCCTGGAATTCAGTTTTGGATTTAGCCCTACCTCTGCATGTAGGTTGCCTGAGGCATCTGTTCTTCACTCAGACAGGATGGGGTTAAAGTAGCAGCTGATTAGTGGGCTCTGGCTCACTCCGCTGGGGAGAGGGAGGGCATAGAATGCAGGGCGAGCCTGTGGTAGCAGAGGCCGACATGACATTGCAACTTCCTGAGGCATGCTGTGTGTTCTCCTTGGGAAGTTGTCCCTGGAGCTCCAGACCTTGGCAGTGGTGGGCTGCACAGGCTCCCAGGAGGGCAGGTGTGGATAGTGACCTGTGCTTGCACACAGGTTTCTTGGTGGCTGCAGGAGCAGTCTTAGCATTTCATGCCCATCTCTGGTGTCCACGCTGATAGGTGCAGATCGCGCCCATCTCTGGAGCTTGTTTAGGCAGTGCTCTGAATCATGTCTCTTCACACACCCTGAAACAATGGTCTCTTGCCTCTTAAGCAGTTCCAGACTTTTTCCCGGACTCCATCCCAGCTAGCTGTGGTGCAGTAGCCCCCTTCAGGCTGTGTTCATGCAGCCAATCCCGAAGTCCTCTCCCTAGGATCTGAGCTCCGAAGCCAGAGCCTCAGCTCCGATCCCCCACCCTCCCGGCAGGTAAGCAGACAAGCCTCTCAGGCTGGTGCATGCTGGTCGGCACTGATCTTCTGTGTGGGAATCTCTCCACTTTGCCCTCTGTACCCCTGTTGCTGCGCTCTTCTCCTTGGCTCCGAAGCTTCCCTGCTGCCACCCCCTGCCTCCACCAGTGAAGGGGCTTCCTAGTGTGTGGAAACTTTTCCTCCTTCACAGCTCCTTCCCCGAGGGGCAGGTCCCATCCCTATTCTTTTGTCTCTGTTTCTTCTTTTTTCTTTTGCCCTACCCAGGTGTGTTGGGAGTTTCTTGCTTTTTGGGAAGTATGAGGTCTTCTGCCAGCATTCAGTCTTTAGGAGTTGTTCCACATGTAGATGTATTTCTGATGTATTTGTGGAGAGGAAGGTGATCTCCACATCTTACTCCTCTGCCATCTTGAAGGTCTCCGCATTTATTTTTATGATCCATTATATCTTGTTCACTTTTATATTGCCTTGTAAATAAATTCAGAATTTGCCTAATGTATATTTTAAATATCTGTCAACATAATTCTTATATCTATTGTGAATATTAACCTTACTTGTTACTATGGCTCTGTAGGGCTACTAGTATTATATATTCCACTTAATAAATTCTTTGCCCTCTGTTGAGAACAATAACAATGCAACCAACTAATTTCCTTTATAAGACTGATTCTGGATTTTATAGTCTGGTCTTTTGGAAACTAAAATTAGACCACAAATTGTTTTAATAAAAAACACAAAATTCTGCTAGGCAATAGCAACTTCGTGTAATTTTCTGAGATTTAGGGATCACATTGCTGAGTTGACATAGACGTTCAAATCTTTTCCTGGAAAATTGGATCCATTTATAACTTACAACACTTGGGGAGTAATTTGGCTAAATCACTGAGTTGCAGTTGTCACATTTTTGTATGGATAGCAACCACTCAGTCTACTAAGTAAAACCCAAATTCCCAGGTTCCACTTTCTGATATTTTGATTTCAGTAGGTCTGAGGTAGGAACCAGGGCTCAGCCTTTTGAAGTATTACATAGGTGGTCCATAGATTGTACCTTGAGAAATTCTGGAGTATAGAGTAAGTTCACGTCAGGAAAATCTTTTAAGGGAAGAGTATGATGTTTTGTAAGAGTGGCTAAACCACAGAGAATTCCCGCTTCACCTAACACTCCTCTGTTTACATCAGTGCAGAGCTGCCAGGTAGTGAGTGGGTGTAAGTAACTCCATTTAAACATGGAGATGAGGAAGTAAATAATCAGCAATACTGTGGTTCCATTATAGTTATTCCAATTGTGTTGTTGTTTATGTTTTGGAAACTCCACAAGCTCCTCTGATATCTTAAATAACTTTCAGAAGACACACTTGTTTTTCCTTGAGTTTTGTAAGCCTTTTTAAAAAATATGAGTATTGGGCTTCCCTGGCGGCGCGGTGGTTGACAGTCCGCCTGCCGATGCAGGGAACACGGGTTCATGTCCCGGTCCGGGAAGATCCCACATGCTGCGGAGCGGCTGGGCCTGTGAGCCATGGCTGCTGAGCCTGCGTGTCCGGAGCCTGTGCTCCGCAACAGGAGAGGCCACAGCAGTGAGAGGCCCGCGTACCAAAAAAAAAAAAAAAAAAAAAAAAATGAGTATCAAGCTCTGCAAATCCAACTGATCAGAAATTACCTTGACAATCATGTTTCCTATTTTAATTATGTGAAACTTGAAAGAAACTTTGTTTATTTTTATTATGTTTTTCCCTCAATATAACATCACATATTAGAATTTCCCTTCCAAAGACACTGAAGAAAACATAATCAAGTTGTTTGAGCTTGAAGCAGTTTTCTGAATTATAAAAGATTTGTCCTTGTAAGACACACACAAGTATAGACTCATTCATGGAAAAGGAAATTGTGTAAAGAGAATATTATTATCCTATAGGTTTCAACGATAACTGGGTGAGAGGGAAGGGTTACTGTCTCTTGTGTTGATCTTCAACTGTTAGTAGCTCTACACACTAGTCATTAGACAGGTGGTGAAGTAGTGCTGGAAGAACACCAGATGGTATTAGGAAGTGCAGACTTGAGATCTGGCTCCAATAACTCCCAACCATGACACCTTAGTAAATAAAGTTTACCACTTTCTCTCCCTTAGTTATAGATATTATCCCATCTTCACTCATATTTTTAGTCATTCAGTACATTTTATTTTCTACCTACAGTGTTCCACGTTCAGTGTTTTATACTAGGGATGTACTGATAGTACTTTAGAAGGGTGATGATTGCAGTGAAGATGGAGATAAGCAGATGAACTCACTGTGCTGTTCTAAAGTTTCCAATGAGATAATGCAAGCAAGCATTATTTAGAGATATAGAGTGCTACACAAATGTAAATTATTAGTATTTTGTTTCTTATTCCTTAGCTCTGTGTGCCCCTATAATTCCAGTGTCCTTAACAGCCCTGTAAATATAGATCTCCACTGAACACTGTATATAATATTTAAAGATTAGAAATAACCAAAATATATATCAAGGGGGAACTGATTAAATAAATTATGGTACTTCTATACATAGGAATATATAATAATAAATAATGACAATAAATAACCTTTTTGAGCACTTACTGGGTGCCAAAGATGGTTCTAAATTCTTTGTTTATAAATTAAATTACTTAATTATTGTAACACCACTATGAAGAAACTGAAGAACATGGAAGTTAATTTGCCCAAGGTTTCAGAGATAATAAGTGATAGAATTGGAATTTGAACACAGGTAGTTTGGGTCTTACTCTCCATACTTAACACTAGTCTTTTCAACAGTCAGAATAAACAAAGCAGCTCTACATGTAGAAGAAAGGAAAGCTTTCTAAGATATACTATGAAGTGCAGAATGCATACTATTTTCTGGAAGAAAGGAAGGAAAGAAAGGGAAATTCAAATAAAAAACAAACATGCATGTGTATAGAATATCTCTGGAAGGATATATAAGAAAATGGTAAATGTGGTTGTTTTCTCAAAGGGCTTCTGGGTAGCTGAAGAACAAGGATTGAAGACTCAATCTTTAAACCTCTCTGGTGTCTTTTGATTTTTATACTGTGTGCATACATTACCAATTTAAAAAGTAAATAGATTAAAAAATTGTAAAGTTCTCATAATGAATCCTCCTGAAGCACGTAACAACCTTGTAATGTACATCTTATCACCGAGTTGATATAGTCTGAAATCATAAGTTCATATTTGTGGTACCTAGAAGACTTCACTGCAGGATAACGATATCAGATTATTTCTGTGACTTGTATCAGCATGCAGTTAGAAAGCAACCAACGTTAAAAGGAACTAGTCTTAACCAGCCTGCTTACTGACAGATTTCCCCCAGCAGCCCAACCCAGGCTACCCAGAAGTTCTCTCTCTCTGGGGCCTCTTAGTCCAGGCCAGCACATTAAGGCTTAGGAAGCCTGAAAGAGCAGAGGGGAAGAGATTATCCAGTGATAGGCATATAGAGGTTGTCTAATACATTGTTTTGAATGAATAAGCCAAAAAGAGAAAAAAGGGAATAAAGAAGAAAAGGTAGTTCTATAAAGTTATATGCCCTATGTCTATACAGTGTGAGATTGATTTTTCACCTGCATCTAATAAAATGGCTTAAAAGAAGTTCCCAGAATGATTTGAGCAAAAGCCATTAGCTTAAAAGTCATCAGTGATACAAAGAATTCTGCTTAACTTACCTTTTCCCTTGGGAGTGAGTAGGTGGATGTGAATATGGGAATAAGATTTTAACTTTATCAGCATAACTTGTACCATTTATCAGTCCATAAAAAACTTTGAAAATAATAAAAGCAAAACATGCTGTTCCACTTAGGATTATAATTTTAAATAGGGGCTTATAGCACCTGAAATTGAGACAGAAAAAATTTTTAGTTGTGGTTTCAAGATCAGTTTGTCTACCAGGCAAGCCAGGTAGATATCCAGATTGGATTCATGCATTTAAAAGTGTTAGAGCCCAAATTAAGTCCCTGGTTCTGATGAGATGACACTTTAAGAAATCAGAGACATTCTACTTTTAAACCAAGAATATATCATAAATTGTATTATTCCCAAATTTTCTGTGTCCTCCTTGTGCATTGTCATGGAACTTGAAGTAGACCTTCTATTTGGAAGAATATCCTTCCCCACTACAAGTATTTCATGCTTGAGTATGTGACTAGTTTTGGTCAGTGGAATGTGAATGGAAGAAACATATGAGATGTATCAGTAGAAGTTAAGAGCTATCACATAGCTCTGCCATCTCTCTCTTTTCCCTCTGTCCCTAGGATGGCATGTACCAGAAAAACACTGCTCCTTCAGCCTAGATTCTGGAATAAAGAAGACATTTGGAGCAGACTCTGAGACAATCCCTAGCTGTTTTGTAACATAAGCAAGAAGTTAATATTTGTTTTAGTAAGTGCTAAGATTTAGGAGTTCTTTCTTACTGCAGAATAACCTACAGAAAACTGACTAATACAGAGTGATGACTTGAATAGCCATGCTTGCTATAGGAAAATTTTAAATGGGGAAAAAGAAGGCAGTAAAACATAAATATCTATACCAGCATCTTTACACCCTCAGGCTGGGTGGATGATGAGCCTTGCAGTGGGGTTGGCTCCTGGTGTGGCATGCCCAGGTCAGTGATAAATGGAGGGATTACCTGGGCATCTGAGCTCCAGGCTGGACTACTCTCTGCCTTTGGCCTCTGGACTTGCATAGATGAGCATTTGGAGCTCAGAGAATGTACTTAGCCATCTATGGGACTCAGTCATCAAAGCTGCTGTGAGAAAATATTTGAATCCATGAATGCTGTGTAGGGGAAGTAAATGTTTTAAAGGAGATTTTTGATGGTCTTGGTGAGTTTAACAGGCACTTGGCCATCTTCTCAGTATCAGTTGGGGATTGCTCACTCTTGTGAAAGTGGTGAGACTTCAGATTGGAGGAAATAGTAGGTCTTTGACATACATCAAAGAACACATGTAAAGGGCCAGGTAATGAATATTTTATGCTGTCACAACTACTCAACTCTACCATTATCCTGTGAAAGCAGAAATTCACAGTAGGTAGTGAATAATTGTGGCTTTGTTCTAATGAAACTTTATATACAAAGGCAGGTGACTGGCCAGATTTGGCCTATAGGCTTTACTTTGCTGACCCTTGATGTAGTAGAAAAGAAAATGGAACTTTTTTCCACTAATATCACACTCAGAAATTTGGTGTTAGTTAAAGAGAGGTTCTTGTACACACCTCATCCATAGAAACTTGAAATGTTCTCGCTCAGTCAAGAAACCATCAAAACCATGAAGGGAATAATTCCCATGAAGGGAATTACGCTGGGGAACTATTTTGAAAGTTTAATGACAAATTCTATGTCATCAAACACAATGAAAGGTACAGATGCCTTGGTATGAGTGGCATCCGCAGCCTTACCACAGTTTGAGGACCTAGAAGCACTAACCTATGATAGTGCATGAAACATACAGGAGCAATCAGGCAAATACAGGTTATGAGAGAATAAAATAAATACAGAAAAAATACAGAAGCAAGTGTTAACAGGAATTCATTATTCCACCTTGTATCACTGTGAAGTGTGCATACTCATTTTACATTTGGTTTGTCAGAAAGAACATTGGCTCTTAGCACATCTCAGGAGAGTAGTTATTAGTTGATTTAGGAAAAAAACACTAGAATAGAGATTTATTTGCTGTATCTTGGCCTTTTTTTGTTACTTTTCTTGAGATAAGAAATATTTTATGTCCCAAGAAAGAGTTTTTGTTTTGTTTGTTTGCTAAACAAAAAATGAATTTAAGTATTTGATATAGTTTCTTCAAAGTCCAAAACATTGAAGTATAAGTTTCCTTGGGAGTTTTGATCATCGTTTGTTGCATTCCTGGACAGAACATTCCCCTTGGCTTCTTCAGAAAGAATGGTATTCTCAGAGCCATACTATTACCTTTTAGAGACCTAAGGATAACCTGAGGAGTTTTTAGCTTTTGAAATTTGCAGCTTTATGGGCTTCAGAGATTCTATGAGTTCTATTACTTATCCCCAATGGGAGATGGCCCCTCAATGGATCCTTTGCCCTGAGTCACAAAAGCCAATCAAATGAAACCAGGTTAAGTATAGCAGAACAGAAACTTTATTCATTGACTAAGGAATGGAGAAGGGAGAGCTTGTGCTCTAAAAACATCTTCTCCCTGAAGGGAGGAGAGTAATGGAATTTTAAGGGTTAGGAAGTAGACATGTCATTAGGGCTCTAGGAAAGGGGTGGAGATTTCCAGGGGTATCTGGGGGCAGATGGGACATGTGCAGTTGTCTTCCATGCTTCTTTGCACAGTGCACAAATTGTTTAGCAGAGCCCTCCCATCACCACCACTTTGGGTGGAGATCTTAGCATGGTAATGTAGCAAAGGTAACTTTTGGACACCTCCAGGTCTCATCTGTGCAGGTGTGTTCCTGTGGTCAAGTCAGAGCCAGTTCGGGGCAGTTGACTACTGCATATCTCTTAAAGCACAGCAGCAAAACATCTCTGTCAAATACTAGGTGCTTTTGAAACAAACACAGAGGTAAATCAAGGCCAGGCCTCTTTAGCTTTCAGATTTCAGGGGCTTGTATGGGTGACAGTTCTGGAGTATGGTTCCTTAATATGAACTTTGCCAAAATGCAGGTGATAGTGGTATAGGTGGTCACCAGATCATGCTGTGAGAAACACAGGAACACAAAAAGAAACACTTTTTGACTGTATCCAGGGTACAAGAATGTCCTCCTTCCTGTGTTGCTGCTATAGTTCTGGGACAAAATCCTACCTGCCAAGGCTGAAGTTGAGGTTCTACAAATGCTACGACCACATACAACATGTTTATTTACTAGTTTATTTACTGGATTTTATCTCCCACTGATCAGAGGCCTTACATTTAATTTAAGAAATGTTTAGTAGGTGATTTTAATTACATGTATATAACAAGTAGCACAAGATATATCTATGTCATTTTATTTTCTGAATATAAAATAAGATCTATATTTCCTAGTTTATGTTGTAACCAAACCAAACATTTTTGTTGTTTCAGAGGAAATGCAGGAGGAAAAAAGTTATTTCCTAATGTCATATTTTTGTCTGAGGTGTTATTTTATGTAAAAAATAATTTTGACAGAAGCATAGAAATAAAACCTGAATTCTGCAATGTTTCTTATGTTCTTAATTTCCAATGTTACATCTTTGTTAGTGTAGCCTTTGAATAGAGCACAAATAAAGACTTTGTATAGTGGGATATAATACCATAAATTTGAATATATTAAGAAAAGATGTGGCCTGGGGTCGTATATAATTTAAATACAACTATATTCAAATTAACAATGAGTTCCATATAAATAACAGATATTTTTGGTACAATATACTGATATTTAATTTATAGTTAATTCGTGATGCTTTGGGTTATTTATATAAAAGTTATATCTCTTGCTCAGGAATGTAAAATCCAATTGTAACAGCGTTCCAAGGAGAAAATCAGTTACATGTGGAAACATAGCGAAATGATGATCAGAAGACTTGGAATCAGATAGATACAGGTCTGCTTGTTGGTTTTGCCATTCACAGTCTATTGACATTTCTCAGGTTAATTAACCTCTCTGACATTCATTCTCCTCTTGTATAAAGTAGGAAGAAAAATATCCACCTCTAAAGTTGCTATAAGAATTAAATAAGGCAATGTTTATAAAATATTGAGTTCAAGTGCCCATTGAGAAAATGGTGATTCCAATTCCTTTATACAGTTTAACTCATAGCATTTATGAACTCTGAACAGAAATACATTTATTTTCCTATAAGAATTTAAGTATTCTATATTCCTTTTTATATCACTTCCCTCTACACCATGCATTTATTTCTGATATATTTCTTTTATAATACCAAAAATGTATGGATAGAGAGAAAAGTCATATTCATTAAATAAAATTTCATCTCTAATTCAAGTCTTAACAATGTAATGCTAATGCGCATTGCTTTTGGGTCACTGAATATTTAATCCAAATTATTCTGTATTTTTTACATTATCTTTAAAGGTTATCTTTAAATATTGCTTTACTTTATGAATCCTAGAAATGAAAAGCATAACTCATCTTGAATCCTGTAGCATAAGCCAATCCAAGCTATTATTTTATTTTTTAAAATTTTGATTTAAATACTGTGTGTACATTGTAGAAGGAATAGAAAATGTGGATTTAAAAGATAAAAAAATACACACTGTCCATAAATCTATGAATCAGAGATAATCACTTATTACAATACATATATATAAAATATAATATTGTAAATATTTTGTCACTGTAAACTAAATGATGACCATCTCTCTCAGTCAAATATACTTCTATAATATAATTATTTTGCTGCATCATATTTAGTTGATTGCATATATTATAATTTAGGTAACAAATTCTTATTTTTGAGTATTTAATTACTTTTATTATGAAAATGCTGCCATTAGTATCTATCTTTTTTTTTTTTTTTTGGCTGTACCACGTGGCATGTGGGATCTTAATTCCCTGACCAAGGATGGAACCCACACCCCCCTGCTTTGGAAGTGAAGAGTCCTAACTATTGCACCACCAGGAAATTCCCTATTAGTGTCTATCTTTATAAAACTATTTCCTTGTTTGAATCCCTATGTGTAGAACTATTGCCTAAATTCAGACAGATTTAAAATTCAACATAAATTTTCATGTAGAGTCTCATAGCTAATTTCTCCACTAGAGGCTACTTTCTTTGTTTCTAAAATGTCATCTATGTAGATGTTAATTTACTGTAACTAGCATTGCAGACATGCAGTTCGTAAACTCTTTTTTGAACTGTTAGTGTTTCATAACATCCACCCTCCAATTAATACTTTCAAGGTTCTTTTTTTAAAACAATAGTAGTTTTCCCCAAATCAAGTTTTTTCCCTCCTTTGAATTTTTACGCTCTTTTATTTTCAGTAGTTATTCCAGTTATTTCAATATGTTTTTAATTTAGTACACTCTATTTTAAATTAATATTACAGTATTTCTCTGTAATGTAAGAACCTTCTAAATAATACTTTGATATATACTCTTCCTGTACTTTGTGCTATTATTGTCATATATTGTTATTATTTGTACTTTAGTCTGTGTCTGAAATTTTACTATCTGGATAGTCTGTGAATATGTTATATTGTCTATTGTTTTGGGTTTTTTGGTTTCAGACACGTGCTTTTGTCTCTGTGTGCCTGATCTTTTAAATTCAGTGCCATTTGTTGTTTTTGAAAAATTATAGAGATAATTTGATGCCTAAGGTAGTTATTTTCATCCCAAATAAGATTTATATTTGTTTCTGGCAAATAGCATTACCAGATCCCCTTAATCCCAACAAGGATTGAAATGATGCAAATTGAGCTTTGGTCCTTGTAAGGGCTGGGCTATTTTAGCTTACCCTAACTCTTTAGGTGCAGCCCTTGGGGGTCCCAGTCTTAAATCTGGGGATTTGCCAGGACCTCCCTCTCCTTGCCAGGCTCTACATTTCAGTTTTTATCTTCTCTAATTCACAAGGCTATTTTAAGTACAGTTTAGCTTCTTAGTCTCTGGAGGAAAGTGATCCAAATGCCAGGCTTATCTTTCTAGATTTTCTTCTTCTCTTTACTTTTGGTCCAAGGATCCATCTCTGCCTTTGTAGCTCTTCAATGCTTTTAAATTTAAAAAAGAATACTTTGTCCAACCTTTGTTTAGGGTTATACCTATAATTATTTTGATACCTTCCTATGCTTTCAGTAATACTAGTTCTGAAAAACTTAAAATTGTGAAATATAATACATTTAGAAAAACAAATCAATAAAGGGACAACTTAACTAATTATTATAAAATGAATATTCAATGAAACTAACACTGAGGTTATGACTTTTAATTTTGAGCAAAACTATTTGACTCTAGAAAGTTTACTGGTATTCACAACAATGATTGTTATAACCCAATAGAATATAGTAATCTTAATTAGAATGATAAGCACATAGAAACTAAAGGTTACAAGTAATACTTACATAGAAATGATAAATTTACCTCAAGAAATGTATTAGTTCTAAAATAGAGTGTACATTTTTCTTAACTGGGGAAAAATAAGGATATTCTGAAGCTAGTTCACTAATTAAGGTTTAAAGAAAACACACATCATGGATAATTCAAAGAAGTAGGAAATTGATTAGAGTTGACCCTTGAACAACATGAGTTTGAACTGCACAAGTCCACCTGCACATGGATTTCTTTAATAAATACTAGAGTACTACACGATCCATGATTGGTTGAATCAGTGGGTGTGGATCCTGGATGTGGAAGGCTGACTGTAAAGTTAGACACAGATTTTCTACTGCACAGGAGTCAGTGTCCTTAACTCTTGCATTGTTCAAGAGTCAACTATATTATTGTTCATAACACTCTTTCTACCAGAATTAGCATAAGGGTATTTGATTTGAATATACAAAAATGGGGCATTCTGATTTGAGAGAATAACTCAATATCATTTATTAATTTCACACCTTTTAAAAGTAACTACCTTACAATGGCCAGTGGCCAAAGCGGAGGATATAGTGCATCTGTGTAAATTTTGTAAAGATGGCCTTGTCCTCTCTCAAACTGATACTTTCAGGGTTAGGGTCAAGCATGGGATGACTGGAGAGAAAGTGAGATTTTATCTACTGAGGTGAGACACCGCAATGTCCTGACCTTTGTGGGAGAACAACACCCCTGACAACTGTGGAGGACATTCAACCTCAGGTATTGCAGGAAGAGGGTGAGAGCAATAAATACTCTCTTTCATTTCAATATCTAACTCTACACCCATGTAAAACAATCAATCATACCATATGTCTGGGTCATCAAGCAACATTTGCTGCTGGTGACATGGCCTCCCTTTGGGTTTGTCATCCAAACTAAGTGCTTGAAAGTGAAAAACTCATGTGACTCTGGCTGGTCCTGATAATGTGCACTGCTTGATGCCATCACTGGAAGTTCCCCATTGCTGCAGCTATGCCAGTAGCCATGAAAACTTTGTATGTTTTGTGAAATACCTTTTTATCTCATATTGAAAATGTAGCTTTTAAGTGGGTGTAGGATTGCTATAAGAAAGACATACATATAGATTCTAATATGATTCAAAATAAATCATTATATGACAACTTAACTCAAAAGGAATGTGAAGGATCTAAAGTTGGAGAATTTAATGCCAGTAAAAATGGTTTGATAATTATAGAAAGAGGTTTGGCTTAAAAAAATGTTAAGTTAACAGGAAAAGCAATTTCTGCTGACCAAGAGTCAGTACACAACTTCCCAGAAGCCATTAAGAAAGACCTTGAGGGGAGATCAAGATGGCAGAATAAAAGGAACAAGTACAACAAAAATACATCTACATGTGGAAAAATTCTCAGAGAAAACCTACTGAATGCTGGCAGAAGATCTCATACAAACAACGCTACAAGAAAGATCCTACATAACAGTGTAGGACAAAAGAATAAAAAAGGAATTGGGATGGGACCTGCACCCCTGGGAGGGAGCTGTGAAAGAGGAAATATTCACTCACCTGCTGTTGCATGTTGGGGCTGGGTGCTGAAACTTGGACTTCAGCTGACAGACTCAGGGAAAGGAATGCATGGAGACAGTCCAAAGTGAATGGAATGTGGTCTGGGCCTCAAAAAGTGGTGCATGCAGGACAGACCTGGGTCTTAACAGAAGCCCCATTGTTAACTTGTGCATGAAGGGAGGGAAGGGGCCTTGCCATAACAGCCTCATTCTTGGCTTACTCACAGCAGGTTTGGCTCCACCTCTACAAGCTCCAGGAGAACACAAGCCCCAATTGGTTGCCCACACACAGAGGTGGAACTGAAATCTGAGATGATCCCTGGTGGTTCTGCAACTTCAGTGGATTTATGCCACCAGTGGTTTTGTAAGCTTGATGCATGCAGGACAACAGAGTGGATTACTGGGGCTCCCATGGCTGGAGCAGGTCAAAGGTTAGTAGTTCCAGGCTTTGAGGACATGTGCATGTGGAGGCAGGGCCAGGGTCTGGACTGATTCTGTAGCTCCCATGTCAGGTCCAGGTGCATAAGTATTCTGGGTCCCAGGGCCAGACTTTTGTGGATCTATGCCAGTGGCTTTGTGAGCACAGTGCCTGATGAACATCTGAACTGATTGCCTGGGTTCACATGGCTGAGGTGGGGTTAGGGCAGTGCCAACAACAGGGTACATTGTAAGCCTGTGCAACAGGTGACAGATGATGCCACCAAGCTGACTTCCCAGTGGACAGTCCTTGTGGAAGAATAATCAGTGACTTCTATACTAGTGTGAGTGCTCCAGTCCTGCCTACCTCTCACCACAACTTAGACCACATCTGGGGGCTTCCATTCCAAAAACTGGGGAGCAGACCTGCCACTGACAGGGCTGTGACAACCACAGAGCAAAAAGGAGACCCACTCAACATCCACTGCAGGCTCTGATCACCACAACACCAATCACACCCCCTATTAAGGGAATAATTGTCATCACACACTGAGGAAAGACATGGAAGTCATCCATACAAAAAACAGCCCTTGCACCACAAATATTAGACTCACACAGACTACACAGGGAGACTCCCACATTAAAAAAAAAAAAAAAAAAACCTTCAAGACCACACTAGATAACAGTTTCTCCTAAATGAATAGAGTCAGACAAATGTAAGTACAATGAAGAAGCAGAGGAACCACTCCTAATTAAAAGAACAAGAGAATTCCCTTGAAAGAACAAACAATGAAACAACCCTGTCCAGTCTACTAGACCCTGAGTTCAAAAAGGAGGTAATAAAAATATTGAAGGAATTAAAAAACTATCAATAGAAATGCAGATCACTGTAACAAGGAACTAGAAACTGAAGAGGAGCCAATCAAAATTAGAAATCTCATTTGCTGAGACATAAATTGAGCAAAAGGCAATAAATAGCAAACTAAATAATGCAGAAGAATGAATAAGTGATCTGGAACATAGAATAATGGAAATCATGCAGTCAGAAGGGCAGACAGAAAGACAAATTAAAAAAAAGTGAAAGCAATAGACGAGATCTGTGGAATAATATAAAGTGAGCCAATCTACACATAATAGGGATCCCCAAAGGAGAAGAAAGAGAATAGGGGATCAAAAATGTATTCAAAGATTATGGCTGAAAAATTCCCAAACCTAAAGAAGAAAACAGATATCCAGTTACAGGAAGCATAGAGGATCCTAAGCAAGATGAACCCAAATAGACCTACACCTAGACATATTATAATTAAATTGGCAAAAGTTAAATATAAAGAGAGGATTCTAAAGGCAGCAAGAGAAAAACAAAGGATTAGTTACAAGGGAACCCCCCTAAGGCTATCAGTTGATTTCTCTACAGAAATGTTGCAAATCAGAAGGGAGTAGCAAGATATATTCAGTCATGAAAGGGAAAATCCTGCAATCTAGGATACTCTACCCAACAAGATTATAATTTAGAATAGAAGGAGAGATAAAGAATTTCTCAGAGAAGAAAAAACTAAAAAAATACAGCAGTATTAAAAATATCCTAAAATAAATATTGAAAGGTCTTCTCTAAATAGAAAAGAAGCAAGAATCTATAGGGAAAATAAAAATCACAATAGGAAAGTAAATCACTTAAATAGGTCAGTACATAGCTAAAAAAAATTAAAAATTTTCGTGAAAGCAATAATAACTAAAATGAACAGCAAAAGAATAACTTGAAGATGTAAAAGAGAACATCAAAATAATAAAATGTGGGGGAGGGGAGTAAGAAAATGTAGATTTTTTAAAAAGAATGTGTTTGAGCTTATATGACAACCAGCCTAAAGCAAGTAGATACAGTAATGGGATAACATACTTGAAAACCAGGGTAACTACAAATCAAAAACATGCGATAGATTCACAAAAAATAAAAAGAAGAGAACTCAAGCATAACACAAAAGAAAACCATCAAACTACAAAAGGAAAAAGAAAAAGAAAGGAACAAAGAAGAAATACAAAATCAACTGGAAAACAAGGTTTAAAATGGCAGTAAATACATATCTATCAATAATTACCTTAAATGAACGAAATGTTCCAGTTAAAAACAGAGTGGCAGATTGGATAATAAAACCTGAGTCTACAAGGCAGCTTATGCTGCCTACAAGGGACCCATTTTAGGGGGAAGGGCACATATAGATTTAAAGTAAGGAGATGGAAAAAGATATTTCATACAAACAGAAATGACAAGAGAGTGGGGGTCATAATACTCATAACATACAAAATAGACTTTAAAAGAAAGGTCATAAAGAAAGATAAAGAAGGACACTATACAATGATAAAAAGATCAATAAAAGAAGAGGATATTACACTTGTTAACATATATGCACCCAGTTAGGAGCACATAAATACATAAGACAAATACTAACAGACATAAAAGAAGAAATTGACAGGAACAAAATAAGAGTAGGAGACTTCAACATGCCACTTACATCAATGAACAGATCTTCCAGACAGAAAATCAGTAAGGCAACAGAGATCCTAAATGATACAATTGAACAGTTAGACTTGATATTTTCAGGACATTACATCCAAGAAAACAAAACAGAATACACATTCTTTTCAAGCACACATGGAACATTCTCTAGGATAGACCACATACTAGGACACAAAACAAGCCTCAACAAATCTAAGAGGATAGAAATTATTTCAAGCATCTTTTCTGACCACAATGACATGAAGCCAGAAATCAACACAAAAAGAGAAACAAGAAAAAATAATTACATGGAGACTAAACAACATGCTACTAAAAGACTGATGGGTCAATGATGAAATCAAAGGGTAAATTAAAAAGTACCTTGAGACAGCACAATCATACAAAATCTATGGGATGCAGCAAAAGCAGTTCTGAATGAAATTCATACCAATGCAAACCTCCCTCAAAAAAACAAGAAAAATCTCAAATAAACAACCACGACCACCTAAGTGAATTAGAAAAAGAACAAACAAAACCTAAAGTCAGCAGAAGGAAGGAAATAATAAAGATCAGAGAGGAAATAAATAAAATCGAGATGAAAGAAACAATAGAAAAAGTAAATAAAAGCAAGAGGTGGTATTTTGAAAGGATAAACAAAATTGAGAAGCCTCTGGCCAGGTTCATCAAGAAGAAAAGAGAGAGAACCCAAATAAACAAAATAAGAAATGAAAGAGGAAAAATAGTAACTGATACCACAGAAATACAAAAACACATAAGAGAAGACTATGAACAATTACACACCAACAAACTGGACAATCTAGAAGAAATGGACAAGTTTCTAGAAACATACAGCCCACAAAAACTGAATCAAGAAGAAATAGATAATTTGAACAGAGCAATAAGTAGAAGTGAAATAGAATCTGCAATAAAAAAGAAACTTCCAGCAAACAAAAGTCTAGGATTGGATAGCATCACTGGGGGAATTCCACCAAACATACAAAGAAGAAGTTATACCAATCCTTCCTAAACTCTTCCAAAAGATTGAAGAGGAGGGAACACCCCCAAAGTCATTTTATGAAGCTACTGTCATCCTGATACCAAAACCAGACAAAGACAGTACTAAAAAAGAATTATTATTATTATTATTATTATTATTATTATTATTATTATTATTATTACAGGCCAATATCTTTGATGAATATGGACGCAAAAAACATCCAAAAAATGTTAGCAAACAGAATCCAACAACCTATAAAAAAGATCATACACTGTGATCAAGTAGGATTCATCCCAGGGTCACAAGGATGTTTCAACTTATGTGAGTCAATCAATGTGATACACCACATCAACAAAAGAAAAGACAAACACGATATGATTATCTCAATAGATGTAGACAAAGCATTTGATAAAGTTAAACATTTGTTCATGATAAAAACTCTTAACAAAGTTGGTATAGAGTGAACATATCTCAACATAATAAGCTATTTGTGACAAACCCACAGCCAGCCTAATACTCAATGGTGAAAAGTTGAAAGAGTTCCCACTAAAATCTGGAACAAGACAGTGATGTCACTCTCACCACTTCTATTTGATATAGTATTGGAAGTCCTAGCCACAGCAATCAGACAAGAAAAAGAAATAAAAAGTATCCAAATTGCAAGGGAAGATGTAAAATTGTCACTGTATGCAGAAGACATACTATATGTAGAAAACCCTAAGAACCCCACACAAAAACTACTAGGTCTAATAAATGAATTCAGCAAAGTAGCAGAATACAAAATTAATATACAGAATTCTGTTACATTCTTTTACATTAACAATGAAATATCAGAAAGAGAAAGTAAAAAAAAAAATCCCTTTTAAAATTACATCAAAACAAACAAACAAAAAACCTAGGAATAAACCTAACCAGGAAGGTGAAAGACTTATAGGCTGAGAACTATAAAACATTGATAAAGAAAATTCAAGATAATTCAAAGAAATAGAAAGATATCCCATGATCCCGTATTGGAAGAAGTAATAGCATTAAAATGGCCACAATATCCAAAGCAATCTACAGATTTAATATCAACCTTATCAAATTACCCATGAGATTTTTCATAGAACTAGAGCAAATAATCCTAAAATTTATATGGAACCACAGAAGACCCAGAATTGCAAAACAATCCTGAGGAAAAAAACAAAGCTGGAGGCAAAACCTTCCTAGACTTCAGACAATACTACAAAGTTACACTAATTATAACAGTGTGGCATTGACACAAAAACAGACAGAAAAATCAAAGGAATAGAATACACAGCCCAGAAATAAACCTACACACTCACAATTAATCTTTGACACAGGAGGAAGGAATATACAATGGAGAAGACAGTCTCTTCAGCAAGTAGTGTTGGGAAAGCTAGACAGCCACATGTAAATCAATGAAGTTAGAATACTCCCTCACTCCATATAAAAGAATAAATTAAATGGCTTAAAGACTTAAATATAAGACATGACACCATAAAACTCCTAGAACATGGACAAAACATTCTCTGACATATATTACAGAAATGGTCTCCTAGGTCAGTCTCCCAGGGCAATAGAAATAAAAGCAAAAATAAACAAATGGAACCTAATCACACTTCAAAGCTTTTGTACAGCAGAGGAAACCATAAACAAAACAAAGAGACAACCTTCAGACTGGGAGAAAGTATTTGCGAAGGATGCAACCAACAAGTGCTTAATATCCAAAATATACAAACAGCTCATACAGCTCAATAGAAAAGAAATGCAACCCAATCAAAAAAATGGGCAGAAGACCTAAATAGATATTTCTCCAAAGAAAACATACAGATGGCTAACATGGACATGAAAAGATAAACATCACTAGTTATTAGAAAAATGCAAATCAAAACTACAATGAGGTATCACCTCATGCCAGTCAGAATGGCCATCATCAAAAAGTCTACAAATAATAAATGCTGGAGAGGGTGTGGAGAAAAAGGAACCCTCCTACACTGTTGGTGGGAATGAAAATTGGTGCTGTCACTATGGAAAACAGTGTGAAGATTTCTTTAAAAATTAAACATAAAGTTACCATAGGAGCCAGCAATCCCACTCCAGGGGCTATATCTGGAAAAGATGAAAATTCTAATTTGAAAAGATAGATGCACCCCAATGTTCATAGCAGCACTGTTTACAATAGCCAAGACATGGAATCAACCTAAATGTCCATTGACAGATGAATGGATAAAGAAGATGAGCACCAGAAGGTAATGCAGAAAGGGATAGGTTATCTCTACTGTTTTGTGCAAATGCAATTGGGTTTATGATTAGGACTGTCCTTCCCTGTATAGCTGTTAACTCCTGAGCCTTGAAGGGAAAAGTTAAACACCAGCTGTCAGTCTTTTGGTTGTACAGCAAAAAGGCCTGGGCAATGAGAATCCTTTTTCTGGATTGGTCTTATTGATGCTTTGTCCCTGAAGTCAAGAAGTATGTTGTCAGTAAGTCACTCCCTTTTAAAGTTCTTTTGATATTGGACAATATCATTGGTCACCCAGAACCCCATTCCTACACTGTTGGTAGGAATGTAAATTGGTACAACAATTATGGAGAACAGTTTGGAGGTTCCTTATAAACTTAAAATAGAGCTACTATATGAACCTGCAATCCCGCTCCTGGGCATATATCTGGAGAAAACCATAATTTGAAAATATACATGCACCCCAATATTCATAGCAGCACTATTTACAATAGCCAGGACATGGAAACAACCTAAATGTCCATCAAAAGAGGAATGGATAAAGGAGATGTGGCACATATATACAATGGAATATTACTCAGCCATTAAAAAGAATGAGATAATGTCATTTGCAGCAACATGGATGGACCTAAAGATTGTCATATTGAGTGAAGTAAGACAGACAGAGAGACAAATATCACATGACACTGCTTATATGTGGAATTTAAAAAATTGGTACATATGAACTTATTTACAAAGCAGAAATAGAGTCACAGATGTAGAAAACCAACTTATGGTTACATGGGGGGAAAGTGGGAGGAGGGATAAATTGGGAGATTGAGATTGACATATACACACTATTATATATAAAATCAATAACTAATAAGGGCCTACTGTATAGCACAGGGAACACTTCCCAAAACTCTGTAATGACCTATATGGGAAAAGAATCTAAAAGAGAGTATATCTGATATACATTGCTGTACAGCAGAAACAACACAATATTTTAAATCAACTATACATCAATGAATTTTTTAAAAATATTTTTATTGGAGTATAATTGCATTACAATGTTGTGTTAGTTTCTGCTGTACCACAAAGTGAATCAGTTATATATATATATACATACATATATACACATACCTCCTCCCTCTTGCATCTCCCTCCCACCCTCCCTATCCCAGTCCTCTAGGTCATCACAAAGCATCAAGCTGAGCCCCCTGTGCTATGCAGCAGCTTCCCACTAGCCATCCATTTTATATTTGGTAGTGTATATATGTCATTGCTACTCTCTCACTTCGTCCCAGCTTTCCCTTCCCCACTGTGTCATCAAGTCCATTCTCTGCATCTGCATTTTTATTCCTGCCCTGCCACTAGGTTCATCAATACCATTTTTTTTTGATTCCACACATGTGTGTTAGCATACGGTATTTGATTTTCTCTTTCTGACCTACTTCACTCTGTATGACAGACCCTAGGTCCATCCAACTCATTAAAAATAACTCAATTTCATTCCTTTTTATGGCTGAGTAATATTCCATTGTATATATGTGCCACATCTTCTTTATCCATTCATCTATCAATGGACTTTTAGGTTGCTTCCATGTCCTTGCTATTGTAAATAGAGCTGCAATGAACATTTTGGTACATGACTCTTTTTGAATTATGGTTTTCTCAGGGTACATGCTCAGTAGTGGGATTGCTGGGTCATATGGTAGTTCTATTATTAGTTTTCTAAGGAACCTTCATACTGTTCTATATAGTGGTTGTATCAATTTACATTCCCACCAACAGTGCAAGAGGGTTCCCTTTTCTCCACACCTTCTCCAGCATTAATTTTTTCTAGGTTTTGTGATGATGGCCATTCTGACTGGTGTGAGGTGATACATCATTGTGGTTTTAATTTTCATTTCTTTAATGATTGGTGATGTTGAGCATCTTTTCATGTGTTTGTTGGCAATCTGTATGTCTACTTTGGAGAAATGTCTATTTAGGTCTTCCATCCATTTTTGGATTGGGTTGTTTGCTTTTTAGATATTGAGCTGCATGAGCTGCTTGTAAATTTTGGATATTAATTCTTGTTCATTTCTTCATTTGCAAATGTTTTCTATTCTGAGGGTTGTCTTTTTGTCTTGTTTATGTTTTTCTTTGCTGTGCAAAATCTTTTAAGTTTCATTAGGTCCCTTTTGTTTAGTGCTGTTTCTATTTCCATTTCTCTAGGAGGTGGGTCAAAAAGAATCTTGCTGTGATTTATGTCATAGAGTGTTCTGCTTATGTTTTCCTCTAAGAGTTTGATAATGTCTGGCCTCATATTTAGGTCTTTAATCCATTTTGAGTTTATTTTTGTGTATGGTGTTAGGAAGTGTTCTAATTTCATTCTTTTACATGTAGTTGTCCAGTTTTCCCAGCACAAATTATTGAAGAGGCTGTCTTTTCTCCACTGTATATTCTTGCCTCCTTTATCAAAGATAAGGTGACCATATGTGCGTGGGTTTATCTCTGGGCTTTCTATCCTGTTCCTTTAATCTATATTTCTGTTTTTGCACCTGTACCATACGGTCTTGATTACTGTAGCTTTGTAGTGTAGCCTGAAGTCAGGGAGACTGATACTTCCAGCTCTGTTTTTCTTTCTCAGAATTGCTTTGGCTATTCGGGGTCTTTTGTGTTTCCATACAAATTGTAAAATTTTTTGTTCTAGTACTGTGAGAAATGCCATTGGTCATTTGATAGGGATTGCATTAAGTCTGTAGATTGCTTTGAGTAATATAGTCATTTTCACAATGTTGAGTCTTCCAATCCAAGAACATGTTATATCTTTCCATCTGTTTATATTGTCTTTGATTTCTTTCATCAGTGTCTTATAGTTTTCTGCATACAGGTCTTTTGCCTCCTTTTGGTAAGTTTATTCCTAGGTATTTTATTCTTTTTGTTGCAATGGTAAATGGGCATGTTTCCTTAATTCCTCTTTCAGATTTTTTGTTGTTAGTGTATAGGAATGCAAGAGACTTCTGTGCATTAATTTTGTACCCTGCTACTTTACCAAATTCATTCATTACCTCTAGTAGTTTTCTGGTGGCATCTTTAGGATTTTCTATGTATAGTATCATGTTACCTGCAAACAGTGACCGTTTTACTTCTTCTTTTCCAATTTGGATTCCTTTTATTTCTTTTTCTTTTCTGATTGCTGTGACTAAAACTTCCAAAACTATGTTGAATAATAGTGGTGAGAGTAGGCACACTTGTCTTGTTCCTGATCTTGGAGGAAATGCTTTCAGTTTTTCATCATTGAGAATGATGTTGGTTGTGGGTTTGCCATATATGGCTTTTATTATGTTGAGATATCCAATAAAAATTAAAAACAAAACAAACATTCTTCTATAAATAAATAGGGCTTCATTTAGCAAATTAATAAGACAATAAAAATTCTCACCTAGACACAAACAAAAAATAAAAATAAATAAATTTAAAATTAAAGTTCTTGTGATATTGAGCAATTTCACTGGCCACCAGAAACCATATGCATTCAACACCCAAGGTTGAACTTGCCCCCCCAAACACAATATCTCTAATTCAGCCTCTAGATTAGGGAGTCATAAAGACCTTTAAGCTTTATTACACATGGTACTCTATGGAAAAGATTGTGTATGCTATGAAGAGAAACCTAAGAGAACATCATAAAGGTCTCGAAGGATTACATTATTGAAGATGCCATTGTTGTTATAGAAAAATCGAAGAAAGCCATCAAACCCCAAGAATACATTCCTGGCGAAAACTGTCCAGATATTATGCGTGACTTCATGGAATTTACAGCAGAGCCAATCAAGGAAATCATGAAAGAGATTTAGATATGGCAAGAAAGGTGGGGGATGAAGGGTTTCAATATGTGGATGTTAGAGGAATTCAAGAGCTAATAGACACCACACCAGAGGAATTAACAGAAAATTACTTGATGGAGGTGAATGATTCTGAACTAGTGCCAGATGATGAGGACAGAGATGTAGTGACATAAAACAAACTGACATTTGCATTCTGCCATAATTCAAAGCAGTTTTGTCTTCTTTTACGACATGAACCCTTCTATGATATGGGAACTGAAACTAAAGCAAACAATTAAAGAAGGACTTACCATATAGAAACATTTTTAGAGAAATGAAAAACCAAAAAAGTCAGACAGAAATTTTGATGTATTTCCACAACGTTGCACAGAGTATGCCTGTCTCTCCTGGCTCCTCTTCCATGTCCTCCACCTCTGCCACCCTCTGTTTCCTCCTCTTCCTTAGCCTGCTCAATGTGAAGATGGTGAGAATGAAGTCCTTTAAAATGATCCACTTCCACTAAATGGATAGTAAATAATCATAATGCCGTACAATTGATAAAGTTATTTGTTGTGTCTTCATGTGAAAATCTAATAACTGTAAGGCAGGATCTGTATGAGACCTTTTTGTCATCATCATCATCACCTTAGTATTCATTGTGGCAAGGCTTTTATTGAGTGAATAGTTTATTCTTACATAGGCATAAGGTAAATAATAGTTAATATATAATTAGAAAGTGCTGGTTTTCTTGCTGTTTTATAATTTGCTTTCAAGGAATTACAATATTGTACATTATACCTCTCTCTCTCATAATTAGATAAACTGCGTATCAGCATATCTTCACAGGTAAGTGGGTTTATCTTAATGTAACATTTGTAATATTGTATTATGAATATGACTATAATACTGTATACCATAAAAATTTTATAATGATTCATTCATTAGTGTATATGCTAGGTTACCATGAAGCAGTTTTATTGATTATCAGGCCACCATAAAATAATCATATTGCTGCTCCTTTATCAATGCATGAATCATTATACCTGTGAATAAATATGAATTTTTCACATTATCTTTTCATTGTTGATGTCTAGTAATACATATAGTATTACATAGTTAGTAATACATATAACATCTACAGTGTTTTGTATCATATAAGACAAAATTCATGTAGTACTAACAAACAGAGAATTCATCTAGTAAACAGATGACATAAATTTATGGTATCAATAAGTACAATGCAGTACTGTAAATGCATTTTCTCTTCCTTATGATTTTCTTAATAATGTTTCCTTTTCCCTTGCTTACTTTATTATAAGAATACAGTATGCAATACATATTACATATAAAATAGGTTAATTGGCAGTTCATGTTATCAGTAAGGCTTCTAGTCAATAGTAGGCTGTTAATAGTAACGTTTTGGGGGAGTCAAAAGTTATATGCAGATTTTTTTTTTCCTGCGGTACATGGGCCTCTCACTGCTGTGGCCTCTCCCACTGCAGAGCACAGGCTCTGGACGCGCAGGCCCAGTGGCCATGGCTCATGGGCCCAGCCGCTCCACGGCATGTGGGATCTTTCCGGACCGGGGCATGAACCTGTGTCCCTTGCATTGGCAGGTGGACTCTCAACCATTGCGCCACCAGGGAAGCCCTATATGCAGATTTTTGACTGCATGTGGAGGTTGGTGCCCCTAATGTTCAGGGGTCATTGCTCAAGGGTCAACTGTAACTAGCAGAAAACTTCAACACAAAGCAGTAAGTGGGGTTTACAATGTAAACTACAGTATGTTGTGTGAATGCAGAGGAAATATGCCACCTCTTCCTGCCAAGTTTTCTGATATTGTCTTATATGTTAAATTAATTATGAATATAAACAAGAAAGATGGTACAAAAAAATATAATCAATAGTGACTGAAACCAGAGAATAATTCATACCTCATATGGAGGACCAAGATGAGATAAGTGCTTTACTTTGCCAGTTCTCCACAAACAGCTGCTATACTAAGAGGCAGTATGATTTCACTGGAATATTTTAAAATAGAAATGAGGATAGCCAGAGTGGGAAGGGTATATTTAGGTTCTGAAGGGCAATGATTTTCCAAATGGCAGCTTAGAAGATAGACTTTCCTATCCAAAATCATAGAGCAACTATATTATCCCTCCCTTCTAACATGTAGAGAGGGAAGTCAATTCTTGTTTAGGTAAAAAGTGATGTTACCTGCTAACATCTGCTAAAACCGTCTGATAATAACATGATGTTATTCAGGATCTGTGTATACAGTGAGAATGAGCAAGAAATATAAAGCAGCAATTGTTATGAGTAATTCACAGTTAAGGGTAGAAAAACTTTGTCCTACAACAATTAGTCACTGCATAATGAACCCATGGTTTACGGTTCCCAGAGAGAAACACATGAAACTTAAAAACAAACAAACAAAAATGTTCAAAAAGCTCTGTACAGAGAGGACAATGCAAAAGAAAATCATGAGGATAAACTAAAGTCATTCAATCGTTGGGATACATTACTTGGCTATCTTGCTAGTTAGCTAAAACATCTAAAATAGTTAACTAAATCTATTTAGCCATACAGTCTGCCATTTGATTCTTGACACTTTTCCCCTCTGATATCTCAGTAAAGAATGTATTTAGGTACTGTGAAAATAAAGTTACTTGAATCCAGGTGGTATAGAGCCTTGCTCCTCAGAGTGGTTCACAGAGTAACAGTATTATTATTTTCTGAGAATTTTCCACTCTCCTTCCATATTGACTGAATTAGGATTTGCATTTCAACAAGATCTCCAGGTAATTTGTATGCCTCTCAAAATTTTAAAAGTATTGGCAGGAGTTTATTAT
Source organism: Globicephala melas (assembly GCF_963455315.2). Classification (NCBI taxonomy): domain Eukaryota; kingdom Metazoa; phylum Chordata; class Mammalia; order Artiodactyla; family Delphinidae; genus Globicephala; species Globicephala melas. The sequence goes on from NC_083330.1 coordinate 34,323,009, forward strand.
TCTGGTGCCTTGTCAAGAACTTCCTTACCTCATATCTGCCAAGTTACTTATTATAAGTTTCAGGGGGAAAAATTCTTTACAGTGAAATGTTGATTTCTTTATAGAGTTAGATTTCTCCTCTGCATTTTTTCCTATGGCACAGCAATTTTGTTTTGCGCACTTAGACTCTTTCATAATAGATAATTTATATAGGTATAATATAAAATTAAAAAGTTGGAGAGTGACATCAGCAAAATGGTAGCATAGGAATTTCCAGTACTTTTCCCCTCCTAGAAACATCAATTTGTGCAACACAAAATACTTTAACAAGAGCCAAGGATTCCAAGTCAGGGATTATAGCACCTGGGTGAAGCACAGAAATTTAAAAGAATGTGAATTGAGAAGAGAAGAAAAAATAGATTCACATTATCCCTCCCCAAGCCCAGGGAGCTCAATTCAGAGAGAGACACCCTCCCCATTGGAAAAGAAGAGTGAACTGAGCTCCTGACTTCACTGTGTGCTGCAGAGCCAGCCTGTCCCAGCATAGGCTGACTGATTCTCTAGGTGGCTCCCTGTAGGACCCCAAAAATCCAGGCCTTTGGGTCACTTGATGCATCCAGTGGCCCAGGTGGCTCCTACAGCCCCAAGCAGATTCCATGGCAGCAGGCTGCAGCAGGCTCCCATGAACCCAGGCTCTTGGCATATCCCAACACTAGCTCCGAATCAGCCTTCATTAATTCGGGCTCCAGGCAGGCATCCATGAATCCTGGCTCCTGGTTGAGCCCAGCACCAGGCCAAATAACAAGAACCTAGGCTTTCAACCCACCTCACCACAAGGCTTGTTTCCATGGACAAAGACTCACAACGCCCTAGCACCAGGCTTTCCCCCCACCATTGATCTAGACTCCAGACCAATTCCCACAGACCCAGGATTCTGGACTCCCCCAGCAACAGGCCAGCCCCTGCAGTCCTAAGTTGGAGACTGACTTCCAAGGACTGAGGTTCCCAGCCTGCTCCAGCCCTACACCAACCTCTCCAGACCCCACCTCCAGACTGGCCCCTCTGAGACCTCAGGTTAAAACTGACTCCCACAGTCCCAGGCTTCAAGATTATTGTAGTTCAAGGCCAGCTCCCATGACCCCTGCCTCCAGTCCAGCTCTTGCAAAATCAGACTCACAGCTCATCCCAGTACAGGAAGAGTCCCTGCAATCCAGAAGCCAGACTCCCCCAATGGTCCCTGCTGCCTTGTTAAACCCTGTGGGCCCAGGATACAGGTATGTACATGAAGACCTAAGGCCCAGGCTTACCACCACAGACTCAAGTGTCAGGACCACCCCAGTGAACCCAGGCTCCCCAGCCCACCTCAGTGGACACAGGTACCAGACCAACCCATCTGCAAACTCAGGCACTAGATGTGCCAACCTAAGGACTCCAGCTGCAAGCTTACCTGTGGACACACCAGATGACCCACTCAGAATCTCTGGATGGGTTCACTGGTGAAGGGTTTTGCCTGTCAAAGCCAATCTGTAGAAATTGGAAAAGATGTGTATTTCCTCAAATGCACTGACACCAACTCAAGGCCACACAAATCATCAGTAATTGAGGAAGCATAACACCACCAAAGGAAACTAACAAAACTCCAGTGACTGACCCTAAATAAATGGAGATCTATGAATTGTCTGACAAAGAATTCAAAATAATTCTCTTAAAGATAGGAACTACAAGAAAACATATATAGACAATTAAATGAAATTAGGAAAACAATACATGAATAAAACGAGATGTTCAACAAGAAATAAAAACAATATTTGAAACCTAAACTGATCCTGGAGTTGAATAAAATGACTGCATTAAAGAATACAAAAGGGAGCTTCAACATCAGACTTGATAAAGCAGAAGAAAGAATTAATGAACTAGGGGATAGATCATGTGAAATCATCCAGGTAGAGGAGTAAAAAGAAAAAAGAATGAAGAAACACTGCATAAATTATGGGATATCATTAAAAGAAATAATATATGTATTATTGAAGTCTCAGAAAGTAAATAGAGGTAGAAAGGAGCAGAAAGCTTACTTAACTTAAAGAGATTTTTGACATCCTAATTCAAAACGTCACCCCAAAACTTCAACCCAAAACAATCTTCTCTAAGACACATTATAATAAAACTGTCTAAAATAAAAAAGAGAAAATTTAAAAAGCAGCAAGAGGAAAAATTTCTCACATAGAAGGGAAACCTCATGAGGCTTTTAGCAGATTTCTCAACAGAAACCTTACAGGCCAGGACAGAGTGGGATGATATATTCAAAGTGCAACAAGAAAAAATCCTGCCAACCAAGAATGCTTTACTTGGCAAAGTTGTTTTTAAGAAATGAAAGAGAAAAGACTTTCTCAAAAAACAAAAAAACAAAAAAAAAGCTGAGGGAGTTTATCACAACTAGATCTGCCTTACAAGAAATGCTGAAAGGAGTTCTTCAAGCTGAAAGGAAGGGACCCTGATTAATAACATGAAAAGATATGAAAATATAAACTATACCAGTAAAGGTAAATAAAGTCAAATTAAGAATATTCTACATCAAACTGTAATATGATGGTGTGTTAATCACTTAACTCTAGTATAAAGGTTTAAAGGACAGAATTATTTAAAAAAAACCCATAGCTACAATAATTTGTTAATGAATACACATTATAAAAAGGTAAATTTTAATATTAAAAACTTAAAATATGGAGGAGACAGTAAAAGGGTAGATTTGAATGTGATTGAAGTTAAGTTATATATGTTATTATTATATATTGATATGCTATAAGATATTTTATGTAAGCATCATGGTGACTACAGAGCAAAAACCTACAGTAGATACAAAAAAGATAAAAGAGAATCAAAGCATACCACTACAGAAAATAATCAATTTACAAAAAAAGTCAGCAAAAGAGAAAGGTAGGAACAGGGAAGCTCTAAAATAGCCAGAAAACAATTAATATGATAAATGGCATTAATAAGTCTTTACCTATCAATTACTTTAAATATAAATAGATTAATTTCTCCAATCAAAAGACACAGAGTAGGGCTTCGCTGGTGGCAAGGTGGTTGAAAGTCCGCCTGCTGATGCATGGGACACAGGTTCATGCCCCAGTCCGGGAAGATCCCACATGCCACAGAGTGGCTGGGCCCGTGAGCCATGGCCGCTGAGCCTGCGCGTCTAGAGCCTGTGCTCTGCAACAGGAGAGGCCACAACAATGAGAGGCCCTCGTACTGCCAAAAAAAAAAAAAAAAAAAAAGACACAGAATAGATGAATGGATAAAAAACAAGACCCAACTATATGCTGCCTATAAGAGACATCAGCTTTAAAGACACATATTGAAGGTATGCAAAAGATATTTTATGCAAATGGAAACCAAAAGACAGCAGGGATGACTACATTAATATCAGACAAAACAGATTTTAAGTCAAAACTGTAACAAGAGACAAGGTCATTAAGGTCAATTCATCAAGAAATTATAACAATTGTAAATATATGTACATCCAACATTGGAGCACTTAAATATATTAAACTAATACTAACAGATCAAGGGAGAACACGAAAAAACACATAAAAGTAGGGGACTTCAGTACCTCACTTTCAATAAGGGAGATAATTTCTATACAAAAAAATCAGTAAGAAACATTGGATTTGAACTGTACCTTAGACCAAATGAACCCAACTGAAATATACAGAACATTACACCCAACAGCAGCAGAATACACATTCTTCTCATTAACACACAGAATGTTCCTCAGGATAAATTATATGATGGGTCACAAAACAAAACTTAACAAATGTAAGAGGGTTGAAATTATACCAAGTAACTTTTTGAACAACACTGGTATGAACCTAGAAATCAGTAATAGTAGGAAAACTGAAAAATTCACAGATGTGTGGAATTAAACAACATATTCCTAAACAATTAGGTAAAAGAAAAATTCAAAATTATCTTTAAAAAAACAAAAATGGAAACTAAAAATCCAAAATTTATAAGATGCATCAAAGGTAGCTCTAAAATGAAAGTTTATAGGATAAACACCTACATTAAGAAAAAAGAAAGATCACAAACAATCGAACTTCACCCCTCAAGAACTAGAAAAAGCAGAATAAACTAAGCCCAAAGTTAGTATAAGAAAGGAAATAACAAAGATCATAGCAGAAATAAACAAAATAAAGACCAGAAAAATAATAGAAAAAAATCAATAAAGCTAAGAGCTGGTGTTTTAAAAAGATATGCACAATAGACAGGCATTTAGCTCAACTCACTAAGAAAAAAAAAGAGAGGACTCAAGTAAATAAAATCAGAAATTTAGGAGGAGATGTTAAAATTGACACCATAAAACTACAAAGGATCATAAGAGATTGGTATGAACAATTATATGCCAGAAAATGGACAACCTAGAAAAAAAATGGATAAATTCCTAGAAACATATAACCTACAAAGACTGAATCATGAAGAAATAAACAATTTAAAGAGATAAATGAGTATGAGACTAAATCAGTAATCAAAAACCTCCCAAAAGAGAAAAGCCCAGGACAAGATGGTTTTACTGGTGAATTCTACCAAACATTTAAAGAATTAACGCTAATCCTTCTCAAACTCTTCCAGAAAATTGAAGAAGAGGGAACACTCTTAAATCCACTTTATGAGGCCAGCATTACCTTGATACCAAAGCCAAATAAGGACACCACAATACAAGAAAACTAGAGGTCAATATCCTTGATCTGTATAGACGTAAAAATTCTCAACTAACAAATTGAGAACTAACTAACTAAACTAACTAACTAACTAAAATACTAACAAACCAAACTCAACAGCACATTAAAAGAATCATCATACATAAAGATCAAGTGAGATTTATCCCTGGGGTGTAAGGATGGATCAACAAATGCAAATCAATAAGTGTGAAATATCATATCAATAGAATGAAAGGTAAAAATCATATGATCATCTCAGATACAGAAGAAGAATTTGACAAAATTTGACATTTATTTATGATAAAGACTGAACAATTTGAGTATAGAAGGAATGTACTTCAACAAATAAAGGCTATATATGACAGACCTACAGCTAATATTATGGTCAATGATGAAAGGTTGAAAGCTTACCCACTACAATCAGGAACAAGACAAATATGTCTACTCTCACAGTTCCTATTCAGCATAGTACTGAAAGTCCTAACCAGAGCAATTAGGCAAGAAAAAGAAATAAAAGTCATCTAAATTGGAAAGGAAATAGTAAAATTTTCTCTGTTTGTAAATGAAATTATCTCATATACAGAAAATTCTAAAGACTCTACCAAAAAAAAAAAAAACTGTTAAAACTAAATAACAAACTTGGTAAAGTTGCAGGATATGAAATTAACATACTTCTGTATGTTGCATTTCCATACACTAATAGCAAATTATCTGAAAAAGAAATAAAGAAAACAATCCCATTTATAATAGTATTAAAATAATAAAATACTTATTAATGAATTTAATCAAGGAGGTGAAATATCTGTACACTGAAAATTACAATACATTGATGAAAGAAATTGAGAAGACACAAATAAATGGAAAGGTATTCCACCTTCATGGATTAGAAGAATTAATATTGTTAAAATGTTTACACAACCCCAAATCATCTATAGATTCAATGCATCTCTATCAAAATTCCTATGGCACTTTTCACATAAATAGCAAAACAATCCTAAAATTGGTATGGAACCACAAAAGACTCTGGTTAGCCAAAGCAATCCTGAGAAATAGGAACAAAGCTGGAGGCATCACAATTACTGATTTTAAACTTTGTTACAAAACTATAGCAATAAAAAATTATGGTATTGACATAAAAACAGACACATAGACCAATGGAACATCATCAAAATCTCAGAAACATACCCACACATATACAGTCAACTAATTTTTTGAAAAGGGAGCCAAGAATATTCAATGGGGGAAAGATAGACTCTTCAATAAATAGTGTTGGAAAAACTGGATGCTTATATCTTAGGGAGTGAAATTGGACCCCTATCTTATACCACTCACAAAAATTTACTCAAAACGGATTGAACACTTAAATGTGAGACTCCAACTGAAAACTACTACAAGAAAACATAAATAAAAAGTTCCTTGACATTGTTCTTGGCAACAATATTTTGAATATGACACCAAAACACAAGTATCAAAAGCAAAATAAACAAGTGAGACTACAGCAAAATAAAAAAATTGTAGACAGCAAAAGAAAAGATCAACAAAATGAAGAGGCAACCCACAAAGTGGGACAAAATATTTGCAAAAAATTGATATGAAGTTATTGTCCAAAATATAAAAGAAACTCATATAACATAGCAAAGTCATCATCATCATCATCATCATCATCATCTGGTTTAAAAATGGGCAAAGGACCTGAATAGACATTTTTCCAAAGAAGGTATGCAAATGTTCTTTAGGCATATGAAAAAGTGCTCAACATTACTAATCATCAGGGGCAAGCAAATTGAAATCACAATGAGATATCACCTCAAACCTGTTAGAATGGTCATTATCAAAAAGACAAGGGTTGGTGAGGTCGTGGAGGAAAGAGAATCCTTGTACACTGTTGGTGGGAATGTAAAATAGTATGTAAGTTCCTCAAAAAATTAAAAATAGAACTACCATGTGACCCTGCAATTTCACTTCTGGGTATTTATCTGAAGGAAGTGGAATCACTGTTTCAAATAGATATCTGTACACCCATGCTCATTGCAGCAATATTTACAATATCCAAGACATGGAAACAACCTGTTTCCATAGATGGATGAATGGATAAAGAAAATGTGGTGTACGTGTATTTATATGTGGATGGAATATTCTTCTGCCATAAAAAAGAAGGAAATCCTGCATTTTACAACAACGTGTATGGACCTTGAGGGCATTATGCTAAGTGAAATAAGTCAGACAGAGAAAGACAAATACTACATAATTTCACTTGTATCTGGAAACTACAAAAGCTAAACTCATAAATATAGAGAGTAGAATAGAGATTGCCAGAGGCTGAGGGGTGGGGAAAGTGGGGAGATGTTGACCAAAGGTATAAACTGCCAGCTATAAGATGAATAGATTGTGCATATCTAACATAGAGCATGGTGACAACAACTTACATTACTGTATTATCTACTTGAAAGTTGAATAGTTCTTGCTTGTTACAGCCACAAAATGATGGTAATTATGTGAGGGGCTAGTACTCACTGTTGTAATAACTTCACAATATATACTTTCATCAAATCATCATGTTGTACAACTTAAACTTATATATGTTATATGTCTATAATTTCTCAATAAATCTGGAGGAAAAAAACACAAAAATGAAATAAAGTAAAAAGGTATTCACAATTCCTTTACGTTTATTCTTGAAAAGTTTGTAAAAGGGGAGCTGCATTTAGAATTTTAATCAGGATCCCATTTTAAATAAAACTCTCCATGCATCAGAGTTACATTGTGTTTTGTGATGATTGTAAGTAATTACTTCAGTGTCTACCTTGATTATGAATCCTACAATCCATACAAAGTAACCTTTTTCTAGCAATTACTTTTATCCAAATAATTGATCTACCTTGATGTCAAACAAAAATAAATTAACTTTTTTTTAACATCTTTATTGGAGTATAATTGCTTTAAAACATTGTGTTAGTTTCTCCTGTATAACAAAATGAATCAGGTCTATATATACGTATATCACCATATCCCCTCCCTCTTGTATCTCGCTCACATATTCTCTATCTCACCCGTCTAGGTGGTCACAAAGCACTGAGCCGATCATCCTGTGCTATGCAGTTGCTTCCCACTAGCTTTCTGTTTTGCATTTGGTAGTGCATATATGCCAATGCCACTCTCTCACTTCGTCCCAGCTTACCCTTCCCCCTCCCCGTGCCCTCAAGTCCATTCTCTATATCTGCATCTTTATTCCTGTCCTGCCCCTAGGTTCTTCAGACATTTTTTTTTTTGGAATCCATATATATGTGTTATCATATGTTATTTGTTTCTCTCTTTCTGACTTACTTCACTCTGTAGGACAGACTCTAGGTTTGTCCACCTCACTACAAATAATTCAATTTCATTTCTTTTTTTGGTTAATATTACATGGGAATATTATATGGCTGATATTCCATTAGCCATATAATATTCCATATGTGCCACATCTTCTTTATCCATTCATCTGTTGATGGACACTTAGGTTGTTTCCATGTCCTGGCTATTGTTAATAGTGCTGCAATGAACATTGTAGTACATGACTCTTTATGAATTATGGTTTTCTCAGGGTGTATGCCCAGTAGTGAGATTGCTGGGTCATATGGTAATTCTATTTTTAGCTTTTTTAAGGAGCCTCCTTACTGTTCTCCATAGTGGCTTTATCAATTTTCATTCCAACCAACAGTGCAAGAGGGTTCCCTTTTCTCCACACCCTCTCCAACATTTACTGTTTGTAGACTTTTAGATGATGGTTATTCTGACTGGTGTGAGGTGACAGCTCATTGTAGTTTTGAATTGCATTTGTCTAATAATTAATGATGTTGAGCATCCCTTCATGTGTTTGCTGGTAATCTGTATATCTTCTTTGGAGAAATGTCAATTTAGACCTTCTGCCCATTTTTGGATTGAGGTGTTTGTTGTTTTGATATTGAGCTGCATAAGCTGCTTGTATATTTTGGATATTAATCCTTTGTCAGTTTCTTCATTGCAAATATTTTCTCCCATTCTGAGTATTTTCTTTTCATCTTGTTTATGGTTTCCTTTGCTGTGCAAAAGCTTTTAAGTTTCATTAGGTCCCATTTGTTTATTTTTGCTTTATTTCCATTTCTCTAGGAGGTGGGTCAAAAAAGATCTTGCCATGATTTATGTCATAGAGTGTTCTGCCTATGTTTTCCTCTAAGAGCTTCATGGTGTCCAGTCTTATATTTAGGTCTCAAATCCATTTTGCGTTTGTTTTTGTGTATGGTGTTAGAGAGTGTTCTAATTTCATTCTTTTACATATAGCTGCATAGTTTTCCCAGCACCACTTATTGAAGAGGCTCTCTGTCCTCCATTGTATATTCTTGCTTCCTTTATCAAAGATAAAGTGACTATAAGTGTGGGTTTATCTCTGGCCTTTCTATCCTGTTCCATTGATCTATATTTCAGTTTTTGTGCCAGTACCATACTGTCTTGATTGCTATAATTTTGTAGTATAGTCTGAAGTCAAGGAGCCTGATTCCTCCAGCTCCGTTTTTCTTTCTCAAGATTATTTTGGCTCTTAGGGATCTTTTGTGTTTCCATACAAATTGTAAAATTTTTTGTTCTTGTTCTGCAAAAAATGCCATTGGTAGTTTGGTAGGGATTGCATTGAATCTGTAGATTGCTTTGGGTAGTATAGTCATTTTCACAACGTTGAGTCTTCCAATCCAAGAACATGGTATATCTCTCCATCTGTTGGTATCATCTATAATTTCTTTCATCAGTGTCTTATAGTTTTCAGCATACAGGTCTTTTGTCTCCTTAGGTAAGTTTATTCCTAGGTATTTTATTATTTTTGCTGCAATGGTAAATGGGAGTGTTTCCTTAATTTCTATTTCAGATTTTTCATCATTAGTGTATAGGAATGCAAAAGATTTCTGTGCATTAATTTTGGTTCCTGCTACTTTACCAAATTTGTTGATTAGTTCCTGTAGTTTTCTGCTGGCATCTTTAGGATTCTCTATGTATAGTATTATGTCATCCGCAAACCATGACAGTTTTAGTTCTTATTTTCCGATTTGGATTCCCCTTATTTCTTTTTCTACTCTGATTGCTGTGGCTAAAACTTCCAAAGCTATGTTGAATAATAGTGGTGAGAGTGGACAACCTAATCTTCTTCCTGATCTTAGAGGAAATGGTTGCAGTTTTTCACCACTGAGAAAGATGTTGACTGTGCATTTGTCATATATGGCCTTTATTATGTTGAGGTAAGTTCCCACTATGTGTACTTTTTGGGTCTGTTTGCTAGTATTTTGTTGATGATTTTTGCATCTATGTTCATCAATGATATTGGCCTTCAGATTTTTTTGGTGACATCTGTGTCTGTTTTTTGTATCAGGGTGGTGGTGGTCTTTAGAATGAGTTTGGAGGTGTTCCTCCCTCTGTTATATTTGGAAGCTTTTGAGAAGCACAGGTGTTAGCTCTTCTCTAAACGTTCAATAAAATTCACTTGTGAATTCACTTGGTCCTGGGCTTTTGTTTGTTAGAAGATTTTAAATCACAGCCTTGATTTCAGTGCTTGTGATTGGTCTGTTTATGTTTTCTCTTTCTTCCTGGTTCAGTCTCGGAAGGTTGTGCTTTCTAAGAATATTTCTATTACTTCCAGGTTGTCCATTTTATTGGCATATAGTTGCTTGTAGTAATCTCTCATGATCCTTTATATTTCTGTATTGTCAGTTTTTACTTCTTTTCATTTCTAATTCTGTTGATTTGAGTATTCTCTCCTTTTTTCTTAATGAGTCTGATTAATGGTTTATCAATTTTGTTTATACTCTCAAAGAATCAGCTTTTATTTTTATTGATCCCTGCTATTGTTTCCCTCATTTCTTATTCATGTATTTCTGATCTGATTTTTATGATTTCTTTTCTTCTGCTAACTTTGTTACTTTTTTCTTCTTCTTTTTCTAATTGGTTTAAGTGTAAGATTAGGTTCTTTATTTGAGATTTTTCATTTTTCTTGAGGTACAATTGTATTGCTATAAACTCTCTTAGAACTGCTTTAGCTGTATCCCATAGGATTTGGGTCATTGTGCTTTCACTGTCATCTGTTTTTGGGTATTTTTTGATTTCCTCTTTGATTTCTTCAGAGTTCTCTTGGTTATTTAGTAGCATATTGTTTAGCCTCCATGTGTTTGTATTTTTTACAGTTTTTTCACTTGTAACTGATATCTAGTCTCATAGCATTGTGGTCAGAAAAGATACTTGATATGACTTCAATTTTCTTAAATTTACCAATGCTTTGTGACCCAAGATATGATCTAAGGCCGGAGAATGCCCCATGAGTACTTGAGAAGAAAGTATATTCTGTTGTTTTTGAATGGAATGTCCTAAAAATATCAATTAAGTCCATCTTGTCTAATGTGTCATTTAAAGCTTGAATTTCCTTTTTTATTTTCATTTTAGATAATCTGTCCTTTCATGAAAGTGGGATGTTAAAGTCTCTTACTTTTATTGTGTTACTGTGGATTTCCACTTTTATGGCTATTAGCATTTAGCTTATGAGGTGCTCCTATGTTTGGTGCATAAATATTTACAATTGTTATATCTTCTTCTTGGATTGATCCCTTGATCATTATGTAGTGTCCTTCTTTGTCTCTTGTAATCATCTTTATTTTAAAATCTATGTCTATTTTGTCTGATATGAGTACTGCTACTCTAGCTTTCTTATGATTTCCATATGCATGGAATATCTTTTTCCATCCCCTCACTTTCAGTCTGTATGTGTCCCTAGGTCTGAAGTGGGTCTCTTGTAGACAGAATTTATACGGATCTTGTTTTTGTATCCATTCAGCCAGTCTATGTCTTTTGGTTGGGGCATTTAATCCATTTACATTTAAGGTAATTATCAGTATGTATGTTCCTATTACCATTTTCTTTGTTGTTTTGGGTTTGTTATTGCAGGTCTTTTCCTTCTCTTGTGTTTCCTCCCCAGAAAAGTTCCTTTAGCATTTGTTATAAAGCCGGTTTGGTGGTGCTGAATTCTCTTAGCTTTTGCTTGTCTGTAATCTTTTAATTTCTCCATCAAAACTGAATGAGATCCTTGCTGGGTAGAGTAATCTTCATTGTAGGTTTTTCCATTTCATTACTTTAAACATGGCCTGCCACTCCCTTCTGGCTTGCAGAGTTTCTGCTGAAAGATCAGCTGTTAACCTTCTGTAGATTCCCTTTTATGTTATTTGTTGCTTTTCCCTTGCTGCTTTTTATAGTTTTTTTCTGTATTTAATTTTTGATAGTTTGATTAATATGTGTCTTGTGTTTCTCCTTGGATTTATCCTGTATGGGACTCTCTGCATTCTGGAGTTGATTGACTATTTCCTTTCCCATATTAGGGAAGTGTTCAACTATAATCTCTTCAAATATTTTTTTAGTCCTTTACTTTTTCTATTCTTCTTCTGGAACCTTAAAATTCGAATGTTGGTGCATTTAATGTTGTCCCAGATGTCTCAGAGTCTGCCCTCAATTCTTCTCATTCTTTCTTTCTTTATTCTGCTCTGCGGTAGTTATTTCCCCTTTTTTATCTTCCAGGTCACTTATCCGTTCTTCTGCCTCCATTATTCTGCAATTGATTCCTTCTAGAGAATATTTAATTTCACTTATTATTTTGTTCATTATTGTTTGTTTGCTCTTTAGTTCTTCTAGATCCTTGTTATATGTTTCTTGTATATTCTCCATTCTTTTTCCACAACTTTGGATCATCTTTACTATCATTACTCTGAATTCTTTTCCAGTTACACTGCCTATTTCATCTTCATTTGTTTGGTCTGGTGGGTTTTTACTTTTCTATTTCATCTTCTGTGTATTTCTTGGTCTTCTCATTTTGCTTAACTTACTGTGTTTGGGATCTATTTTTCTCAGGCTTCAGGTTGATAGTTGCCTCTGTTTTTGGTGTCTGCCCCTAGTGGGTAAGGTTTGTTCTGTGGGTTGTGTAGGCTTCCTGGTGGAGGGGACTGGTCCCTCTGTTTTGCTGGATGAGCCTGGATCTTGTCTTTCTGGTGGTCAGGACCATGTCCAGTGGTGTGTTTTGGGGTGTCTGTGAACTTATTATGATTTTAGGCAGCCTCTCTGCTAATGGGTGGTGATGTGTTCCTGTCTTGTTAGTTGTTTGGCATGGGGTGTCCAGCACCAGAGTTTGCTGGTCATTGAGTGGAGCTGGGTCATAACATTGAGATGGAGATCTCTGGGATCTCTCTCCATGGAGAGCTTTTGCTGTTTGATATTATGTGGAGCCAGGAGGTCTCTGGTGGACCAATATCCTGAACTGAGCTCTCTGACTTCAGAAGCACAGGCCTGACACCTGGTCAGAGCACCAAAACCCTGTCAGGCACAGGGCTCGGAAAAAAGGAAGAAAAAAAAAGAAATTAAATAAAATAGAGTTATTAAAATAAAAAATTATTTTAAAAATTTAAAGAGTAATAAAAAAAGAAGAGAGCAACCAAACCAATAAACAAATCCACCAATGATAACAAGCACTAAAAACTATGCTAAGATAAACATAGAAATCAGAAACTAGTCAGTCACATATAACAAACCCCAAGTCTACAGTTGCTCCCAACTTCTACCACCTCAATTTTGGGATGATTCATTGTCTAGTCAGGTATTCATAGATGAAATGTTATCAAGTTGATTGTCAAGATTCAATCCACTGCTCCTGAGGCTTCACAGAGAACTTTTCCTTTCTCTTCTTTGTTTGCACAGCTCTTGTGGTTCAGCTTTGGATTTGACCCCACCTCTGCATATAGGTTGCCCCCTGACAACTGTTCTTCACCCAGACAGGAGGGGGTTAAAGAAGCGGCTGATTAGGGTGCTCTCACTCACTCAGGCAGAAGGGAGAGAGGTGTATTGAATGTGGGGTGAACCTGCAGTGGCACAGGCCAGCATGATATTGAAACAGCCTGAGACATGCTATGTATTCTCCCAGGAAAGTTGTCCCTGGATCAGAGGTCCCTGGCAGAGGCAGAATGCACAGGCTCCCAGGAGGTGTGTGAATAGTGACCTGTGCTTGCATACAAGCTTCGTGGTGGCTGCAACAGCAGCCTTAACATTTCATGCTGTCTCTGGTGTCCATGCTGTTAAATACTGTGCCCACCTGTCTCTGAAGCATGTTTAGGCAGTGTTATGAATCTCCTCTCCTCACACACCTTGTAGCAATTTTCTCTTGACTCTTAGGCAGTTCCAGACTTAGTACAGTTCTTAGTTTCAGACTCTTAGTACAGTTCCTGTACTTCGTCCCATTTAGCTGTGGAGCACTAGCTCCCTTCAGGCTGTGTTCATGCAGCCAACCCCAATCCTCTCCCTGGGATCTCACCTCCAAAGCCCGAACCTCATCTCCCAGCCTCCACTCAACTCAGTGGGTAAGCAGCCGAGCCTCTAAGGCTGGTGGATGCTGGTTGACACCGATCTCCTGTGTGGGAATCTCTCTGCTTTTCCCTCTGCACCTCTGTTGCTGTACTCTCTTCCATGGCTCCAAAGATTCCCCCCAGCCCACCCCCCATATCCATCAGTGAAGGGGCTTCCAAGTGTGTGGAAACTTTTCCTCCTTCACAGCTCCCTCCCAGAGGTGCAGATCCTGTCCCTATTCTTTTGTCTCTTTTCTTTTTTGTTTTGCTCTACCCAGGTACATAGGGAGTTTCTTGACTTTTGGGAGGTCTTAGGTCTTCTGCCAGTATTCAGTTGGTGTTTTGTAGGAGTTTTGTCCACAGGTAGATGTATTTTTGATGTATCTGTGGAGAGGAAGGTGATCTCTACATCTTACTCTTTAGCCATCTTGAAATTCCTCCTAACTTTCTTTTTATTTTAAAATATCTAAGCAATTTTAAAGTCATATATGTGAAAGATCCATAAAAATCTTCATGATTGTTATGTAGGTTTTAATATGCTTGAAGGTAGGAAGGTTTTATTTATGAGACATAGAAAATATCTAATCTCTTTACATCTTAAATAAATCCAACTGTTCATAGAAATATGCAAAAAAATAAATATGACAGCATAATGACTAAACAATCAGGGGTCAGCAAAGTATGGCCAAAGACCAAATCTAGAACACTGCCCATTTTTGTAAACAAAGTTTTATTGGAATACAGTTATGTTCATATTTTTATGAATTGTCTATGATTGCATATACACTACAAGGGTTGTGGAGTTGAATAATTAATACCAATACTTTATGGCTTACACAGCCTAAATATTTTTACTCTAAGACCTTTTAAGAAAAAGTTTGCTAATCCCTGAAATGTATCATCAAAACTACCTACACAGCAAGATTTTACATTTGTACAATATGGTATTATCCTTTGCCATTATGGTTAATTAAAATAAAAATAATGGAAGATTAATGTTGGAAGAATCTTTACAATTATATAATATGTAAAACCTTGTCCTGGACAAGATAAAAGACTTGCAAGTGACAGTTCTAGGATGTAAACCACAGCCATAATTTTTTAATCTCCTATATGATACTTTTTCCTAAGTACTTTGATCTCATACTTTTAAATATAGAGACAAACCTTGAGGAAGATACATACAAAGTAGGATAAATTTACCAGAATGATAACATCAATCTATGTGAAAATTATTAAGAAAGATAATGACAAAAGTGAAAGTAGATTTCTGGATTTTGGTAATGGAGAACTAGAATCTATTATATCATCTTTTCCTGTTAACAGCTCTACACTCTTGGCAAAATATGTTAAAAAGAAAAAAGACACTACCTTAAGTATTGAAGGGCAAATAAAAGCAGGCAGAAATGGGAGATGAAACTACATTTGGAGCTAACTGCTGAACAGCTGTCAACAAAGGAACACTGGAACCTACCAAAAAAGATACCTTACATCTAAGGACAAAGGAGAAGCCATGGCAAGATGGTATGAAGGGTGCATTTGTGATAGAATTAAGTCCCATACCTGCTGGGTGGGTGAACCACAGATGGCAGAACAATTGTACCACAGATGTTATCTCACTGGAGTGAAAGTTCTGAGCCCCACATCAGGCTTCCTAGCCTGGGGGTCCAGAAATGGGAGGAGGAGTCCCCAGAGAGTCTGGCTTTGAAGGCCAGTGAGATTTGACTACAGGACTTCCACAGGACTGGAGGAAACAGGAACTCCACTCCAGAGGGCACACAAAGGGTCTTGTGTGCACCAGGATGCATGGGAAAAAAGCAGTATCACCATAGGAGAATGGGCCAGACCTGCCTGCTGGCATTGGAGGGTCTCCTGCAGAGGTGGCTGGTGGCTGTGGATCACTGTGTGGATGAAGACACTGGCAACAGAAGTTCTGGGAAGTACTCATTGGCTTGAGCCCTCCCAGAGGCTGCCATTAACCACACCATTAGCCTGTAGGCTCCAGTGCTGGGATGCCTCATGCCAAACAACCAACAGGGAGGGAACACAGCCCCACCCATTAGCAGACAAGTGGATTAAAGTTTTATTGAGCACATCCTTGCCCACAAGAGGGACAAGACCCATCCCAACCCACCACCAGACCCTCCCATCAGGAAGCTTGCATAAACATCTTAGATAGCTTCATCCACTAGAGGGAAGACAGCAGAAGCAAGAAGAACTACTATCCTGAAGCCTGTGGAATGAAAACGACAATCACAGAAAGTTAGATGAAATGAAAAGGCAGAGGATTATGTCCCCGATGAAGGAACAAGATAAAACCCCAGAAAAACAACTAACTGAAATGTAGATAGGCAACCTTCCAGAAAAAGAATTTAAAATAATGATAATGAAGATGATCCAGAATATCAGAAAAAGAATGGAAGAAAAGATCGAGAAGATACAAGAAATATTTAACAAAGACTTAGAAGAACTAAAGAGCAAACAAACAGAGATGAACGGTACAATAACTGAAATGAAAAATACACTAGAAGGAATCAATAGCAGAATAACTGAGGCAGAAGAATGGATAAGTGACCTGGAAGACAGAAAGGTGGAAATCACTGCCACAGAACAGAATAAGGAAAAAAGAACGAAAAGAAATAAGACAGTCTAAGAGACCTCTGGGACAACATTAAATGCACTAAGATTCACATTATAGGGACCCTAGATGGAAAAGAGAGAGAGAAAGGACCTCTTTTAAGGACTACTCTTCAAAGAAAATATGTGAAGAGATAATAGCTGAAAACTTCCCTAACATGAGAAAGGAAATAGTCACCCAAGTCCAGAAAGCACAGAGAGCCCCAGGCAGGATAAATCCAAGGAGGAACATGCCAAGACACACAGTAATCAAATTGACAAAGATTAAATACTAAGAAAAATTATTAAAAGCAACAAGGGAAAAGCGACAATGAAAGACAAAGGAACTCCCAAAATGTTATCAGCAGATTTCTCAGCAGAAACTCTGAAGGCCAGTAGGGAACAGCATGATATATTTAAAGTGAGGAAAGGGAAGAACCTATAACCAAGAATACTCTACCCAGCAAGGCTCTCATTCGGATTTTACAGAGAAATCAAAAGCTTACAGACAAGCAAAAGCTAAGAGAATTCAGCACCACTAGACTGGCTTTGCAACAAATGCTAAAAGAACCTCTCTGGGCAGGAAAGAGACAAGCAACTTAAAACAACATTGCACATATATAGAATGCTGTATCAAAACCTCATTGGTATAGCAAATCCAAAAACTATGGTAGACACACACACAAAAGAAAAAGCAACCCAAACACAACACTAAAGATAGCTATCAAACCACAAGAGAAGAGAAAAAGAGAGGAAGGGAAGAAAAAATACCTACAAAAACAAACCCAAAACAAGTAAGAAAGTGGCAATAGGAACATACATATTAAGAATTACCTTTAATGTAAGTGGACTAAATGCCCCAACCAAAAGACATAGACTGGCTGAATAGATACAAAAACAAAACCAGTACATATGCTGTCTACAAGAGACCCACTTCAGACATAAGGAAACATACAGACTGGAAGTGAAGGGATAGAAGAGGTATTCCACGCAAATGGAAATCAAAAGAAAGCTGGAGTAGCAATACTCATATCAGATGAAATAGAGTTTAAAATTGAGATTGTTATAAGAGACAAAGAAGGACACTACATAATTATCAAGGGGTCAACCCAAGAAGAAGATATAACAATTGTAAATATATATGCACCCAACATAGGAGAAACTCAATATATAAGACAAATACTAACAGCCATAAAGGGAGAAATCTACAGTAATACAATAATAGTGTTACTTTCATTAGTGGAGAAATTATCCTGACAGAAAATCAGTAAGGAAACACAGACCTTAAATTACCAGATGGACTTAATTGATATTTATAGAACATTCTATCCAAAAGCAGCAGAATACACATTATTCTCAAGTGCACACAGAACATTCTCCAGGATTGACCACATGCTGGGTCACAGATTGAGCCTCTGTAAATTTGAGAAAATTGAAATCATATCAAGCATCTTTTCTGAGCATAATACTATGAGATCAGAAATATACTACAAGAAAAAAAAACTGTAAGGGTCTTCCCTGGTGGCACAGTGGTTAAGAATCTGCCTGCCAATGCAAGGGACGTGGGTTCAAGCCATGGTCCAGGAAGATCCCACATGCCACGGAGCAACTAAGCTCATGTGTCACAACTACTTAGTCTGTGCTCTACAGCCCATGAGCCACAACTACTGAGACCATGTGCCACAACTACTGAACCTGTATGCCACAAATACTGAAGCCCATGTGCCTAGAGCCTGTGCTCTGTAACAAGAGAAGCCACCACAATGAGAAACCCGCACACTACAACAAAGAGTAGCCTTCACTCATCGCAACTAGAGAAAGACCACATGCAGCAATGAAGACCCAATGCAGCCAAAAGAAAAAAGGAACAAAAAACTGTAAAAAACACAAACACATGGAGATCAAACAGTATACTTCCAAACAACCAATGGATCACTGAAGAAATCAAAGAGGAAATCAAAAAATACCTAGAAGCAAATGACAATGAAAATATGATAACCCAAAACCTATGGGATGCTGCAAAAGAAGTTCTAAAAGGGAAGTTTATAGCAATACGGAAAGCAAGAAATATCTCAAAGAAACAACCTAACTTTACACCTAAAGCAACTAGAGAAAGAAGAAGAAACAAAACCTAAAATTAGTAGAAGGAAAGAAATCATAAAGATCAGAGCAGAAATAAATGAAATAGAGACAAAGAAAACAATAGCAAAGATCAATGAAACTAAAAGCTCGTTCTTTGACAAGATAAACAAAATTGATAAACCTTTAGCCAGACTCATCAAGAAAAAAGAGAGAGGATTTAAATTAATAAAATTATTAATGAAAATGGAGAAGTTACAATGGACACCACAGAAATACAAAGGATCATAAGAGACTACTACAAACAACTGTATGCCAATAAAATGGATAACCTGCAAGAAATGAACAAATTCTTAGAAATGTACAACATTCCCATACTGGACAAGGAAGAAATAGAAAATATGAACAGAACAATCACAAGCAATGAAATTGAAACTGTGATTAAAAACTCCCAACAAACAAAAGTCCAGGACCTGATGGCTTTAGAATAGCCAACATCTATCCTTCTGAAACTGTTCTAAAAAATTTCAGAGGAAGGAAAACTCCCAAACTTATTCTATGAGGTCACCATCACCCTGATACCAAAATCAGACAAAAATATCACAAAAAAATGGAAAATTACAGACCAATATCACTGATGAACATAAATGCAAAAATAGTCAACAAAATGCTAGGAAACAAAATCCAACAGCATATTAAAAGGATTATACACCATGATCAAGTGGGATTTATCCCAGTGATGCAAAGATTTTTCAATATCCATAAATCAATCACTGTGATACAGCACATCAACAAATTGAAGAATAAAAACCATATGATCATCTCAATAGAAGCAGAAAATATTTTGAAAAATTCGACACCAATTTATGAAAAAACTCTCCAGAAAGTAGGCATAGAGAGAACTTACCTGAACATAATAAAGGCCATATATGACAAACCTACCACTAACATCATACTCAATGGTGAAAAACTAAAAGCATTTCCTCTATGTTCATGAATAAAGCAAGGATTTCCACTCTTGCCAGTCTTATTCAACATCGTTTTGGAAGTCCTAGCTATGATGATCAGAGAAGAAAAAGAAATAAAAATAATCCAAATTGGAAAAAGAAGTTAAATTGTCACTGTTTGTAAATGACATTATAATATACATAGAAAATCCTAAAGGTGTTACCAGAAAATTACTAGCGCTCATCAATGAATTTAAGTTGCAGGTTACAAAATTAATAAACAAATCTGTTGCATTTCTACACACTAACAACAAAGATCAGAAAGAGAATTCAAGAAGCAATTCCATTTATTAATACCATCACATCAAAATGAATAAAATACCTAGGAATAAACCTACCTAAGGAGACAAAAGACCTGTACTCTGAAAAATATGATATGCTGGTGAAAGAAATCAAAGACTACACAAACAGATGGAAAGATATACCATGTTCTTGGATTGGAAGTCAATATTGTCAAGAGGACTATACTACCCAAGGCAGTCTACAGATTCAATGTAATGCCTTTCAAATTACCAATGGCATTTTTCACATAATTAGAACAAAACGTTTTAAAATTTGTATGAAAACACAAAAGATGACCAATAGCCAAAACAATCTTGAGGAAGAAAAATGGAGCTGGAGGTATCATGCTCCCTGACTTCAGACTATAGTACAAAGCTACAGTCATCAAAACTGTATAGTACTGGCAGAAAAACAGAAATATAGATCAATAGAACAGGATAGAGAGCCCCAAAATAAACCCCCACACACATGGTCTATTAATCTACTACAAAGGAAGCAAGACTACACAATGGAGGAAAGACAGTGTGTTCAATAAATGGTGCTGGGAAAACTGGACAGCTACATTAAAAAAAATGAAATTAGGCCATTCTTTAACACCATACACAAAAATAAACTGAAAAGGGATTAAAGACCTAAATGTGAGACTGGAAAAAATAAAACTCTTAGAGGAGAACATAGGCAGGACACTCTCTAACATAAGTCACAGCAATATCTTTTTCATCCATCTCCCAGAGTAATGGAAATAAAAACAAAAATAAACAAATGAGACCTAATTAAACTTAAAAGCTTTTGCACAACAAAGGAAACCATAAACAACAAAAAAAAAGACAACCCACAGAATGGGAGAATATATTTGCAAATGATGTGACTGACAAGGGATTAGTCTCCAATATTTACAAACAGCTCATGCAGCTTAATATCATCAAAACAAACAACCCAATCAAAAAATGGACAGAAGACCTAAATAGACATTTCTCCAAACAAGCCATACAGGCAGTCAAGAGGCACATATAAAGATGTTCAACACTGCTAAATATCAGAGAAATGTAATTCAAAACTACAATGAGATATCACCTCACACCAGTCAAAATGGCTATCATTAAAAAACTCCACAAATAGCAATTGCTGGAGTGGGTGTGGAGAGGAGGGAACCCTCATGCACTTTTGATGGGAATGTAAATTGGTACAGCTACTGTGGAGAACAGTATGGAAGTTCCTTAAAAAAACTAAAAATAAAGCTACCATACAATCTTGCAATACCATTCCTGGGCATACATCCAGAGAAAAATTTGGTCTGAAAAGATACATACACCCCAATGTTCACTGCAGCACTGTTTACAATAGCCAAGACATGTAAGCAACCTAAATGTCTGAAAGAGGAATGGATAAAGAAGATGTGGTACATATATACAATGGAATATTACTCAACCATTAAAAAGAATGAAATAATGCCATTTGCAGCAACATGGATGGACCTAGAGATTGTCATACTGAATGAAATAAGTCAGACAGAGAAAGAGAAATATCATATATTGCTTATATGCGGGATCTACAAATAAATGTTACAAATGAACTTGTTTTACAAAACAGAAACAGGCTCACAGATGTAGAGAATGAACTTATGGTTACCAGGGGGGAAGAGTAGGGGGAAGTGATAGTTAAGGAGTGTGGGATTGACATGTACACACTGCTATATATAAAAGGGATAACTACGTCTCATTTTGAATTATGGTTTTCTCAGGGTATATGCCCAACTATGTTGTCCATAGTTGTTGTATCAATTTACATTCCCACCAACAGTGCAGGAGGGTTCCCTTTTCACCACACCCTCTCCAGCATCTATCATTTCTAGATTTTTTGATAATGACAATTCTGACCAATATGAGGTGATACCTCATTGTAGTTTTGATTTGCATTTCTCTTAAAATTAGTGATGTTGAGCACCTTTTCATGTGCCTCTTGGCCATCTGTATGTCTTCTTTGGTGAAAAGTCTCTTCATTTTTTAATTGGGTTTAGTTTTTTGATATTGAACTCCATGAGCTGTTTGTATATTTTGGAGATTAATCCTTTGTCCGTTGTTTCATTTGCAAATATTTCCTCCCATTCTTAGGGTTGTCTTTTTGTTTTGTTTATGGTTTCCTTTTCTGTGCAAAAGCATTTAAGTTTAATTAGGTTCCATTTGTTTATTTTTGTTTTTATTTTCATGACTCTAGGGAGTGGGTCAAAAAAGATCTTGCTGTGGTTTATGTCAAAGAATGTTTTTCCTATGTTTTCCTCTAAGAGGTTAGCACTATTTACAGTAGCTATGGAAGCAGCCTGTCCATCAACAGATGAATGGATAAAGAAGATGTGGCACATATATGCAATGGAATATTAGTCATAAAAAGAAATGAAATTGAGTTATTTGTAGTGAGGTGGATGGACCTAGAGTCTGTCAATCAGAGTGAAGTAAGTCAGAAAGAGTAAAACAAATACCATATGCTAACACATATATATGGAATCTAAAAACAAATGGTACTAATGACCCTAGTGGCAGGGAAGGAATAAAGACATAGACATAGAGAATGGACTTGAGGACACGGAGGGGGAGGGGGAAGCTGGGGCAAAGTGAGAGTAGCATTGACATATATACACCACCAAATGTAAAATAGACAGCTAGTGGGAAGCAGCAGCATAGCACAGGGAGATAAGCTTGGTGCTTTGCAGTGACCTAGAGGGGTGGGATAGGGAGGGTGGGAGGGAGGTTCAAGAGGGAGGGGACATGGGGATATATGTATGCATATGGCTGATTCACTTTGTTGTACAACAGAAACTAACACAACATTGTAAAACAATTATACTCCAATAAAGATGTATAAAAAATAAATAAAAGTAACTCTTGACAGGAAAATTAAATAAATAAAAAGTAAATAAAATGTATAATCAGCAAGGACCTACTGTATAACCCAGGAAACTCTTCTCAGTATTATGTAACAGCCTAAATGGGAATATGATTTGAAAAAAAAATAGATACTTGTATATGTATAACTGAATCACTTTTCTTTACACCTGAAACTTTCACAATATTGTTAGTCAATTATAGTCTAATATATAACAAAAAGTTGAAAAAAGGGGAACTTGAAGAAGGGGAACAAAATAGCATTGCATGAATTTTTCATTTTTATTTGTTTTATTTAAAATTTTTGTATATTTATTTTTGCCTGAGGGCACACTCCATTCAACTCCAAGCAAGGTGGCTAAAATTTGGATGAAAAACTTGCAGTCTTTCTAGCTGAGGGACATAGAAGTCAGAATTTTCTGTGACCATAGCAACTGGAAAATGAGGAAGGATTTCTGAAACAGAGAGAGAGACACACAGGGGAGAGGCTCTAAATTCTGTATGTAAAGTCTACCCAAATTATGGCTGACTCCTGCAACTTCAATTGTTACCCATGCGGGAATTACAGAGTTTGGAGATTTAGTTCAGCCATGTTAACGGCTTGTTGAAACAACAACAACAAAATGAATACTATTCAGAGGGATAAAACAAAAATTCAGAGTCTTTTCAAATCAAAATATCCACAATACAATCTAAAATTATTAGTCATATAAATGAGAATATGCGATCCATACTCAAGAGAAAATATAATCAGTAAATTTGGAGATAAGTATACCCATATAATAAAATCTGCAAAGATTTTAAAGCAGGTATGCTCAAAGACATTAAGGAGAATATACTTATAATAAACACATTTTAAGTTTAAGCAGAGAAATAGAATATATTAAAAATAACAAAGGTAAATTCTAGAACCAATAACACACTGTATAATGTGAAAAAAATTACTGGTTGGACTTAATAGCAGATTACAGAAGAAAGAGTTAATAAACTACTATAAATTTATCCAATCAGAAGAACAAAGAGAAAAAAATTTGAACACTGCCTCAGAGATATGTCAGATAATAGGAATTCTAGAATAAAAGGAGAGAGATACTGGAGCATAAAAATTATTTAAAAATAATATCCAAGTTAGTTTTGCTTCTGTTTAGCAGGTAGAAAGTTACAAGAGCATATGGTCCCTATCTAACAATGAGTAAAACTGGAAAATCTACAAAATCATAACTTTTCTTGTTTGCTAACAACTATTATAACTCTGAACTCTTCATGTTTTTCAAAATCAGTATAACCAAAATTCCCTGGGATGCACAGATGCAACATATGTGAAAGAAGCAAAATCAACATCACTTCTGTAGAAAGGGTCTTTGCCATAGAAACTCTGACACTAGAATTTCACCGGCCACGGAAGCTGTCCATGGGAACTAACAGTTCTCCCATTTGGATGAGTATAAAGTAGCAGATTCACTTTTTTACAGATTAATCTCCTCTTTTCTTCCCTCCAAGATGTGGGAAGTTGGGCACATCTTTGTTTTAAAATACAGTATGAAAATTAAATAATTCTTTTGGGTCCAGCTGGAATAATAATGGCCAATATTTATTAAGTGCTTACAACGTACCATGTTCTTTTAGTTGTTATTACACTTAATCCTCCTACTAAACCTATTAAGTAGTTACTATTATCATCCCCACTTCACAGATGAGGAAACTCATTCCCTGAGAGCGCGGGTCCCCAACCCCTGGGCCGCGGACTGATATATCAGTCCACAGCCTGTTAGGAACTGGGCCACACAGCAGGAGGTGAGCAGCGGGTGAGCGAGCAAAGCTTCATCTGCTGCTCTGTATAGTTCACATTACTGCCTGAACCATACCCCCTCCGCCCCCGCCCACCCCATCCGTGGAAAAGTTGTCTTCCACAAAACCAGTGCCAAAAAGGTTGGGGACAGCTGCCTGAGAGGACTTTCTTTCCTAAAGTCACAGAGCTACTAAATGGTGGTGCTAATATTAAGACCCGGGCGATCTTTGTGCTGAATCCACATTGTTAATTAACTTTGTGCTATGCTCTCTTCCCTCTAGAACAGAAAGTGTACAAGTCTAAAGCATTAGCTTATTGGATAGCAGTTTAGAAAGTTGGAAAAGTTAAGTAGGTAAGAGGTAGGAAAGAAATATCGGTCTCAATCATCTTTAGTGACTCAGCATACTTTAATGGCTTCAATATGCTCATATATCTCTTATACAATTTTGACTTTAAAAGACCCTATAAACATATTTAACTGTACTGGGCATCTTTATTTTGCTCAGTTGCTCAGAATATGTTGCTGTTCATACTCACTGATCATATGAAGTGTTAAAATATTACTGTCATTCCCCACAATTACTTAGTTAAAACTCCTATTATTATAATATTGTGGTTTTCAAAAAGAAAAAATATGCTACAGACCTAAAAGATTTAAAAAACAGTATAATTATCTTTACTGTCATTTCAGTAGTTTTAAAAATTGTGACTCCATTCAGATAAATATTGCCTTGCTTCTTTATTCTTTGATGTCTTTTAAATAGAAAGTAAACTGTGACATGAAATAAATAAAAATAAAAAATAGAGACCTTGGCCTTGCTATAAGTGACAGACAAATTGAAGAACAAGGTGAAGATTAAACTCTAGCTTCATTTCTTCTTTATCATCTGCTCTCTATAGAGCCCTTCAAATCTTCTGCCCATATGGGCTGTCTCCATGTTCAGTACTGTCCTTGATCTTTGCCTTGGGATCTCTTATAATGATACTCCAGTTCACTGAGCAGATTGCTAGATTGTTCAGCCAACTTGGCATTGGCACCTGGAAGGTACTTGATTACGTGGCTCCCACTCTGTCCAACTTCTGGGTTTGTCTGTATAAAATAAGACTGAATTCAGCAGTGCAGCTATTCACTTACATTTGAGATGTATGAGTGTTCCATTTAATTGGAATTGAAAGCAAAAAATTAAAAGGATTAAGAAAAAGTTAAAAATCAGCAAAAGGAAACTGGGATCATTTTTCTGTGTGACGTCTTTGAGCTTCTCAATCAGAGGAAGATTATCAACATAGCAAATATAAGTGGAAAAAATAATTGAGAATCTTGTATAATAATCATAGCATTCAAGTAGAGAGAATACTAAAAATTATGCATTGAATTATGAACAGAGTTCTTCATTAACTAATACTATGTTGATTCAATAATTTGGTGTCTCTAACATTTCTTTGGGTGATATAATTTTATAGGCATGGAAGGAATCTCAGCAGTGCATATAAACATCCAAAAGAGAACAGGGGAAATGTTAGTGAAAGAGTTTGGGGGTTTTCAGGGTTCTATGTTTAAGTGCCAGACAGAATTAATTTTTATGAATTCCCCAGTGATCTAGTGATGGAATTAAAATAAAACATTCAATCAGAAGGGGAAAAATATTTATCTATTCATATGAATATATGCTATATAGAAATAAATCCATATTTCTAGAGTTACATACTCTTATTCATAAAATATATATACATATATTTATATTTCTAGAGTTAAGGAATATTAAAATTTTTAAATGAATTTTATTTTTTGAAGATGTATTCACATTATTCAATATATTCCACAGTTATAAAAAATGGAATGATGTCCATTCATCTTGTCCTCAGATGTTACTGATTGCTTATGTATGCTTGCACAGCTATTCTGTACATGTACTAGAAAGTAAATATATAAACTTAAATATTTTCCCTTTTTACTCAATGGTATTTTACTACATGCAGCAATCTGCATTTTTGGAGGATTTTTTAAGTTTATAAACATATGTTTATGTATATTTATTTCATCAAGCTTCTTTATTAATTTTTTTAATGACTGAATGTGGGTGAATCTTAATTAAATTAATTTTTCATTCAGCTTCTGCCAATGTGGCCATGAGGGAATGTGGATCCAAACTGGTAAAATCTTACAATTCTCTAAAAGAAGCCAATGGTTAAAATTTTTATGGTAACTCTCCCACATTTTAAATGCAGGTACTAATTTAAATGTTTTTTTAGAAAACTAAGCAATGTATATAAATTACGTCTGCAAGTTAAATCTGACAAGTGGGTCAGTCACTGTCTACTTAAAAAAAAAATCTTTGCATTGTTAAATTTGAAAAATCAGTGGATGAAGAAGCATATGTGTAATATCCACTCTATATAAATGTGGACACAATACCCTATTGATCTTCTTTCATAAAAATAATTTAAATATGTGATATTATCACTGAACATAAATATTTTATTTTGAAACTAAACAAGTTACCAAATTGGGCCAGCAAGCAGGAGAAAAGCATACTGTTGTCTCTTTCTATAAGATGCTACCTTAGCAGCATATATAATAAAAGTTGTTTTTTCTTATTTTTCCAATTAATTTTAATTGTTAGCTTTATTTTCTCAAAAGTTACACATATGCATACTTTAAAAGGTAAAATGTTTCTATGATTCTTTTAATTTTGAAAAAGCTATTTCCTTTCCCATCCTACAGACACTCAGTTCTTATTCTTAGGAGGCAGCCACTTCAATTCCTTTGCTATTTTTTCCTAGTATTTGCCTTCTTTTCTCACAAAAAGCTTATACTAATACTTCTTGATTGTCTAAATTTTAGATATTACTTACTGACTTCCTATTTTCAATAATTATAATTTAGCTTGACACACACTTCCTTCATCCCTATTTTCCCAATTTCTCAATCATAATTTTTGGTGAGATCAGAGTTTGGTATTTACCATATCACCACTGAACTCTATAGTATACTATGATTGCCTATCCTTTCTTACCTTGCTTTTTGTTTTCTCAGGAGATTATTATCAGCTTTTTTTTCCCCAGCTGTTTACTGCTATGTATCTATTACTAATTTGTTTCTCTACCTCTCAAAGTAGTCAAACCTTTGGTCATCAATGAGTTTCTTCCTCTTTCTTTCCTATTTCTTTTTCTTTTCTCTCTCTTTGTCTTAGACATTCTCTCTGGAGCCTTCACTTCTGCTCCTGATGAACTGTTCTTTGGCTTGTTGTAAACCATCTCATCACTGGCACTTAATGTCTAGGTTGCTTGAAGCCTCTACTGCTTCTTCATGAAGTATCTGCTTTTGTAAGCCTTTGTCACTGACAAGGGAGTTTTCAGTTGTTCTGGTATCATGGAAAATGTCAGAGTAGAGAAATAAACCACCACGGGTATGGTGATTGGTTAGAAGACAGATATGGAGAAGAAATTTTGAGAATTTGAGAAGTTAGGTCAAGCTGACCTAAGGGAAGATAATAAAATACCTCAAATAACTTCACTCATCCTCTTTTGTCTTTATGTCTAGAACACTATTTTCCCTCTCTGCACAATGTCCCTTATTTTGTTTTCTTATTTTAAATCTTCACCAGTCTTGTGACATGGTTTTTAAAAATAGAAACACTTTATTTCTTTGAATGAAAGGAATGAGACTACATTGGTATCAACAGATAACTTCTTTAAAGGCAATTTTATATGTTCTCTGACATAGAGAGGCAAATCAAAATAATGTTATTTTAAGCCAATTTCCCTCATATATTTTGGCTAAAAGACAGAAGAATATTTTCTGGTAAACTACCAGTGTAATGTTCTTATTAGAAAGGTATTTGGCAATGGATGAAGGGGAACACCTCTTATCTATACAATATAATACTTTAAAAAGAGAATAATAATATAAAAAATACTTGCTATTGAAAAATGGGATATATTTATATGTTATAAAATAGAAATAGAGTATCAGCTACTCTGTTTTCAAAAATGTCTTTTTGAAAAGAAAATTTCCATGAAGGCATAAATGTAAACAATTCTAAAAGTTAAATCTAAAATTGTGTAGATTATTTTCATTATGATAAATCTAAGGATACTTATATGTAATATATAAATGAATTATCACTAATATATAAGACAAAACACCCAAATAAGATTATACAACTAGTAACAAGTAAAAATTATATTGAAATATTTGTATGAGAGCACCAGATTTTGGAAACTTCTTAAAAAATAAAGTTTACCACAGTTTATCAGAAACTTATTCATAAGAAATTGAAGGTCATTTGGGTCACTCTATTTCTGAAGCCGATTTATCTCATTTAGCTGCTGACTATATCAGTCTGATCAAGTGGAAAAGAGCCTCTACTCCACCAGCATCAATCCCAGATGAATCATATTGACTTGCTTTTAAAGACATAATGGAAATGGCACAGGATACTACCACCTCAGGCTAGAGTTGAGAGTCTTGAAATGTCTTGGCGATTGGCCAAACACTCAATCAGTTCAGTAAAATATCCCAATTAATATGTGTGAATTAAATACTTATTTTAGCCAAACAATCAGTTAGTAGAGCTGATGTCAACTTTTTGACACAATGATGACTAAGTCACTACTTTCCTCTCTATATAAAAATTTATAGGGCAAAAGTGTAGTGATTGATACAATATAGTAAGGAAGTGAATTGTTCCAAATCAGTTTTTAGACAAAAAGCTGAAGGTTAGTAGTTGAACATTTCTATTGACTATCTCATATAAGATTTTTTACACACCGTCCTGCCATAGGAGACAGAATATGGATTCCAGAATAAATGTTTCTTGATAACTGAGTGTTGCCATCATGACTGTATTTATTGGAATGCCACAGCCATAATTGTATAAGAAGAAGTGGATGTTGTGAAATTGTTGTCCATTACTTACCAGGGACACAACAGATCTCAAGTAATTGCTTTCTTAAATTTAGCTGATGAACATGTTACTTTAATAACTGTGTGTTTCTAAGGTATTTGAGAAAAAGAAGAGTGTGCTCATGTAATGCTTATTTTTAAAAGCACATACACAGAACATTCTGGGAGCAAGTAAGCCAATATTATGAGGAATAATTTTACCCCTAGTGGGTAGTAATTATTATACTATTTTTTGTAACTTTTATACTTTTAAATTTCCACTAGGAAAAAGTTACTTGTTTTTTAAAAGAAAAATCCCCTTATTTCAGGCATAAAAGCAGAGTGAGACAAAGTATTTGCAGTAACATGGCCATGATGAAGACATAATATGAACCAAATGCAGAAACTCTTTTCTCCTCCTTATCTTCTTTCATTTTGTTTTGCTTTATTCTTTGTATTTATTCAGTCATAGACTTAAAAGTATTCATTAAGTATCTACTATGTTCCAAACACTGTCCTAGGTTCTGGGATTTTAATGATGATGAACCAAAACATGGGTTCCTCTTCTTATGCTGACAAATAAAGATGGTATTTGGACTAGTGGACAGATATTAATCAATTATGACACATACTCCAAAATAAATGTAGAATGACAGCTGTGATCCTATCTGAGGAAACAGGAAATGCTGTGAGCAAGGGGATAAACCATTCTATAGTCAATAGGAGAAAGCAGGGGTCTAAATTGAGTAGGAGGTAAGAATTACTTAGCAGATATTCTAGACTTCTCTTTTTGGACAAGACAGAGAGATGCTGGGAGCTGTCAGCTTTTGCACTTAAAGGGTTTTGGGTTGAAAGTCATCATCAGGAAATGAGATGATCTTATTTCTGATTAGTGAGCCTAAACTTCAACATTATATCTTCTGAGTTCTCCACATCCATCTTTCAATCAATTTTGGTACTCAGAGTTTTATTCTCTCTGAGTCTGTGAAAATCCCTCACATGTGCTATGAGGGTGTCATTTTACTAACTCTCATCCCTTGTCTTAGCACATGCTCAGCACAGTTTTTTTTTTAAGCTCTAGAATATAAACTCTAGAATATTAAACAACTCCAAACAGCTACATTTTTTCTATCCTGGATATATTGGTTTTATCTTTCTCTGAACTAGATCTTTTATTATGTCCCTAGTGTGCAGACAACAATACATACTAATTTATAGGAATGTAGAAGTTCAAAAATAAGGAAGAAGGGTTAGAGGCAGTTGGGAAAGGCAGATATACAATGGAATATTACTCAGCCATAAAAAGAAACGAAATTGAGTTATTTGTAGTGAGGTGTATGGACCTAGAGTCTGTCATACAGAGTGAATTAGGTCAGAAAGAGAAAAACAAATACCGTATGCTAAAACATATATATGGAATCCAAAAAAAAAAAAAAAAAGGTTCTGAAGAACCTAGGGGCAGGACAGGAATAAAGATGCAGACATAGAGAATGGATTTGAGGACACCAGGAGGGGGAAGAGTAAGCTGGGACGAAATGAGAGAGTGGCATGGACATATGTACACTACCAAATGTAAAATAGCTAGTGGGAAGCAGCCACATAGCACAGGGAGATCAACTCCGTGCTTTGTGACCACCTAGAGGGGTGGGATAGGGAGGGTGGGAGGCAGATGCAAGAGGGAGGAAATATCGGGATATATGTATATGTATAGCTGATTCACTTCGTTATAAAGCAGAAACTTACACACCATTGTAAAGCAATTATACTCCAATAAAGATGTTAAAAAAAGGAAAGGTAGATATTATTGTCTTTCCTTATTTAACAGGGATGAAATTAGGTAAATGAGAAGTTAAGTGAGTTTATAAAGATTACCTAAAAAATTAGTGGCAGAGATGACATTCAAAACTAGGCTTTTTGACTCCAAATCCTATGCTGAATAGAAATACATAATATAATTCTATAGTGTATCTAAATTAATATTTAAGATTACATTAATGTTATATTTTAGGTTTACATAGATTTATTCAAGAATGTATTTATTTCACTCTGTCTCTGAAGTTACATTTTGACAAGATTTTTCAATGTTCTCTTTCTGCTACATTAAACTTGCTTTATTTTATCATAGATTTTTAAGTTGTTGGCTTAAAATTTTACACTTGATATGTATATAGATATTAGACTCATAAGCAGGCTGAGTGAAGTATCTGAAATAACATTAAAGTACTAACCACTGATGCTAGACATTCCCAAATAGTTGGATTATATTTATACCAGAAGATGGCATAAGAGCTATAGCAATGGAAAATTACACACAACAGACCATGGACTTCTTAAAGGATTGCATTATAAACCAGTATGTAAATTATATAATTCTCTTCTTTTCTGATAAAAAGCATTCTTTTCCCTGTGAAAAATTCCCCTTCTTTTTAAATTATGTAATGATTATAGAATAATATAACACACACATACACAAAAATTAAAATTAAAACCACTCAAATTTCACAGTCCATAAACAGCTATCACCAACACATTACACATGTGGAGGGTCAATGTACATGATTAGAGGGCTAGGTTTAATGCCTAAAGGTCCAAGTTCTATGCCTTTAAGGTCAGGTGTCCCAGGGTGAACCAGATTGTATGCCTAGAAAAGCAAGATCCACATCTAGAAGACTTAAATCAATCCTGAAGGTACACATTTCACACACAGAGTGCATGTATAGCCAGGTTCCATGCTAGGAGATTGGTATTCCATATATGGAGTTTCCATTTCTATGTCAAGGAGGCCAGATTCCATTCTTGGTGAAGATATTCCACATACGGAGTGACAGATTCCATAGTTGTAGGGCCAGGTTCCATGCTTGGTGACTGAGATCCCATACATGGAGTACCAGGTTCCAGGTCCAGGAGACCAGGCTCCATGTTTTAGAGTGACATGGAGGGGGTTAGTTTGAGGGATTTGGGGCTGATCAGGAAAACGATATGACCACAAGAGGCAATGACACACAACAAGATTTATTGTGCAGTGTTTGGACAGGGTTGCATAAGAGGGGAAGTTCCTCACAGCATAAGTTCAGTCAGAGGCTTATGGTAAGTGGGCTAGCCCCAGAAGGGGAAAAGGGCAAGAGAACTTCTGGGGTAGAGGGAGATAGAAGTGGGAGCCTATGTGTCTAGGTGACGTCAATCAGTAGAATGGGGAAATCACTGGGTCAGAGAGCTCTAAAGGGCAGCAGCAGCTTGGAGTCTTATAACCACAAGCTTCTATCTTTTCATTGGCCAGGAGATACCAAGGATTGTGTTGGTCAAAAAGTTCTTGTTACATGTTATGGAAAATCCCGAACGAATTCTTTGGCCAAGCCAATATTTCACAAGATATACAAAGCAGGCATGGTCTAAGTGGCTAAAATTTGGCTTGTTTGGGCTATTTTAAAAATAACTGGATATGTACAAATTTAAGTGTGATGCTAGTGGGGTTTTGAGCTAACAGTTTATTTCTGCAGTGAAGAAATAAACAACTTAGGCATCAATACAAAGAGGTCATCTTTCTCTAATTTACATACCACAACGTCTGTAATGAAAATTCAGGAACTACTCCTGGATTGACAGTTTCCACATTTGTAAGAACATTTTCTATGTTTGAAGAGTGAGATTCTGGACATAGAAAACCAGGTTCTTTGTTTGTAATGCCAGAATCCATATCTAGTAGAGCCTACTAAGACTGAACTGCTTGGTATCTTATATGGCGTGTCAGGTTCCACAATTTTAAGGTCATGTTACATGTTTAGAGATTGAGTTTCCACACACAAAGTGCCATATTTCATGTATGTAGGGTCCCCTAACATGGGTGGAATTTGAGACACCACACCGCAAGGGCCAGGTTCCATGTGTGTAGAGTTCTGTATTTGGAGACTGAGATGCCATATATAGAATGTCATGTTCCGTGCTTGGAGGGACACAAGTTTATTAATTAACTAATTAATTATTTTTTGTCAAAGTATAATTGACCTACAAAACTGTGTTAGTTCCATGTGCATGAACTACTGTTTCTATATTTCTATACATTACAAAAAGATCACCAAAATCTAGTTACCATCTGTCACAAAGTTATTTCATTATTATTATTATTATTATTAACATCGTTATTAGAGCATAATTGCTTTACAATGGTGTGTTAGTTTCTGCTTTATAGCAAAGTGAATCAGCTATAAATATACATATAACCCCATATCTATTCCCTCTTGCATCTCCCTCCTTCCTACCCTCCATATCACACCTATCTAGGTGGTCACAAAGCACTGAGCTGATCTCCCTGTGCTATGCAGCTGCTTCCTACTAGCTATCGATTTTATATTTGGTAATGTATATATGTCCATGCCACTCTCTCACTTTGTCCCAGTTCACCCTTCCCCCTCCCTGTGTCCTCAAGTCCATTCTCTAGTAGGTCTGCGTCTTTATTCTTGTCCCGCCCCTAGGTTCTTCAGGAGTTTTTTTTTTTTTTTTTTTTTTAGATTCCATATATATGTGTTACCATACGATACTTGTTTTTCTCTTTCTGACTTACTTCACTCTATATGACAGACTCTAGATCCATCCACCTCACTACAAATAACTCAACTTTTTTTCTTTTTATGACTAATATTCCATTGTATATATGTGCCACATCTTCTTTATTGTTCATCTGTCGATGGACACTTAGGTTGCTTCCATGTCCTGGCTATTGTAAATAGAGCTGCAGTGAAAACTGTGGTACATGATGCTTTTTGAATTATGGTTTTCTCAGGGTATATGCCCAGAAATGAGATTGCTGGGTCGTATGGTAGTTCTACTTTTAGTTTTTTAAGGAACCTCCATATTGTTCTCCATAGTGGCTGTATCAATTTACATTCCCACCAACAGTGCAAGAGTGTTCCATTTTCTCCACACCCTCTCCAGCATTTATTGTTTCTAGATTTTTTGATGATGGCCATTCTGACTGGTGTGAGATGATATCTCATTGTAGTTTTGACTTGCATTTCTCTAATGATTAATGATGTTGAGCATTCTTTCATGTGTTTGTTGGCAATCTGTTTTTCTTCTTTGGAGAAATGTGTATATATGTCTTCTGCCAATTTTTTGATTGGGTTGTTTGTTTTTTGATATTGAGCTGCATTACCTGCTTATAAATTTTGGAGATTAATCCTTTGTCAGTTGTTACATTTGCAAATATTTTCTCCCATTCTGAGGGTTGTCTTTTCATCTTGTTTATGGTTTCCTTTGCTGTGCAAAAGCTTTTGAGTTTCATTAGGTCTGGTTTGTTTATTTTTGTTCTTATTTCCATTTCTCTAGGAAGTGGGACAAAAAGGATCTTGCTGTGATTTGTGTTATAGAGTGCTCTGCCTATGTTTTCCTCTAAGACTTCTATAGTGTGTGGCCTTACACTTAGGTCTTTAATCCATTTTGAGTTTATTTTTGTGTATGGTGTTAGGGAATGTTCTACTTTCATTCTTTTACATGTACCTGTCCAGTTTTCCCAAAACCAAAAGAAAAGGCTGTCTTTTTGCCATTGTGTATTCTTGCCTCCCTTATCAAAAATAAGGTGACCAATGTGCGTGGGTTTATCTCTGGGCTTTCTATCCTGTTCCACTGATCTATATTTCTGTTTTTGTGCCAGTACCATACTGTTTTGATTACTGTAGCTTTGTAGTATAGTCTGAAGTCAGGGAACATGATTCTTCCAGCTCCATCTTTCTTTTACAAGATTGCTTTTGCTCTATGGGGTCTTTTGTGTTTTCATGCAAATTGTGAAATTTTTAGTTCTAGTTCTGTGAAAAATGCCAGTGGTAGTTTGATAGGGATTGCACTGAATCTGTAGATTGCTTTGGGTAGTAGAGTCATTTTCACAATGTTGATTCTTCCAATTGAAGAACATGGTATATCTCTCCATCTTTTTGTATCATCTTTAATTTCTTTCATCAGTGTCTTATAGTTTTCTGCATACAGGTCTTTGTCTCCTTAGGTAGGTTTATTCCTAGGTATTTTATTCTTTTTGTTGCAATGGTAAATGAGAATGTTTCCTTAATTTCTCTTCCAGATATTTCATCATTAGTGTATAGGAATGCAAGAAATTTCTGTGCATTAATTTTGTACCCTGCTACTTTATCAAATTCATTGTTTAGCTCTAGTAGTTTTCTGGTAGCATATTTAGGATTCTCTATGTATAGTATAATGCCACCTGCAAACAGTGACAGCTTCACTTTTTCTTTTCCAGTTTGGATTCCTATTATTTCTTTTTCTTATGTGATTGCTGTGGCTTAAACTTCCAAAACAATGTTGAATAATAATGGTGAGACTGGGCACCTTGTCTTCTTCCTGATCTTAGAGGAAATGGTTCATTTTTCACCATTGAGGATGGTGTTGGCTGTGGGTTTGTCATGTATGACCTTTATTATGTGGAGGTAAGTTCCCTCTATGCCTACTTTCTGGAGGATTTTCATCATAAATCGGTGCTGAATTTTTTCAAAAGCTTTCTCTGCATCTATTGAGATGATTATATGGTTTTTATTCTTCAATTTGTTACTATGGTGTATCACATTGATTGATTTGCTTATATTGAAGAATCCTTGCATTCCTGGGATAAACTCCAGTTGATCATGGTGTATGATCCCTTTAATGTGTTGTTGGATTCTGTTTGTTAGTATTTGGTTGAGGAATTTTGTATCTATATTCATCATGATATATGGCCTGTAGTTTCCTTTCTTTGTGACATCTTTGTCTGGTTTTGATATCAGGGTGATGCTGGCCTCATGGAATGAGTTTGGGAGTTTTCCTCCCCCTGCTATATTTTGGCAGACTTTGAGAAGGATAGGTGTTAGTTTTTCTCTAAATGTTTGATAGAATTCGCCTGTGAAGCCATCTGGTCTTGCACTTTTGTTTGTTGGGAGATTTTTAATCACAGTTTCAATTTCAGTGCTTGTGTTTGGTCTGTTTATATTTTCTATTTCTTCCTGGTTCAGTCTCAGAATGTTGTGCTTTTCTACAAATTTATCCCTTTCTTCCAGGTTGTCCATTTTCCTGGCATAGAGTTGCTTGTAGTAGTCTCTCATGATCCTTTGTATTTCTGTGGTGCCCATTGTAACTTCTCCTTTTTCATTTTTAATTCTATTGATTTGAGTCTTCTCCCTTTTTTTCTTGATGAGTCTGGCTAATGGTTTATCAATTTTGTTTATCGTCTCAAAGACCCACCTTTTAGTTTTATTGATCTTTGCTATTGTTTTCTTCATTTCATTTTCATTTATTTCTGATCTGATTTTTATGTTTCTTTCCTTAAGCTAACTTTGGGTTTTTTTTGTTCTTCTTTCTCTAATTTCTTTAGGTGTAAGGTTAGGTTGTTTATTTAGATGTTTCTTGTTTCTTAAGGTATGATTGTATGGCTAAAACTTCCCTCTTAGAACTGCTTTTTCTGCATCCCTTAGGTTTTGGGTCACCGTGTTTTCATTGTCATTTGTTTCTAGGTATTTTTTGATTTCCTCTTTGATTTCTTCAGTGATGTCTTGGGTATTAAGTAGTGTATTGTTTACCTTCCATGTGTTTCTATTTTTTACAGAACTTTTCTTGTAATTGATATCTAGTCTCAAAGCGTTGTGGTCACAAAAGACTTTTGATACATTTTCAATTTTCTTAATTTTACCAAGGCTTGATTTGTGACCAAAGATATGATCTATCTGGAAAATATTCCATGAGCACTTGAAAAGAAAGTGTATTCTGTTATTTTTGGATGGAATGTCCTATAAATATTAAGTCCATCTTGTTTAATGTATCATTTAAATCTTGTGTTTCCTTATTTATTTTCATTTTGGATGATCTGTCCTTTGGCAAAAGTGTGGTGTTAAAGTCTCCTACTATGATTGTGTTACTGTCAATTTCCCCTCTTACGGCTGTTAGCATTTGTCTTATGTATTGAGGTGCTCCTATGTTGGGTGCATATATATCTACAATTGTTACATCTTCTTCTTGGATTGATCACTTTTTCCTTATGTAGTGTCCTTCTTGTCTCTTATAATAGTCCTTGTTTTAAACTTCATTTTGTCTGATATGAGAATTACTACTCCAGCTTTCTTTTGATTTCAATTTGCATGGAATATCTTCTTTCATTCCTTTACTGTCAATCTGTATGTGTCCTTAAATCTGAAGTGGGTCTGCTGTAGACAGCATATATATAGGTTTTGTTTTTGTATCCATTCAGCCAGTCTATGTCTTTTGGTTGAAGAATTTAATCCATTTACATTTAAGTTAGTTATCGATATGTATGTTCCTATTACCATTTTCATAATTGCTTTGGGTTTGTTACTTTAGGTCTTTTCTTTCTTGTGTTTCCTGACTAGAGAAGTTCCTTCAGCGTTTGTTGTAAAACTGGTTTGGTGGTGCTGAATTCTCTTAGATTTTTCCTGTCTGTAAAGTTTTTAATTTCTCCATTGAATCTGAATAGATCCTTGATGGGTAGATTAATCTTGGTTGTAAGTTTTTCCCTTTCATCACTTTAAATATGTCCTGCCACTCCCTTCTGGCTTGCAGAGGGTCTGCTGAAAGATCAGCTGTTAACCTTAGGGTTTCCCTTGTGTGTTATTTGTTGTTTTTCCCTTGCTGCTTTTAATATTTTTTCTTTATATTTATTTTTGATAGTTTGATTAATATATGTCTTGGCTTGTTTCTCCTTGGATTTATCCTGTATGGGACTCTCTGCTCTTCCTGGAGTTGATTGACTATTTCCTTTCCCATATTAGGGAATTTTTAAACTATAATCTCTTCAAATATTTTCTCAGTCTCTTTCTTTTTCTCTTTTCCTGGGACCCCTATTATTTGGATGCTAGTGTGTTTAATGTTGTCCCATAAGTCTGTGAAACTGTCCTCAATGCTTTTCATTCTTTTTTCTTTATTCTACTCTGTAGTAGTTATTTCCACTACTTTATCTTCCAGGTCACTTATCTGTTCTTCTGCCTCAGTTATTCTGCTATTGATTCCTTCTAGAGAATTTTTAATTTCATTTATTGTGTTGTTCATCATTGTTTGTTTGCTCTTTATTTCTTCTAGATCCTTGTTAAACATTTCTTGTTATTTCTCCATTCTTTTTCAAAGATTTTAGATCATCTTTACTATCATTACTCTGAATTCTTTTTCAGTTAGACAGCCTATTATCTCTTCATTTGTTTGATCTGGTGGGTTTTTACTTTAATCCTTCATCTGCTGTGTGTTTCTCTGTCTTCTCATTTTGCTTACTTGCTGTGTTTGTTGTCTCCTTTACACAGGCTGCAGGTTCATAGTTCGTGTTGTTTCTGGTTTTCCCCCAGTGGGTAAGGTTGGTTCAGTACGTTGTGTAGGTTTCCTGGTGGAGGGTTCTGGTGCCTGTGTTCTGGTGGATGAGTCTGGGTCTTGTCTTTCTGGTGGGCAGAACCAAGTTCAGTTGTTTGTTTTGGGATGGCTGTGATCTTATTATTATTTTAGGCAGCCTCTCTGCTAATGGGTGGGGATGTTTCCCTCTCTTCCTAGTTGTTTGGCATAGGGTGTCCAGCACTGTAATTTGCCAGTCATTGAGTGGAGCTGGGTCTTAGCATTGAGATGGAGACCTCTTGGAGAGCTTTCACCATTTAATATTACATTGAGCTGGGATGTCTCTGGTCAACCAATGTCTGACCTTGGCTCTCCCACCTTGAGGCACAGCCCTGACAACTGACCAGAGCACCAAGACCCTCTCAGCCACATGGCTCAGAAGAAAAGGGAGAAAAAAAAGAAAGAAAGAAAAAAATAAAATGAAGTTATTAAAAAAGTAAAAAAATTATTAAAAATCAAATAAAATTGGGCTTCCCTGGTGGTGCAGTAGTTGAGAGTCCACCTGCCGATGCAGGGGACATGGGTTTGTGCCCCGGTCTGGGAAGATCCCACATGCCACAGAGCGGCTGAGCCCGTGAGCGATGGCCGCTGAGTGTGCACGTTCAGAGCCTGTGCTCCACAATGGGAGAGGTCACAACAGTGAGAGGCCCACGTACTGCAAAAAAAAAAAAAAAAAAAAAAAAAAAAAAAAATTAAAAGTAATAAAAAGAAAGAAAGAAAGAAAGAAGAGAGCAACCAAACCAAACAACAACTCCACCAATAATAGCAAGCGTTAAAAACTATACAAAAAACAAACAAAAATAACCAGACAGACAGAACTCTAGAACAAATGGTGAAAGCAAATCTATACAGGCAAAATCACACAAAATCCACTGCCTCAATTTTGGGGTGATTCATTATCTATTCAGGTATTCCAGAGATGCAGTGTACATCAAGTTGATTGTGGAGATTTAAGCTGCTGCTCCTGAGGCTGCTGGGAGAGATTTCCTTTTTTCTTCTTTGTTCACACTGTTCCTGGGGTTCAGTTTTGGATTTGGCCCCACCTATGCTCGTAGGTCACTTGAGGGCGTATGTTCTTCTCTCAGACAGGACGGGGTTAAAGTAGCAGCTGATTAGGGGGATCTGACTCACTCAGGCTGGAGGGAGGGAGTTGTGCAGAATGCGGGGTGAGCCTGCAGTGGCAGAGGCCAGCATGATGTTGCAACAACCTGAGGTGCACTGTATGCTCTCCCAGGGAAATTGTCCCTGGATAATGGGACCCTGGCAGTGGTGGGCTGCACAGTTTCCCACGAGGGGATGTATGGATTGTGACCTGTGCTTGCACACAAAGTTCTTGGTGACTGCAGCAGCAACTTTAGCATTTCATGCTCATCTCTGGTGTCTGCACTGATAGCAGCAGCTTGTGCCCTTCTCTGGAGCTCGTTTAGGCAGTGCTCTGAATCCCCTCCCCTCGTGCACCCCAAAACAATGGTCTCTTGCCTTAGGCAGTTTCAGACCTTTTCCCAGACTCCATCCCAGCTAGCTGTGGTGCACTAGCCCCCTTCAGGCTGTGTTCACACAGCCAACCCCAGTCCTCTCCCTGGGATCTGACCTCCAAAGCCGGAGCCTCAGCTCCCATCCCCCACCCTGCCCGGCAGGTGAGCCAACGATCCTCTCAGGCTGGTGCATGCTGACCAGCACCGAACCTCTGTTTGGGAATCTCTCCACTTTGCCCTCTGCATCCCTGTTGCTGTGCTCTCTTCTGTGGCTCTGAAGCTTCCCCACTGCCACACCCCTGTCTCCACCCATGAAGGGGCTTCTTAGTGTGTGTAAACTTTTCCTCCTTCAGAGCTCCCTCCCATAGGTGCAGGTTCCATCCCTATTCTTTTGTCTCTGATTTTTCTTTTTACTGTTTCCCTATGCAGTTACATGAGGAGTTCCTTACCTTTTGGGAAGTCTGAGGTCTTCTGCCAGCATTCAGTAGGTGTTCTGTAGGAGTTGTTCCACATGTAGATATATTTCTGATATATATGTGAGGAGGAAGGTTATCTCCATGTCTTATTCCTCTGCCATCTTGATAGTCTTCCCCCTGAATTCCTTTTATTTCTTTTTTTTTCTTGTCTGAATGCTGTGGGTAGGACTTCCAACACTATGTTGAATAAAAATGGTGAGAGTGACCATCCTTGTTTTGTTCCTGATCTTAGAGGAAATGCTTTCAGCTTTCCACCAATGAATATGAGGTTAGCTGTGAGCTTGTCATATATGGCCTTTATTGTCATGCGGTATGTTCCCTCTATACCCACTCTGTTTAGAGTTTTTATCATAAATCAGTGTTGAATTTTATGTGGCACATGTATACAATGGAATATTACACAGTCATTAAAAGAAATGAAAGTTGAGTTATTTGTAGTTAGGTGGATGGACCTAGAATCTGTCATACAGAGTGAATTAAGTCAGAAAGAAAAAAACAAATACTGTATGCTAACAAATATATATATATATATATATATATATATATATAATCTAAAAAAAAAAAAAGGTTCTGAAGAACCTAGCGGCAGTACAGGAATAAAGATGTAGATGTAGAGAATGGACTTGAGGACACAGGGAGGGGGAAATGTAAGCTGGGACAAAGTGAGAGAGTGGCATTGGCATATATACACTACCAAATGCAAAATAGATAGCTAGTGAGAAGCAGCTGCACAGCACAGCAAGATCAGCTTGGTGCTTTGTGACCACCTAGAGGGGTGGGATAGGGAGGATGGGAGAGAGATGCAAGAGGGAGGGGAAATGGGGATATATGTATACATATAGTTGATTCACTTTGTTACACAGCAGAAACTAACCCAACATTGTAAAGCATTTTTACTCCAATAAAGATGTTATTAAAAAGAAAAAACCTATCCATTTCCCCCCTAAGAAAGCAAAACAAAACAACAAAACAAAAACAACAACAGAAAAAGCTTTTTCTGCATCTATCAAGGTGATCATATGATTTTTATTTTTCACTTTGTTAATGTGGGGTATAACATGGATTGATTTGTGAGATATTGAACCATCCTTGTATCTCTAGGTTAAATTCCACCTGATCAGGGTGTACAATCCTTTCATTGTATTTCTGAATTCAGTTTACTAATATTTTGTTGAGGATTTTTGCACCTATGTTCACAAGTGATATTGATGTGTAATTTTCTTTTTTTGAGGTGTGTTTGTCTGGTTTTTGTATCAGGGTGATGGTGGCCTCATAGAATGAATTCAGAAACATTTCTTCCTCTTCAATTTTTTGGAATAGTTTGAGAAGGATAAGTGTTAATTCTTAATATTTGAGAGAAATCACCTGTGAAGCTATCTGCCCTGAACTTTGGTTCACTGGGAGTTTTTTAAATTATTGATTCAATTTCATTAGTGGTAATTGGTCTGTTCATATTTTCTCTTTCTTCCTGATTTAGTTTTGGGAGATTGTACATTTCTAGGAACTTGTTTATTTCTTCTAGGTTGTCCATTTTATTGGTGTATGATTGTTTCTAGTACCCTCTTATGATCCTTGGCATTTCTGTGATATGGGTTGTAATTTCTCTTTGATTTCTAATTTTATCATTATGGGCCATTTTCTCTTGATGAGTCTGGTTAAAGTTTTATCAATTTTGTTTACCTTTTCAAAGAACTAGCTGTTAGTCTCATTGACCTTTTATATTTGTTTTAGTCTTTATTTTATTTATTTCTGCCCTGAAATTTATTATTGGTACTTCTACTAACTTTGGGATTTGCTGGTTCTTATATTTATGTTTCCTTCAGGTGTAAGGTTAGGTTGTTTACTTAAAATTTTTCTTGTTTCCTGAGGTAAACTTGTATCATTATAAACTTCTCTTTTAGAACTGTTTTTGCTGTATCTCTTGATTTTGAAAAACTGGGTTTGTATTTTCAATTTGTTTCAGGTATTTTTTGATTTCCTCTTTGATTTTTTCAGTGACTCATTCATTTTTTAGTAGCATATTGTTTAACCTCCATGTGTTTTCGTTTTTTGTAGTTTTTTCTCATAGTTGACTTCTAGTCTCACACAGTTGTGGTTGGAAGAGATGATTGATATGATTAAATTCTTCTTAAATTTATTGAGACTTGTTTTGTGGCCTAGCATGTGATATCTCCTGGAGAATGTTCTATGTGCACTTGAAAGAATATGTATTCTGATGCTTTTGGATAGAATATTGTATAATTACCTGTTAAATCCATCTTGTATAATGTGCTGTTTAAAGCAAATATTTCCTTATGGATTTACTATCTGGATGATCTGTTCCTTGATGTAAGTGGGGTGTTAATGTCTCCTAATATTATTGTGTTACTGTCTATTCTTTCATTTATCTCTCTTAATATTTGCTTTATGTATTTAGGTGCTCCTTTGTTAGGTGCATATATATTTACAATTATTATATTCTTGTTGGATTGACCCTTTGATCATTATGTAATATCTTTCTTTGTCTCTTGTTATAGTCTTCATTTTAAAGTCTTCTTTGTCTGATATAAGTATTGCTACCCTAGCTTTTTATTCTTTCCATTTGCATGGAATACATTTTTCCATCCCCACTTTTAGTCTGTGTGTGTCTTTAGATCTGAAGTGAGTCTCTTGTAGGCAGCATATATATTGTTTTTTATCCATTCAGCAACTCTCTGTCTTTTGATTGGAGCATTTAGTCCATTTACGTTTAAAGTAAATATTGATAGGTATGTACTTATAGCCATTTTGTTAATTGTTTGGGGGTTGTTTCTATAGCTCTTTTTTGTTCCTTTCTTCTTTTGCTTTCTTCCATTGTGACTTAATGGCTATCTTTAGAGTTATGTTTGGATTCCTTTCTCTGTTTTGTGTGTGTATCTGTGACAGATTTTTGATTTGCAGTTACCATGACTTTTAAATATAACAACCTGTGTATATCTGTGATTATTTAAAGTTGTTGATCTCATAAGTTGAAGCACATTCTAACAACTTTGCCTTTTTACTCTCTCACCCTATGTTTAATGTTTTTTATTTCATATTTTACATCTTTTTCTTTTGTGTGTCCCTTAACTGCTTATTGTCAATGTAAATTATTTTACTATTTTTTTATTTTAACCTTCCTACTACCCTTATGAGTGGTTGATTTACTGTTTTTACTGTATACTTGGCTTTACTAATGAGATTTTTCCCTTTGTAATTTTCATATTTTTAATGTGGTCTTTTCTTTTACACTTAGAGAAGTCCCTTTAACATTACTTGTAAAGCCAGTTTAGTGGGGATGAGCTCTTTCAGCTTTTACTTGTTTGTAAAATTCTTTATCTGTTCTTAAAATCCAAATGATAGTCTTACTGTGTGGAGTATTCTTGATTGTAGATTATTTTCTTCATCACTTTGAATATATCATGTTTCTCCCTTCTGTCCTGTAAGGTTATGCTGGAAAGTCAGCTGATAGGTTTATGGGAGTTCCCCATAATTGGTTACTTTTCTCTTGCTGCTTTTAAGATTCTCTTTTTAACTGTGGACATTTTAATTTTTTTATTGAAGT
This sequence comes from Globicephala melas, assembly GCF_963455315.2. Lineage (NCBI taxonomy): Eukaryota > Metazoa > Chordata > Mammalia > Artiodactyla > Delphinidae > Globicephala > Globicephala melas. Next base: position 34,367,487 of record NC_083330.1, read on the forward strand.
TATAGCTGATTTACAATGTTGTGTTAGTTTCAAGTGTACAACAAAGTGATGAGTATATGTATATGTGTGTGTATATATATATTAAATATTCTTTTTCAGATTCTTTTCCCTTATAAGTTATTACAAAATATTGAGTATATTTCTCTGTGCTATACAGTAGGTCCTTGTTGGTTATCAATTTTATATATAGTAGTCTGTATACGTTAATCCCAAACTCCCAACTTATCCCTCCCCTGCTTTCCCCTTTGGTAACCATAAGTTAGTTTTCTATGTCTGTGGGTCTCTTTCTGTTTTGTATATAAGCTCATTTGTATCATTTTTTAATAGCTTTCACATATGAGTGATATCATATGATATTTGTCTTTCTCTACCTGGCTTACTTCACTTAGTATGATAATCTCTAGGTCCATCTGATATTTTAATTTTAATGTGTTAGTGAGGATATTTTGGTTTCATCTTGTCAGGGATTCTCTGTACTTCCTAGACCCAGATATCTGTTTCCTTTCCCTGGTTAGGGAAGTTTTCGGCCTTTATGTCTTTATTTTATTTTATTTCTTTTTAACATCTTTATTGGAGTATAATTACTCTACAATGATGTGTTAGTTTCTGCTTTATAACAAAGTGAATCAGTTATACATATACATATGTCCCCATATCTCTTCCCTCTTGCTTCTTCCTCCCTCCCACCCTACCTATCCCACCCCACTAGATGGTCACAAAGCACTGAGCTGATCTCCCTGTGCTATGCAACTGCTTCCCACTAGCTATCTATTTTACGTTTGGTAGTGTATATATGTCCATACCACTCTCTCACTTTGTCCCAGCTTACCCTTCCCCCTCCCCATATCCTCAAGTCCATTCTCTAGTAGGTCTGCATCTTTATTCCCATCTTGCCCCATGTTCTTCATGACCATTTTTTTGTTTTTTTTTTTTTAGATTCCATATATATGTGTTAGCATATGGTATTTGTTTTTCTCTTTCTGACTTACTTCACTCTGTATGACAGTCTCTAGGTCTATCCATCTCACTACAAATAACTCAGTTTCGTTCCTTTTATGGCTGAGTAATATTCCATTGTATATATGTGCCATATCTTCTTTATCCATTCATCCAATGATGGACACTTCAGTTGTTTCCATGTCCTGGCTATTGTAAATAGAGCTGCAATGAACATTTTGGTACATGACTCTTTTTGAATTATGGTTTTCTCAGAGTACTTTGTGTCTTTAAATAAATTCCCTTCCCTCTCTCTTTCTAAGGCCCTTAGAATGTGAATGTTAGTATACTTGATGTTGCTCCCAAGGTCTCTTAAGCTGGGCTATTTCTTTTTATCTTTTTTTTCTGTTCAGATTGAGTGATTTTCACTACTCTGTTCTGGATGGCTGATCTATTCCTCTATATCATCTACTTTTGATTCCTTATGATGAGTTTTTTTATTTCAGTTATTACATTCTTCAGCTCTGTTTGGTTCTTCTCTATATTTTCTAATTCTTGGTAAAATTCTCACTGTGCTCATCCAATCTTCTCTTTAGTTATTCGAGCATCTTTATGATTAGTACCTTGAAATATTTATTGGGTAGATTGCTTATCTCCACTTTGTTTAGTTCTTTTCTGAGGTTTTGTCTTGTTCCTTTGTTAGTCTGTGTCTTCATTTTGTTTAATTCTCTATGTTTATTTCTATGTATTATGGTTGGTTATGTTTCCTAATCTTGGAGAAGTGGCCTTAAGTAGGAGATGTCCTATGGAGGCCAGCAGCACACTCCTCTCTGGTCACCAGAGCTATATGCTTTAGGGGTGCCCCCTATGTTGGCAGTGTGAGCCCTCCTGTTGTAATTGAATCAACTCCTGTGGACATGCTCATTTGTAGGACTGGCCCCAGGTGTGTTGGCTACAATGCTCTGTCTTGTGTGGAGGCTGCTAGGATGGTCAATGCCAGTCCTGGATGACTGGCTGCACAACTGAAGGTCCTGGTGCTGGTGCTGTCCTGCTTTTGGGTGAAGCCACATCCCAGAGCAGTTGACTGTGGGGCCCTGGGAGTTCTGGTGCTGGTACTGGCCCACTAGTGGCAGGGCTTGGTCTCCATGAGGCAGGCTGCTCAGCCTGGGGGAGGGGTCCTAGGACTGGTTCTCACCAGCTCATAGGTGGGTAAGCTCACAGCACTAACAGGCTCTAGGGAGGACTCCAAAATGGCTCTTGCCAGCACCAGTGTCCTTGTGGTAAATTAAGCTCCCCCAGATTGCTGCTCTCAGCATCCTTATCCCCATGGGGAGTCCAAGCTGCCTCCTGCTTCTCTGGGAGCCTCTCCAGGATCAACAATGGGGTCTAACCTAGGCTCCTTTCAAATTACAGCTAGTGTGTTGGGTCTTGGAGCATGTGAGATTTTGCCTGAGCCCTTTAAGCGTGAAGTCTCCATTTTCTACAGCCCACCAGCTCACCTGTATGCAAGCTGCACTGACCTTTGAAGCCAGAATTTCTAAGGGCTCATCTTCCTGTTTCAGAACCCCTGGGCTGGAGATTGCAATGTGGTGCTTGTGTTCTTGGACAGCAGTGAGTGGTGGCTTGAAGCAAGATTGTATTTCCCTGCCCAGGAATTGAACCTAAGTATCCTGGATGAAAACCAGGAGTCTTAGGTTCCAGTCCACCAGGGGCTAGAGATTAGCAGCAAAGTAGCTCTGGCTCTTGCCCCCTTGTAATGAGAATGTTTCAAGGAGGCAAAAACTGCAAAAACAGGTGCAAAGTTTATTATTAGAGACATAGCACAATGTGTGGGATAGCACACAGAGAAACAGTTTATTTAAGACAAAGACAAGGCAGAAATACCCAGAGGGAAAGGGTGTGGGCATCCTCCCTAATGAGGAGGAGTTCAGTAAACAGGCAGTTAAATCATTTATATAAGAGCAGTTCTTCTGAGTCTTTGTTCTTCACTGGCCAATTATTTCACTTCTTTTTTCCACATCTGACCTGCCTTAGGGCTCTCCCCAGTATGTGTGTGCATTTTTTTTTTTTGCCAAGATAGATTCCAGAGCAGATGTTAATAGGAGGTTTGACAACACCTATTATGGGATGACACCCCCTCCCATTTTGACCCCCAGGAGCCTTTCTGCAAGTGTGCAGTCAGGGAAGTTTCCTTGACCTGAGGAGTGATAGATGTGGTAGTCTTATCTCTTTACTCTAGCAGAGCTCAGCTCCCACAATTAACTTTGTCCTTGGAGTGTCTAGGGAAAACAAACTTCCAATTTACTCTGCCTGACAAACTCCAGCTGCTCAGCCCAGGGGACCATCTACCTCCTACCTCACTTGGACCCATCTTGCCTTGGAGAGAACTCTGTAATTGTGATTATCCTCCCATTTGTGGGTTGTCTACCTGAGAGTGTGGGTCTTAACTATAGTGTGTCTCCACCCCTATTGCCCATCTTGTTGTGGTTCTTTCTTTACACCTTTAGTTGTGAAAAATCTTTTCTGCTTGTGTTCAGGTGGCTCTCATCGATAACTGCTCTGTAAATTGTTGTAATCTTGGCATGCAGGGGTGGAAGTGAGCTCAGGGTCTTCCTACTTGGCCATCTTGGCCACACCTTGGGTGGGGGCAAGTTTTATAAATAGAGCTAAGTTCAATGCTTAGCGCTTTTCACACTCAGAAATCCAGGTTTTACCCTTTGATATCCAGTTACAACCACGGAGAATCAGATTCCATATCTAAAATTAAGTGTCAAGACTGAAAAGACTTGTTTTTTTACTAAGAAGCCCAGATTCAGTATTTCATACCTATACGAACTGATTCCACAGTTGATGGATTAGATATGACCATCCCTTTAGGCTTAAGTTTCACTCTCAGAAGGCTGTGTTGCAAGCCTGGAAAAGGAGATATCATACAGTCATGATTTTTCTGGAAGGCTTAGTTCCATGGCTAGAGGGCCCTGATCCACATATAGAAGCCCAAATTCTAGACCTAGAGGGAATGACTCCATGTCTGGAAAGGCAGGGTCCACATTTAGATTAACTTTTCATGCCTATAAAGTCAAATTCCATTTTGGATGGTCAGGATCCAATTTTAAATAGCTATATCAAAGCTTAAATGGCCAATATTCATCTTTTGAGGGGTAAGTTCCACCCCCAGAAACTTCAGACTCCAAGACTGTAAGGCTGAGTCTCATGTGCAGAACCAACTTTTATGCCTGGAAATGCAGAATTTACACCTAGAAATAAATTAATGACTGAAAGTCTAGATTTCACACAGAGGCAGCAGGTTCCAAGCCTGGGAGAACTAGGTCCTTGAAGTCTCAACTACTATGTCTCAAACCCTGGGTACAAAGTCTGGATTGCCACGTACCATGCTTGTAAGACCATGTTTCATGCGTGGGAAATCAGATTCCACACAGGGATCATGAAGTTCCATTCTTGTAAGGCCAGGCTTAATGCTTGGAGCTGGAGACTTCAAAGATGGAGTACCAAGTTTGCTGCCCAGAAATTCAGTTTCCATGTCTTGGGGAGCCAATATGATATCAAATTCTATGTCTAAAGTGCCAGGTTTGTCACATTAAGGCAGTGTTCCATGCTTGGACTTTCAAACATGGAATATCAGAATTGATGCTTGTAAGACTGAGTTCCATTCTTAGAGATTGAGATTTCACATATGCAGTGTCACATTCCATGTTTAAAGGGTTAGGTTCTATGCTTAGAGACAGAGTTTCCACGCATGGGATGCCACGTTCCTTGTTTGTATGACAAATATCTGTGCTTAGGATTTGAAGTTCTACATATGAATTGTCAGCTTCCTTGCTCATAGAGTTGGGTTCTATGCCTGGAGATCGAGATTCCATACATGGTGTGATAGGTCACTTAGGAAATCAGATTTTGTGACGTGACAACCTGAGTCTTTGATTAAAATACAAAGTTCCATTGTAAGGATGATAAGGCCAAGTTCCATATTGGGAGATTGAAATTCTAACATCATGCACATATTGCATGATGGATTTAGTGTTTCCTTATAGGGAATGAGTGTCCATGACTGTTCAGTTTCCATTTTTGAAGACTGAGATTTCACACATATAGAATCAGATTCTCTGCTTGTAGTTCCAGGTTTCATGCTTGGAGATTAAATGCCACAAGTGGAATGCAGTTTCCATGCTTTCAGGTTCAGGTTCATGCTTAAAGATGGATATTTCAAGTGTGGTGTTCCAGGTCTTATGTATTTAGAGCTAGGCTCCATGCACAGAGATTGAAATTCCACAAATGGAGGGTCAGATTCCACGGAGATTGAGATTCCATATGTGGTGTGCCAGGTATGATGCCTGAAAATCTATGTTCTATCTTTGGTAGAGGCAAAGTCTGTGATTAAATACCAGTTCCGATGACTGGAGTTCCAGTTTACACACATATCAAGTCTTGTTATATGCTTGTAGTTTGAGATTCCACACATTAATATCCAGTTTCCCTGTTTGAATCACAGAGAGCATGGAAATTCCACACTTGATGTGTCCAATCTCCATGCTTGGAGATTGAGATCTTATGTCAATGAGTGACAAGCAACTTTCTATGCCTAGATGCCATAATCTACACTTCTTTGGACAAGTTTTATATCTGGAGATTTAAAATACATACATGGCGTGCCATGCACCATCATTGTTGGTCCACATTCCATATGTGAATTTTATATTCCACACCTAGTGAGAAAGATTCCATACTCATAGTGAGGTAGGAGATAGATGGACCCCTGGCTGAACAGTTTCTCCCCTGTAGACAGAAACTCCATAAAAGCTGGGCCCTGCCCAGATAAGAGATAAAAGACCACATATACTTCATTCTTGAAGTCAAGGAGACCTCCCCAACTACACATGCACAGAAAGGCTCCTTGGAGGTCAAAAAAGGAGGATGCCCTACCCCATAGTAAGTGATGTTAACTACCCATAGGCGTCTTCACTAGAATCCATCTTGGCTAAGAGATGCACATGGACCCAGGGGAGGATCCTGAGATATACCAAATACAGACTCAGAACCAGGTAAAGCAAGATGATTGGCCAAAGGGAAGAAATACTCCATAAAGGTGATTCAAATTATGGTAAGGGTGTGACTCTCTCTCTGAGTCTACCTGTGCGTCTATACACACATACTCTTTTTCCTTCTAATAAACACTTTACTTGCTTCACTACTTTCTATCTCTACACGGAAATTCATTTCTACACAGCTGATGGGCCAGGGCCTTGTCACTGGCCATTGGTCCCTGGTGGTCTAGTGGCTAGGATTCAGTGCTCTCAGTGCTGTTGCCTGACCTCAGTCTCTGGCTGGGAACCAAAAGCCTGCTTCAAGCTAATACAGGATGAGACCACCTGAGATCAATAAGTCTATATTCCATCTAAAGACCTACATCTTTAGAATCCATTTGGGTAGTACCAAGTTCCATGCTTGAGATAAGTTTGCATATCTTGGAAAGCCAAATTCTAATAGCAAAATCCTATGTTCTTTGTCTGGACTGACAGATTTCAAACATAGGAAGGCAAGTTAAATGTTTGCAGGTAAAGATTCCAAACATTGTATGCCAAGTTGAATGCTTTTAGGGACAGATTCTAGCTTGAAGATTGAAATTTCTCACATGGAATGCCAGGTTCCATTGTTTTTGGGACCAGATTCCATGTCTAGTGATTGATAGTCCATATGTGAGGTTCCAGCTTCCATGTTTGTAAGGTCACATTCCATGTTTGGTGATTGAAATTCTACATACAAAATGCTATTTTCCCTGTTTTTAGGGCAAAATTCATGTTTGGATATTGAGAATACATATGTGTATTTAATGTTCCATGCCTGGGAGTGAAGGTTCCTTGTCTTAGAAAGCCAACAGCTATAACTCACATCAATGTCCAGTACCTAGAGTGCCAGGTTTCACCCATATTAGGTATGTTCCATGCTTTTAGCCTGAGATTATATATACTGAGTACCTGGCTCCACACTATTGCAACCAGGTGAAATTCTTGTAGATATAGTTTCCTTATATAAAATGCTAGTTTCCATTCTAATTGGACAAATTTCCATGCATAGAATTTGAGATTTCAGACATGGAATTCCAGGCAGCACACATATGGAGCCTAGTTCTTGCTTGGAGATTGAGATTCCTCACATAGTTTGTCAGTACCATGCTTATAGGGTCTGGTGTCATGTTTAATGATTGAGATTCCACACTTGAAGAGCCAGGTTGCATGATTTTAAGGTTAGGTTACACACTTAGAGATAAAAAATTCACACATGGAATAACAGGTTTAATTCTCATTGGGCCAGAATCCATGTGTAAAGATTGAGATTCCACATATGGTGGGAGGTGCTAAGCTTGTAGAGCCAATCTAAATGTTTGGAAATTGAGATATTATATATGTACTGTGTAGAGGAGCAGAATTTGTCACCCTAAAATGTGTCTCTTTGGCATATTCTTTTAAGCTGTTTATTTTCTAAGAAATAGCAGACATGGGAAAAACTCTGAAAACCAAATAGGATTTACACTTTTGTAAGAAACATTTGCATTTATAATGGAAATCTTCATTTGTAAGGACGTCTCCCTCCTTGTACCAGGAAGAAGAGGATGAGCAAATCTCTAGAAACTCTTATCAGTGGAGAAGACAATGATTTAAATATGCATAAAAACCTTACCTTTGTTTGCTGTGTTTTTCCTCGTAGCCTCCGCAACAGACTCTCCCCACCCTCAACATCCTCTTTTGTCTTTAGTTAAGGATGGTATTTAAGGTGAGGGCTTCAGCCGTTCTAGCAAGATACTCAGTTATCCTGGGTCTCTCCGATGTATACATGCTATTAAACTTTTGCTTGATTTGCTCCTGTTAATCTGTCATGTCAATTTAATTCTTAGGCAAGCCAGAAGAACCTAAATGGATAGAGGATAATTTCTTCCTCCCCGACACTACAAATATTATGCATAGTTTCACGTATTGTAGAGCCAGTCTCTATGACCTACACATCAGGTTCCTTATCTTCAGGACAAGGTTCAGTACATTCAAGGCTGTGCTGTGTCTCATGCACGGAGATTGAGATTCCACACATGGAATGCTAGGTTCCATGCTTGGGGGTCCATGTTTGATCCCTGAATTTGAGATTCCACTTTGAGAACCTGGAGTACCAATTTCCATGTTCATAAGTCCAGGTTCCATGCTCAGAGACTGAGATTCCTCAGGTCCTTTGTAGTGTCAGGTTTCATGCTCAGAGATTCAAATTACATAAATAGTGTAGTGTGCCAGGTTCTATGCTTATAGTGTGGAGATTTAAATTCCTTATGGTGTATGTCTGTTTGGGTTGCCATAATAAAATACCATAGACTGAGTGGCTTAAACAACAGAAAAGTATTTTCTCATAGTTCTGGAGGCTAGAAGTCTAAGATCAACATGCCAAAAATTCACATTCTGGTGAGAGCTTTCTCCCTGGCTTGCAAATAGCCACCTTCTTACTGTATCTTCACATAATCTTTCCTCTGTATACACAGAGAAAGAGAATGAACTCTGGAGTCTCTTCTTCTTATAAGGACATCAGTCCTATAGGATTGGGACCTCATCATTATGACCTTGTTTAACCTTAATTACCTCCTTAAAGTCCTATCTCCAAAACCAATCACATTGGGAATTAGGGCTTCAAAATATGAATTTGCAGGGGATAAAATTCAGTCAGTAACACATGGTGTGGCAGGTCTGGTATCTCAAAAAATAGTTTCCACTTTAGGAGAGCCAAAGCTTATGAATCAAATGCCAATTTCCTATGTCTGAAATGAGAGGTTTTAGACATGCCTAGTCATATTTCTTTTTAATAGTCCACACCTGGAATCCATGCCAAGTTCCATGCTTGTAGGTCCAGGCTCCACACTTGGAAATTGAGATTCCATAGATGGAATGCCAGTTTCTGTACTTAGAGTGCCATGCTCCATCCCTGGATGTTGAGATTTCATACATGAAGTTCTAGTTTCCTTGCCAGGAAGGCCAAATTCCATATGTGGTAAGCCAAAATCTATGAAAGAAATACAGGTTTCTATATATTGGATATCAAGATTCACACCCTGAAGGGGTCCAAGTTTGGAGATTGAGAATCCACACATGTGGTGCCATTATCCATGATTATAAGGCTAGGACCCTTGCTAGGACATTGAGATTACATACATGGAGTTCTAGATCCATTACTAACAGACCAGTTTCCAAGTTTTGGCAAGCCCATGTGTATGACTAAAATATAATGCTATATATCTGTAGCATGCTCCACACTTGAGCCAAGTTCCATGCTTTGAGATTGATATTCCATACATGAAATGCCAAATTCCAAAACTTAAAGCCTAGTTTTTATACATGTAATTCGCAAGTCTATACATAGCAGATTAGATTCTATGCTTGTTGCATCAGTTTTCATGTTTGGTTGTTGAGCATGCATGCATGGAAAGTGAAGTTCCACACCAGCGAGACATGGGACCATGTCTTGCTAGGACAACGTCTGTGACTCAGATGCCAGATTCCAAGTCTGAGATACCACATTCACCATGGTAAGTCCAGGGAGATTCAGATTACACACATGGAATGCCATACGGCATGTTTCTAAGGCCAGGTACCATAATGGGAGATTGCATTTCTACATATGGAATGGCAGGTCCATGTTGTAGAGCTAACTTGCATATATATATATATATATATATATATATATATATATATATATATATATATATATATATATTACAACTTTATTGGAGTATAATTGCTTTACAATGATGTGTTAGTTTCTGCTTTATAACAACGTGAGTCAGTTATACATATACATATGTTCCCATATCTTTGCCCTCTTGTGTTTCCCTCCCTCCCACCTTCCTTATATCACCCCTCTGGTGGTCACAAAGCACCGAGCTGATCTCCCTGTGCTATGCAGCTGCTTCCCAATAGCTATTTTACATTTGGTAGTATATATATGTCCATGCCATTCTCTCACTTTGTCACAGCTTACCCTTCACCCTCCCCATATCCTCAAGTCCATTCTCTAGTAGGTCTGTGTATTTATTCCTGTCTTAACCCTAGGTTCTTCATGACATTTTTTTTTCTTAAATTCCATATATATGTGTTAGCATACAGTATTTGTCTTTCACTTTCTGACTTACTTCACTCTGTATGACAGACTCTAGGTCCATCCACCTCATTACAAATAGCTCAATTTTGTTTCTTTTTATGGCTGAGTAATATTCCATTGTATAAATGTGCCACATCTTCTTTATCCATTCATCCAATGATGGACACATAGGTTGTTTCCATCTCCTGGCTATTGGAAATAGAGCTGCAATGAACATTTTGGTACATGACTATTTTTGAACTATGGTTTTCTCAGGGTATATGCCCAGTAGAGGGATTGCTGTGTCATATGGTAGTTCTATTTGTAGTTTTTTAAGAAACCTCCAAACTGTTTTCCATAGTGGCTGTACCAATTCACATTCCCACCAGCAGGGCAACAATGTTATCTTTTATCCATACCCTCTCCAGCATTTATTGCTTCTAGATTTTTTGATGATGGCCATTTTGACTGGTGTGAGATGATATCTCATTGTAGTTTTTTTTTTTTTTTTGTACTTTTTTAACATCTTTATTGGGGTATAATTGCTTTACAATGGTGTGCTAGTTTCTGCCCCGTAACAAATTGAATCAGTTATACATATACATATGTTCCCATATCTCTTCCCTCTTGCATCTCCCTCCCTCCCATCCTCCCTATCGCAGCCCTCCAGGCTGTCACAAAGCACCGAGCCAATATCCCTGTGCCATGTGGCTGCTTCCCACTAGCTATCTACCTTACTACGTTTGTTAGTGTGTATTTTTCCATGACTCTCTCTCGCCCTGTCACAGCTCACCCTTCCCCCTCCCCATATCCTCAAGTCCGTTCTCCAGTAGGTCTGCGTCTTTATTCCTGTCTTACCCCTAGGTTCTTCATGACATTTTTTTTCTTAAATTCCATATATATGTGTTAGCATATGGTATTTGTCTTTCTCTTTCTGACTTACTTCACTCTGTATGACAGACTCTAGGTCTATCCACCTCATTACAAATAGCTCAATTTCATTTCTTTTTATGGCTGAGTAATATTCCATTGTATATATGTGCCACATCTTCTTTATCCATTCATCTGATGATGGGCACTTAGGTTGTTTCCATCTCTGGGCTATTGTAAATAGAGCTGCAATGAACATTTTGGTACATGACTCTTTTTGAATTTTGGTTTTCTTAGGATATATGCCCAGTAGTGGGATTGCTGGGTCATATGGTAGTTCTATTTGTAGTTTTTTAAGGAAGCTCCATACTGTTCCCCATAGTGGCTGAACCAATTCACATTCCCACCAGCAGTGCAAGAGTGTTCCTTTTTCTCCACACCCTCTCCAGCATTTATTGTTTCTAGGTTTTTTGATGATGGCCATTCTGACTGGTGTGAGATGATATCTCATTGCAGTTTTGATTTGCATTTCTCTAATGATTAATGATGTTGAGCATTCTTTCATGTGTTTATTGGTAGTCTGTAAGTCTTCTTTGGAGAAATGTCTATTTAGGTCTTCTGCCCATTTTTGGATTGGGTAGTTTGTTTTTTTGATATTGAACTCCATGAGTTGCTTGTAAATTTTGGAGATTAATCCTTTCCAGTTTCTTCATTTGCAAATATTTTCTCCCATTCTGAGGGTTGTCTTTTGGTCTTGTTTATGGTTTCCTTTGCTGTGCAAAAGCTTTGAGGTTTCATTAGGCCTCATTTCTTTATTTTTGTTTTAATTTCCATTTCTCTAGGAGGTGGGTCAGAAAGGATCTTGCTGTGATTTATGTCATAGAGTGTTCTGCCTATGTTTTCCTCTAAGAGTTTGATAGTTTCTGGCCTTACATTTAGGCCTTTAATCCATTTTGAGCTTATTTTTCTGTATGGTGTTAGGGAGTGATGTAATCTCACACTTTGACATGTACCTGTAGAGTTTTCCCAGCAGCAATTATTGAAGAGGCTGTCCTTCCTCCACTGTACAATCCTGCCTCCTTTATCAAAGATAAGGTGACCATACATGCGTGGGTTTATCTCTGGGCTTTCTATCCTCTTCCATTGATCTACATTTCTGGTTTTGTGCCAGTACCATACTGTCTTGATTACTGTAGCTTTGTAGTATAGTCTGAAGTCAGGGAGCCTGATTCCTACAGCTCCGTTTTTCGTTCTCAAGATTGCTTTGGTTATTTGGGGTCTTTTGTGTTTCCACACAAATTGTGAAATTTTTAGTTCTAGTTCTGTGAAAAATGCCAGTGGTAGTTTGATAGGGATTGCATTGAATCTGTAGATTGCTTTGGGTAGTAGAGTCATTTTCACAATGTTGATTCTTCCAATTGAAGAACATGGTATATCTCTCCATCTTTTTGTATCATCTTTAATTTCTTTCATCAGTGTCTTATAATTTTCTGCATACAGGTCTTTTGTCTCCTTAGGTAGGTGTATTCCTAGATATTTTATTCTTTTTGTTGCAATGGTAAATGGGAGTGTTTTCATGATTTCACTTTCAGATTTTTCATCATTAGTGTATAGGAATGCCAGAGATTTCTGTGCATTAATTTTGTATCCTGCTACTTTACCTAATTCATTGATTAGCTCTAGTAGTTTTCTCGTAGCATCTTTAGGATTCTCTATATAATATATCATCTGCACACAGTGACAGCTTTACTTCTTCTTTTCTGAGTTGTATTCCTTTTATTTCCTTTTCTTCTCTGACTGCTGTGGCTAAAACTTCCAAAACTATGTTGAATTAGAGTGGTGAGATTGGGCAACCTTGTCTTTTTCCTGATCTTAGTGGAAATGCTTTCAGTTTTTCACCACTGCGGACAATGTTGGCTGTGGGTTTGTCATATATGGTCTTTATTTTATTGAGGAAAGTTCCCTCTATGCCTACTTTATGCAGGGTTTTTATCATAAATGGGTGTTGAATTTTGTTGAAAGCTTTCTCTGAATTTATTGAGATGACCATATGGTTTTTCTCCTTCAATTTGTTACTGTGTTTAATCACATTGATTGATTTGAATATATTGAAGAATCCTTGCATTCCTGGAATAAACCCCACTTGATCATGGTGTATGATCCTTTTTATGTGCTGTTGGATTCCGTTTGCTGGTGTTTTGTTGAGGATTTTTGCATCTATGTTCATCAGTGATATTGACCTGTAGTTTTCTTTCTTTGTGACATCCTTGTCTGGTTTTGGTATCAGGGTGATGGTGGCCTCCTAGAATACATTTGGGAGTGTTCCTCCCTCTGCTATATTCTGGAAGAGTTTGAGAAGGATAGTTGTTAGCTCTTCTCTAAATGTTTGATAGAATTCGCCTGTAAAGCCGTCTGGTCCTGTGCTTTTGTTTGTTGGAAGATTTTGAATCACAGTTTCAATTTAAGTTCTTGTGATTGGTCTGTTCATATTTTCTATTTCTTCCTGATTCAGTCTTGGCACATTGTGCATTTCTAAGAATTTGTCCATTTCTTCCAGGTTGTCCATTTTATTGGCATAGAATTGCTTGTAGTAATCTCTCATGATCTTTTGTATTTCTGCAGTGTCAGTTGTTACTTCTCCTTTTTCATTTCTAATTCTATTGACTTGAGTCTTCTCCCTTTTTTTCTTGATGAGTCTGGCTAATGGTTTATCAATTTTGTTTATCTTCCCAAAGAACCAGCTTTTAGTTTTATTGATCTTTGCTATCATTTCTTTCATTTATTTTTCATTTATTTCTGAGCTGATATTTATGATTTCTTTCCTTCTACTAACTTTGGGTTTTCTTTGTTCTTCTTTCTCTTATTGCTTTAAGTGCAAGGTTAGGTTGTTTATTAGAGATGTTTCCTGTTTCTTAAGGTAGGATTGTATCGCTATAAACTTCCCTCTTAGAACTGCTTTTGCTACATCTCATAGGTTTTGGGTCATTTTGTCTCTATTGTCATTTGTTTCTAGGTATTTTTAAATTTCCTCTTTGATTTCTTCAGTTATCACTTCGTTATTAAGTAGTGTATTGTTTAGCTTCCATGTGTTCGTATTTTTTACAGGTCTTTTCCTGTAATTGATACCTAGTCTCATAGCGTTGTGGTCAGAAAACATACTTGATACAATTTCAATTTTCATAAATTTACCAAGGTTTGATTTGTGACCCAAGATATGATCTATCCTGGAGAATGTTCCGTGAGCATTTGAGAAAATGTGTATTCTGTTGTTTTTTGATGGAATGTCCTATGAATATCAATTAAGTCCATCTTGTTTAATGTATCATTTAAAGCTTGTGTTTCCTTATTTATTTTCATTTTGGATGATCTGTCCATTGGTGAAAGTAGGGTGTTAAAGTCCCCTACTATGAATGTGTTACTGTCGATTTCCCCTTTTATGGCAGTTAGCATTTGCCTTATGTACTGAGGTGCTCCTATGTTGGGTGCATAAATATTTACAATTGTTATATCTACTTCTTGGATCAATCCCTTGATCATTATGTAGTGTCCTTCTTTGTCTCTTTCTAATAGTCTTTATTTTATAGTCTATTTTGTCTGATATGAGAATTGCTCCTCCGGCTTTGTTTTGCTTTCCAGTTGCATAGAATAACTTTTTCCATTCCCTCACTTTCAGTCTGTATGTGTCCCTAGGTCTGAAGTGGGTCTCTTGTAGACAGCATATATATGGGTCTTGTTTTTTTATCCATTCAGCCAGTCTGTGTCTTTTGGTGGGAACATTTAAGCCATTTACATTTAAGGTAATTATCGATATGTATGTTCCTATTCCCATTTTCTCAATTGTTTTGGGTTTGTTATTGTAAGTCTTTTCCTTCTCTTGTGTTTCTTCCTTAGAGAAGATCCTTTAGCGTTTGTTGTAAAGCTGGTTTGATGGTGCTGAACTCTCTCAGCTTTTGCTTGTCTGTAAAGGTTTCAATTTCTCCATCAAATCTGAATGAGATCCTTGTTGGGTAAAGTAATCTTGATTGTAGGTTTTTCTCCTTCATCACTTTAAATATGTCCTGCTACTCCCTTCTGGCTTGCAGAGTTTCTGCTGAAAGATCAGTTGTTAACCTTATGGGGATTCCCTTGTGTGTTATTTGTTGTTTTTCCCTTGCTGCTTTTAATATGTTTTCTTTGTATTTAAATTTTGACAGTTTGATTAATATGTGTCTTGACATGTTTCTCCTTGGATTTATCCTGTATGGCACTCTCTGTGCCTCCTGGACTTGATTAACTATTTCCTTTTCCATATTAGGCAAGTTTTCAACTATAATCTCTACAAATATTTTCTCAGTCCCTTTCTTTTTCTCTTCTTCTTCTGGAACCCCTATAATTCGAATATTGGTGCATTTAATGTTGTCCCTGAGGTCTCTGAGACTGTCCTCAGTTCTTTTCATTATTTTTTCTTTATTCTGCTCTGTGGTAGTTTTTTCCACTATTTTATCTTCCAGGTCACTTATCCATTCTTCTGCTTCAGTTATTCTGCTATTGATCCCTTCTATAGTATTTTTAATTTCATTTATTGTGTTGTTCATAGTTGCTTGTTTCATCTTTAGTTCTTCTAGTTCCTTGTTAAATGTTTCTTGCAGTTTCTCTATTCTATATCCAAGTTTTTGGATCACATTTACTATCATTATTCTGAATTCTGTTTCAGGTAGACTGCCTATTTCCTCTTCATTTGGTAGGTCTGGTGGGTTTTTATCTTGCTCCTTTATCTGCTGTGTGTTTTTCTGTCTTCTCATTTTGCTTATCTTACTGTGTTTGGGGTCTCCTTTTTGCAGGCTTCAGGTTCGTAGTTCCCATTGTTTTTGGTGTCTGTCCCCCATGGCTAAAGTTGGTTCATGGGTTGTGTAGGTTTCCTGGTGGAGGGGGCTAGTGCTTGTGTTCTGGTGGATGAGACTGGATCTTTTTTTCTGGTGGGCAGCTCCACGTCTGCTGGTGTGTTTTGGGGTGTCTGTGGACTTATCTGCTAATGGGTGGGGTTGTGTTCCTGTCTTGCTAGTTGTTTGGCATAGGGTGTCCAGCACTGTAGCTTGCTGGTCGTTGAGTGAAGCTGGGTGCTGGTGTTGAGATGGATATCTCTGGGAGATTTTCGCCAATTGATATTACATGGACCTGGGAGGTCTCTTGTGGACCAGTGTCCTGAAGTTGGCTCTCCCACCTCAGAGGCACAGCACTGACTCGTAGCTGCAGCACCAAGAGACTTTCATCCACACAGCTCAGAATAAAAGGGAGAAAACGTAGAAAGAAAGAAAGAAAGATGATTAAGGAAAATAAAATAAAGTAAGATAAAATAAAATAAAGTTATTATAATAAAAGAATAATTATTAAGAAAAAAAATTTTTTAAGTAAAAAAAAAAAAAATTGGACGGATAGAGCCCTAGGACAAATGGTGAAAGCAAAGCTATACAGACAAAAATCTCACACAGAAGCATACACATACACACTCACAAAAAGAGGAAAAGGGGAAAAAATAATAAATCTTGCTATCAAAATCCACCTCCTCAATTTGGGATGATTTTTTCTCTATCCAGGTATTCCACAGATGCAGGGTACATCAAGTTGATTGTCGAGATTTAATCCGCTGCTCCTGAGGCTGCTGGGAGAGATTTACGTTTCTCTTCTTTGTTCGCACAGCTCCCGGGGTTCCACTTTGGATTTGGCCCCACCTCTGCATGTAGGTCGCCGGAGGGCATCTGTTCTTCACTCAGACAGGACAGGGTTAAAGGAGCTGCTGATTCAGGGGCTCCAGCTCACTCAGGCCTTGGGGAGGGAGAGGTACGGAGTGCAGGGCAAGCCTGCAGCGGCAGAGACCGGCACGACATCGTTGCACCAGCCTGAGGTGCGCCGTGCATTCTCCTGGGGAAGTTGTCCGTGGATCCCGGGACCCTGGCTGTGGTGGGCTGCACAGGCTCCCCGGAAGTGGGGTGTGGATTGTGACCTGTGCTTGCACACAGGCTTCTTGGTGGCGGCAGTAGCAGCCTGAGTCTCATGCCCGACTCTGGGGTCTGCACTGTAGGCTGCGGGTCGCGCCCGTCTCTGGAGCTCCTTTAAGCAGCACTCTTAATCCCCTCTCCTTGCGCCCCAGGAAATAAAAAGGGAAGAAGAAGTCTCTTGCCTCTTCGGCAGTTAGATATTTTTTCCCGGACTCCCTCCCAGCTAGCCGTGGTGCACTAACCCCTTCAGGCTGTGTTCACTCCGCCAGTCCTCTCCCTGCACTCCGACCGAAGCCCGAGCCTCAGCTCCCAGCCCTGCCCGCCCCGGCGGGTGAGCAGACAAGCCTCTCGGGCTGGTGAGTGCTGGTCGTCACCGATCCTCTGTATGGGAATCTCTCCGCTTTGCCCTCCGCACCCCCGTTGCTATGCTCTTCTCCGCAGCTCCGAAGCTTTCCCCCTCCACCACCCGCAGTCTCCGCCTGTGAAGGGGCTTCTAGTGTGTGGAAACCTTTCCTCCTTCACGGCTCCCTCCCACTGGTTCAGGTCCCGTCCCTATCCTTTTGTCTCTGTTTATTCTTTTTTCTTTTCCCCTACTCAGGTACGTGGGGAGTTTCTTGCCTTTTGGGAGGTCCGAAGTCTTCTGCCAGCGTTCAGTAGGTGTTCTGTAGGAGTTGTTCCACATGAAGATGTATTTCTGATGTATCTGTGGGGAGGAAGGTGATCTCTGCGTCTTACTCTTCCGCCATATTCCCCTCTAAGTTTCATATTTTGAGATTGAGATTCCATGCATGAGTATCAGTTTTCATGTTTGTAGTGCAAAATTCCACATTTGGAAATTGAGATTATACATGTGTTGCAAAGTTCCATGACAGGGTGACAAGTATTATTGTATTGAGTAGTCAACATCTATTCCATACCTACATGTCCAGTAGCGACATGTAGAAGTCAAGGTTCCACACCTAGAGGATCAAATTCTATGCCTAGAGAGTCAGGAGTCACATTTTAAACTAGTTTCCATGTCTGCAAAGTCAAATTCCATAGTTTATGTTCCATGATTAAAGGGCCATATTCTATACCTGGAGAGAGACGTTTCATGCTTAGGGGGCTAGTTTCCAGTCCTGGAGATCTAAGTTCATACCTGTTAGGCTGGGCCTCATTTTAAAAACCACGATTTATGCCTGGAAAAGCAGAATTAACATCTAAAAGTTTTAAATCAATGTCTGAAAGATCAGATTCCATAATTGGTTGGTCAGATTCCATTTCTCTGGGCTCATGTTGTACACAGAAAGTCCTAAGGTCTTTATTTATTGGGTCCAATTCTATGTTTAGCGTAAGGTTCTACAGCTGGACTGTGAGGTTTCATGCCTGATGGCCAAGTTTTACAACTGGATAATTGTGCTTCATGCCAGGTAGTTTGGGTTATGTGTTTGGAAGTACAGGTTCCATGCCTGGTGTGCCAAGTTCCATAATGTACTATAGTTCCATGGTACAGGTTACATGGCTGTAGCAGCTGAAGTGCTTCTTTCCATGTCTGAAAGGCCGGATTTCATGCTGAAAGGACAGAATTCATGCCTGTAGGGGTTGAAGCCCTGTGTGGAAGATGTTCCATGACTGCATGCAACTCACCATGCTTAGAGAGTTCATTTCCACACTGGAGAGTCACATTCAATGCATGGGGCCAGGTTTCATACCTGGAGGTGAAGGGGAGGGAAGGTCTATTCCATGTCTGCAGAACCAGGTTTCTATGAGTGGGAGACTATTTCCAGGCCTAAAGGACCAGGTCTGGAGCCTGGGTTGCTTAGTTTCATAACTGGAACTTCAGAGTCCATGTGCCAAAAGCAGGTAGTGCAGACACAGCTGTGCTTTAGCGAGGAAAGATTTACCTTCAAATTTATTATTCCAGAAATGACCTAGATTGCCAAATTGAAGCTGTGTTGTGATATGTTACCCAAGAATAAACAGAAAAATTATAAAACTTGCCAGGCGTTTTATTTAGTGACACAGTAAAACAAAAACAAACAAACAAAAAACAACAACAAAATAAATAATGCTTCTACTGAATAAATTTATTTGAAGGGGACAGTGGTAGACACAAATCAAATATTGTGGTTACACACAATAGTTGTGACTGTTCAACTTAGTAGTGACACCAGAAATTACTGAGCACTATTTAAGTCTATACCTGCATTGCTAAGTCTATAACAGAGCTGTATCTTTTAAGTCCATAGGATATGTCCTACCTATTATCTGACAGATAAGAAAACTTTGGCAGAGAGAGGTTTACTGAATTTCCCGAAGTCTCCTAAATGGTATACAGTAGAAGGAGAATATGAACTCTGCTAAATTTTATGTATTTTAAATGATAATTGTGTATGTCTGAAGTCTTGAATCAACCCAAAATGAGAAGTAGTTAGTGCTAATTCCCTGGCTGCACAACAAGACTCAGCTCTCCCTGTGGTATGAGGCACAAAATCTACATTTTGAACTAAAAAATAATTTTGCATAGTATAAGAAAAAAATGGTATATCAAGTCCAAAAACTCTTTCTTATAACAATAAAAAACAAATTCCATTCAACTTTAGAGGTGTGAATTTATGGCATGCACATGGTGTGATTGTCATAATTAATTTTTATGAAGCAATTTTCATCCCTGAAGCATTTTATAAAATTAAGTAATTCGTCTTCACCATATCTTTTAGAGAGAGATAATTGTACTCTGTCTGCAAAGAACCTCTGTCATGGGACTCAAAATACTTTATGAATATTATGTATAGTAAAGAGCAGACTTCAAGCACTTCAGATACATACAAGCTGACACTGAGGATATTAGAACTCATTCATTCACTAAGCAAATGTTTATTTAGTGTCATCACTAGAAATCTATAACTGTGTGGCTGATGTCCCCAGGAGGTACGACATTGTCTGCCTGGCTGAATGCAGTGGAGATTATGAGGGTGGGGTGTTCTCTTTAGAAAAGACAACAAATCCCTCTTGACTTCTTTGCCCCAGATAAAGAACTGATATCATGAGGGCAGTTCACCAAATGGCATAGTCTTCCCCTTCCTTCTGTTCACATTTCCCAACCTGTAGAGTTTATTTCTGAATTGGCTAAAGATTATGGATTGCCTCAAACTTGTAGCACAGACTCCCAATGTTTTCATTCCTCTACTCATCATAACTAGCAATATTTCCCACTGCCACATGTCCCCCTTTATTTTCAACCCTGTGTAAGTCTCTAACACCACTCTGAACTATAGTCTGAAAGAATTTCTAGCCCATTAATCTGAGGTTTAGTGAAAATTCAATCATCTTTTAGTCTAGTAACACTTTTTGAAAGCTAGGCTTTTGTCTTATCTTAGGTGAGATTCCCTAGAAACAGAGTCTAATAGTGGATATTTGTGCAAGTGAATTATATGGGAGAAACCAGAGAGTGAAAAAATCAGTATATCAGAAAATCACAAATTCCCCAAGAAGTTCACTGAAAGTGATGGTGATTGGGGCCATTTCTGCTTCTGCACCTTAGTTTGCAGACCCATGTGTTCTATCTGTTGGGGACACAATACCATGTAATTGATGTTAATAGAGGGCATATACTGCATCCTTAAGAAAAATGCCCCCAAATCACAGATCCTTTGTATTTGTGATGTATCTCATCATTTGTGATGATGAGATACATTTGTGATGTATCTCATCATCATGTACCCAACGCTATATCTACTTTTCTATAAAGTGAGTCTCTTGTCCCAAGACAATGTTATATATGATCCCATAAAGAAAAATCCATTACTCTGATTATGGTACTAGTTCAGACACTGTGGGAAGCAAAAGTAAATCCCTACTGCTACCTCAGGAAGAATTGCTGTCTTTCCTAGGGTAGAAGAGGTCCATATAATTAACTTGCATTATGGTCTCTGTTTGCAATTGAGTATCATTTTCAAGCAGGATTTGTTCCTGTCACAAGAAATGATAAATTTGTATATTTGGAACTGCAAATCTATTTGTTCATGCTTTATGTAAGCAAATTAAATTCTTCTTTGAGATTATTAGCAATTTTTAATACTATGAATTCTACTGAGATTTGAAGAAGAATTTAAATGATTACAATAAGTTATATAATGGGTTCATTGATCAGAAGACATTACCAAGAAGAGGTAACACAAGAACTGAGACTTGAAGGATGACTTCAAGTTCCCCAGGTGGAGATATGGGATTGGGGAGAGCAGATAGTTGGATATGTTGGAGCAAAGGTGTGGAAAAGGGAAAGAACAAGGTTAGTGTGAGGAATACCTACTGTCTAGTTTGACACAGTTGAAACAATAGCTATAAAGATAGTATGGTGACACATCTATAGAAGTACATGAATAGAATAGTGGGTTTCAGAGTTAAATCTTCATTAAATGAATTCGTATATGATAATAATATCATAAGTGATGATACTGGTTATTGATATACATACCAAACCTTTTGAAGTTAGAGTCACAGTAGACCTACCAGGGCATGGCAGACTCAGAATAGAAATTCTTCTGTTCTTATTTATCATGAATGCCAGGGTATTATTATTTAAACATTTCTCTTAATATGAACTGTCTAAAAACTATAAATAACTTTGCAATATTTCTGATTATTGGATCTATAAATTGGATCTATATAGATGCATGCTGTATATTTATCATAGCATGATTATAATAATATACAGTCATTATAGATTTTTAAATATAAGAAAATATTGTCACTTGAACTCTTATTATCCAGATAAAATAGCCAATAATATTTTGTATTTTGGTAACCTTTCTTCCCAATGTCTCTGGGTTTACACAGACACATGCACACCCACAGTCTCACTCTCTTTACATGCTTGCATACATTATATCATACATTAAATATCTTTTAAAAACTGATTTGATGCAGTTTTGAATATATCAAAATTGATTGGACCAATCCTCTGTTCATGAACATTTAGGGGGACATGATCTACATGGTGGAGTAGTAGGACGTGAAACTCACCTCCTCCCACAAATGCATCAGAAATACATCTACCTGGGGAACGACTCTCACAGAATATCTACTGAATGCTGGCAGAAGACCTCAGACGTCTGAAAAGCCAAGAAAATCTCCACATAAACAGGCAGGACAAAAGAAAAAAGAAGAAAACAAAGTGAGAAAGGAATCAGGGTCGTACCTGCACCCCTGGGAGGGAGCTGTGAAAGAAGAAATGTTCCCGCACCCTGGGAAGTCCCCTCACCAGTGAGGAGGTCAGGTGGGACAAAGGGGGAGCTTCAGAACTTTGGAGGAGAATGCAGCAACAGTATTGCAGCAGCCAGAATAGAGACAGACCTGCACAAATGGTCAGTGCCACCATCCTGCACTCCTCAGCCTGACATGCATGTCCACTGGTGTGTGCAGGGGGCTGGATCCTGAAGCTCAAGCTTCAGATATCAGACCCAGAGAGAGGGCTGGGGTTGGCTGCACAGAAACAGGATGTGCAGGGGCTGGAGTCTGGTGTGACTTCAACTGAGGGTGTATATGGGGGAAGCCTGAGCCGCCTTAGAGGCCAGGTGCCATTGTTTGGAGGGGTTGCATGAGTAGGGGAGCAGGATCTGCCATTGCATCCTCTTTCCCTGTGCATGCTCTCATGTAGCAGGACACCGCGTACACAAGCCCCAGGAGCATTTGTGAGCCACTGACGCTACCCTCACAGACTCCAGGAGTGGTTGCAAGCCACCTCCACTCCCATCACATGCTCCACGGGTGTGTGTGAGCCACCACTGTCACTGAAAACTCCAGGACCAGGCACCAACCAGTGCATCTGCCTACCCCTTATCAAGGGGATAACAACCAGCACATGCTGAGGAAAGAGGCAACAGGAATCTATACAAAACAGCCCTCACACCAAAAATTTTAAACCTACACAAGTGACACAGGGCTGCTTCCACATATAAATAGCCCTCAAAGACCACAGTAAATAATTGTTTCTTCTAAATCACAGACTATGAGAAATGTAGGTAAAATGAAGCAGAGGACCCACTCCCAGTTAAAAGACCAAGAGCATTCCCCTGAGAAAACAATGAAACAGACAACTTCAGTCTAATAGGCATTGATTTCTAAAAGGAGATAATGAGAATACTGAAGGAATTAAGAAAGGTTTTCAACAGAAATGCAGAGTACTATAAAAAGAAACTAGAAAATATAAAGAAGAACCAAGAAAAATTAGAAAACACATTTGCTGAGAAGACAGCTGAGCCAAAGGCAATAAATAGCATAATGAATAATGAATAAGTGAGCTGGAAGATAGAATAATGGAAGTCACCCAATCAGGACAGAAGTTGGAAAGCCAAATGAAAAGAATATAAGAGACTTATGTGATAATATAAATATGAAGCCAAATGAAAAGCCAAATGAAAAGAATATAAGAGACTTATGTGATAATATAAATCATGCCAATATACACATAATAGGGATTCCAGAAGGGAAGAAGGAGAAAAGGGGATCAAAAATGTATTTCAAGAAATTATGGCTGAAAACTTCTCAAACCTAAAGAAGGAAACAGATATCCAGGTACAGGAAGCACAGAGGTTCCCAAATAAGAAAAATCCAAACAGACCTACACCAAGACATCTTATAATAAAAATGGTAAAAGTTAAAGATAAAGAGAGGATTTTAAAGGCAGCAAGATAAAGCAAAGAGTTCATTACAAGGAACCCCTATAAGGCTATCAGCTGATTTCTCTACAGAAAAGTTGCAGTCCCAAGGGAGTGACAAGATATATTCAAAGTCCTGAAAAGGAAAAATCTGCAACCTAGGACACTCTACCCAGCAACATTATCATTTAGAATAGGAGAGAGAAAGAATTTCTCAGAGAAACAAAAGCTAAAAGAATACAGCAATACTAAACTTATCCTAAAGTAAATATTGAAAGGTCTTCTCTAAATAGAAAAGAAGTAAGAATCTATAGAGAAAAGAAAAATCACAATTGGGAAATAAATCACTTAAGCTAGTACACAGATTTTAAAGAAATCAAAAAAGTTTTCTGTGAAAGTGATGATTACCAAAATGAACAGCAAAAGGATGAACATGCTGATGTAAAAGAGGACATCAAAATCATAAAGTGTCAGGGAGTAGAGTAAGAAAATGTGTATTTTTTTCCTAGAATGTGGTTAAGCCTATATGACTACCAGTCTGAGGAAAGTAGATATAGGAAGGGGTTAATATGCTTGAAAAACAAGGTAACCACAAATTAAAAACATACAATAGATCCACAAAAACCAAAAAGAAGAGAACATAAGTATAACACAAAAGAAAATAACCAAACTACAAAAGGAAAAACAAAAAGAAAGGGACAAAGAAGAAATATAAAATCAATGGATAAACAAGGTTTAAACTGGCAATAAATACATATCTGTCAATAATTAACTTAAATGTTAATGGACTAAATGCTCCAATAAAAAGACACAGAGTGGCAGACTGGATGAAAAACAAGAATGTACAATATGATGCCTACAAGAGACCCACTTTAGGGCAAAGAACACACATAGATTGAAAGTGAGGGTATGGAAAAAGATGTTTCATGCACATGGAAATGACAAAAAAGTGGAGGTCGCAATACTGACAAAATAGACTTTAAAACAAAGGTAATAAAGAGAGATAAGAAGGACACTGTATGATGATAAAAGGATCAACACAAGATGAGGATTTTATTCTCATCAAAATATATACACCTAATATAGGGGCACCCAAATACATAAAGTAAATACTAAGAGACATAGAGGGAGAAATTGACAGGAATACAGCAATAGTAGGAGACTTCAACACCCCACTCACATCAATGGGCAGACTTTTCTAGACAGAAAATCAATAAGGCAACAGAGATCCTAAACGATACAATAGAACAGTTAGACTTAATTGATATTTTCACAACATTACATCCAAAAAAACCCCCAAGAATACACATTCTTTTTAAGTACACGTGGAACATTCTGTAGGATTGACCACATACTAGGGTACAAGAGAAGCCTCAACAAATTTAAGACTATAGAAATTATCTCAAGCATCTTTTCTGACCACAACAGCATGAAACTAGAAATCAACCACAGAAAGAGAAACAAGAAAAAACTATTACATGGAGACAAAATGACATGCTACTAAAAAACCAATGGGTCAATGATGAAATCAAAGGGGAAATTTAAAAATACCTTGAAACAAATGACAGTGAAAACAGAACCAAACAAAATATATGCGATACAGCAAAAGCAGTTATTAGAGGGAAGTTTATATAGAGGGTGGGGGTGAAGTGGGGAGGCAAACTGATGAGGGACATACAAAAGATGGAAAGGAGATGATAGATGAATTTGCCACCCCCCTTCCTCTGTCCCAGGAGAGTTCCCAGGTACAGTGGGTCTACACAGCCAGACAAGAGAAATCTGGCATGAGCCAGTGACTAGGTGTATTTTCTTGTGAAACTGTGGCCACCTCACTACGTATAATTTTTTTTCTTTCTCCTTCCTTTCCTGCCTGGCTTCCCTTTTCCATCACTTTTGCTGCCTGAGTATTGTAACTGCCAAAAAAGTTTTCCCAAGTAAACTTTGCCTCAGACTCTATTATTAGACAATCTGTGCTAAGACATATTCTTTATGATGTTGTCTGCTCCTTAGAGGGAAGTGCCTAGAAGTAAAAGTACTGGGCTAAAGGGATCAACATTTTAACTTTAATACAAATTGCATAACTACCTTCCACAGAAGTTGAATTAGTTTACCCACCTCATGAAATTAATGCTGATTTCTTTTTGAGGCTGAAAATGATGGACTGTGAAATGAATTCTCTTTTCTCACCTTTAATCTTTTTTGTCTTTTCCTAAAATTAACACTAAAGTCATACTGTTTCTGAAAGAAAATAAGTTCAATAAGTTCAAAAGTTCAATAACTTTAATATGCAGTTCAGCCTGGGGAAAAGTGTTCCATGGTAAACTGCAACATTTTACTTGTTTACCAGTTGTCCTCATGCATTTTTCCCATGAAAGAAACTGATATATAACTCATCTAATTTAAATATTCCTTTTTATATGAGGTACTGATTTGCTGAATTTACTTATTAATTTAATTTATTTATTTCACCAATATCCCATTTTATTTAGTATTCATAACCATTTTCTCTTTTCAAGGTTTGTGTGTTTTCATCAGGTATATATATATATATATATATATATATATATATATATATATATATGAATGAACGTGGCAGTTTTTCATATAATAGATTTTTTCAATAATACTTGCTAAGGCACTATGAAGTGCTGGGTGCTTAATACACAGTGGAAATAAAGCAAGGTAACAGACCTCTGCCTTTTTTGAGTTTACAATCCACAGACACAACAACAGACAGGTTGCACGGTTTGAGTGTCTGCACTGGAAAAGTATTGAGTCATTGAAAGGCTGCCTAAAGCTTCCCAAGGGAAGTGAGCTCTAAACTGAAACCTAAAGAATGAATAGGAGTTGAGGAGGCAAAAGCATGGAAGTGAGGAACTGAAGCAAACTTGTGTGTTTGTGTGTGCACACAAATACATGTGCATGTGTGTGT